>NC_134267.1:126550610-126865732 GCF_031893055.1 Leptodactylus fuscus | reverse complement strand
AGTTAGAAGATTTTGCAGATGGCAAGTACCCTTTAGTTGATGACTTGAAACAAGGTACACTGATGTAAGTTCCACCTTTGTGTATAGCCAAGCATCTCTCTATTTGTAAGTAGACATGCTCTTACTGTATCTCTTCAGGGTAATACACACATCTGCATACCTTGTGATTAAAACCTACCAAATGATAAGCAAGAAAAGGCTGAATTTTGTATACGGATAATGTTGTACCCACCACATCCACACTGTCTTATTTATTCCCCCTTAATTCAATATATTATGTCATTGATCAAATATGGATTGTCATTTAGATTTGCTACATTTGATAACCATACACTTGGCCACTAACCCTGCATTCACACAGCCTGTGTTGAATGGATTCACTGGCCTGGACATCAAGCTGGGAGAGTTACCCTTAGTATTATAGTTATCTATGATGATAGGAATCACTGCCAACCAGCAAAACACAGTTCTGTACTCGTTATAGTATGGGACAATATGTTGCTGGGAGGAAGGGACTCCTAGCATCATAGATAACTATACTGCTAGGAGTCCCTCTTCTGACATGATGTTCAGGTTGCTAATCTGGTGATCACATGGACTGAAAAAACCTGGTTGCATGAATGCGTTGTGAGCGCTAAGCTCATTGATCTATAACCACCAGTCACAGCAGTCTGGATTTACATGGAGCTGAAACTATATATAGTTGTAGTTTTCTCACACTGTTTGATATTTATCTGTTGAAACAAATGAAAACATTTTATAAAAACCTTTTTTTCTATATAGTGTCTAGATTATGTTTAAAAGAATAGCATACATTTGCAACATGTTACACACAAGGTGCTCCAACAGAAAATGCACAAAACACTACTGCCTCTTATTTACCCTCCCCCCATAGTAACTTACCTAAAAACAAACATTTGTTTAACAAAGAGCCAATATGTGTCTTTTTAATGTATTATCTAGTCTAACCCCAAAAAGTATTAACATTTGTTGGAAGCAATCTAACCACCTCGAAATGCCGTGAGCAGGTAACATAATATTTTAATTTATATTATATTTTCTGGTACGTTGCTTTTCTGTCATTGGGGCTTGAAGCACTTCAAAACTGGCATACAATGCAAGGCATGGCAGATAGATAATTTTACAAGCTGCCAAGAATAATAAGTTTGCTGCCTGAGGTACAAGAAAATAAATTGTATTTTGAATCTTCTGCTTTAAACATCAGTGTTGTTATATGAATTTTGTGTCTTTGTAAAGTCTTGCTTTGCTATCACTATGAATTCTTCAGGACTTCTTTATTAGGCAATGAAGCAGAGACTTTTATTTGCGCCCCCCTCCCCAATTTGCTTTTCTATGATGCACGGATGTAGCAGAGCTTATCTTCATCATTTAATTCTTGCTTTGTTGGATCAATGGATAAAATATTTTAACATACTATGTGGTTCCTTCATTTCCTTATAAAACTACCTACTGCCTACTACCCACATGTTGCAGAAAAACTGCTTTTTTTTTGTTGCAGATCTTGCTGTGTTTTTGAGCCAAAGTCAACTCCTGGCTTTGACTTAAGAAATGGAGCAGAATCTGCAATGAGAAAGCCGCTTTTCCAAAATTTGCCCTCAGCCTATAATTGAATAATGTGAAAACAGCATGGCAGTTAAAAATTTATAAAAGAAATACAAGAGTGATTTACTAACATGGACATATGAGATATAATCAGAGGCCACATTTATAAGATATCAATACAACAGACAGAGATGGACTGGGACTAAGTTTCTTTGGAAGGTCCAGATTATGACAACCTTATTTGAAGTTTTGCAAATAGTGTCTTATTCTTGAACGCTGATATACAAATAACATATGTGACATTATTAATGATGTGTTTTGTGTGTGCAGTGATACACAAAAGGTTACAAATTCATTAAAATCAAGCTATAATCTCCTCTAGTTGAAGGGCTTGTTGAAGACTGTAATATTGAGTTCCACTTCCTTTTCTCAGGCCAGTGACATCACGTATATCATATGCAGTGTCCTAGCATGTGACGAGGGTGTAACTCGAAGGGGTGATCTCACTCCACCTACTGAATCATGAGCTCACCCAACTACTAACGGAGCATAAATCACACCCCAGCACAGTACAAGTACCCCAGATCCATGCTGCCACCGCTTATTGTATTTGGGACCAATAGGAATCCAACATGCACACGCAATGCTCTCTTACAGATGGCAAAATGCACTTTAAATGAATCTGCAGAGTGTATGGGGACTAATAATAAAGTTAATGCTTTCATACAATAAGGTTCAGCATTGACAAAGAGAGACAAAAAGACAAAATCTAAATGATATAAACAAGCAAACCGTTACAAAATAAAAAGGAAGTAAAAGCAGAAAAACTCTTACAAGTTACGCTAGGTTAACACTAGCTTTTGGGTTTCTGTTTTTCGGGTCCGCTTAGGGACCCAAAAATAGAACCTCTATCTGCTTAAAAAGAAGTTAAAGGGGTCCAAGTTTCCGCTTAACATCGAAGGATAGAAAAGTCCTGCTTGCAGAACTTTTCTCTCTGGATGTTTTAAGCGGAATGGGGGACGGAGTCCCTAAATGGTCACTGATTCCTAGTGTGACTGCAGCCTTACAATTCTTCAGATTCCATAGGTCTGGGCAGAAAGATAGCCACACAGTTTGACATACCCCACATGTGGCATCATCAACTTGAGGATGACCAGTTTTTCAAGTTTTAGGGGGCATTCTCATGGAGGAAGTTGGCACTGACTCTGGCGTGATAACTTGTGTCAGAATCATTTGGACTTCCGTGCGGAACCCATTAAAATCAAAGGGAGGCTTTTTTTCAAAGTGGATATCTACAAGAGTTATCATGCCAGAATCAGTGCCAACTTCCTCCATGTAAATGCAGATTAAAAGGAGGGGAAGGCCCAGGAATATTAACCATTCCTGTTGTTTAATTCACCCCATGAATGCAATGGGGGTTAAAATGTTTTTATCCATTTGGTCAATCTGAGAAAGCTGCATGAGGCTAAGGTCCCACATTGCAGAAAAGCAGCTTTTTTTGTTGCTGTGTTTTGACCCAAATCCAGAACTAGATTGAGCAGAAGTTAGAAACATAAGAGCTTTCTATATATTTACAATTCAATTTGTAGTCATTCTTGGCTTTGGCTCAAGAAAACGCAATAAAATCTGCAACAAAAAAAGCTGTGTTTCATCAACGTGGGGCCTTAAAGTAATTTTTGTCACTCGTTTATGTCTTACGCTAAGGTACAAAATATAGTGTGAAATAGAACAGATCTTACATATACTTAAAGAATAATATTTATTAGACAAAGAAAATTATAGAATAACCGGGCTTCCTGTTTGCAGAGATCATAAAGGAAAATAAATAAAAATTGAGGCCAGAAATGAGCATTTGTTTTCCCATGAAGTGATTTACCGAGTGCGCTGAAGAGATTGTGCATGTAAGAAAAAAGATGGACAGAGAAGACAGACACACACAGATAAAGGAATTAAGAAGATGGAGAGAACAAATCGCATCGCTACTGCAGCTAGACAGTAATGGATGAGGGGCAACACAGGAATAGATGAGAAGAGATCTAGCATGAGAGAAAGGATTAACACAGAGTTAATTTAAAGAAAATCTCACAGTGTGGTTAAAGGGCCCTGCAAAGTCTAGGTTATCATGAGGCGGACATGATTCTTTTTAAATACCCGTAACCTGAAGTGAATTAAATGTAAAACACACTTACATAAGATTTCAGAGGAACTCACTAACAGTAATTCCTTCATATATTGTTAATAGAGGAAATTTACATTTTATTGTTAATAAAAAGGAATTTCAAATTTAATGTTCTCCTCGAGGGCTTATTCATTGTTCATTAAAGGAATATTTCACTTATGCATAGAGCAGCCCAGAAGCTGCAGCTGCCAACTGAGCGCCGCACTAGGTCCTGTACTAGTGGCATGTGCCATGTTAATAGCTATTGATCTACCTGTAGGCTGATACTACGCACAGGGACATTAGCACCAGCAGCAAAACAAAACTTCCTGTAATTAGAGTCATTTCGATAGTTCCTGTCAACTGTGTATTATACCTTTCTATTAACTGCTATGAACTGCAGCCTGTCTTCATTGAAGACTGATATGGTAGTGAATTACGCACTGATTCTTATGCGAGTTATCGTGCCAGAATCAGCGGCGCGTTACTCCGTGTGAATGCCCCCTTAATTACGCCTACAGAAACCCCGAAAGTCCACAGTCGAAAAAATTCTGTAGCCTTTCTCTAAAAACCCCCAAAAAACAATTTCCGCCGCAGTCTTTTCTGCAGATTTTTTATTTTTATTTTTTGCTGTGGCTCGCTACGTGGGGCCTTAGCCTTAACAGGACAATGTTTAAATGGCATTGCTGAACATAATTGCTAAATATAGTGTGAACCTAACCTTATCTCCTTTTGCCTGAGCGGATTTTCTGATCTGTTCCAAAGATTAGCTTTACAGCAGGTAACTGAAAATAACATACCTACATTTGGAAATGATTTAGTGCGACAAATTTCTAAACACTGGTGTTTCCTTTATTAATCTCAATTTCCTGTGGAAATGATGGAATGATGTGCACCTAATTTATATAGAAGCAGCAGACTCAAATCTTTAAAATATTGTATATTTGCTATATCATGGGAGGCCATGCCCCCTCCCAAGATGTCCAGACCACTAGCATTGAGTAGAACAGTGAAAAATCAAATCATTGCGCAAACATGGGTTTTTCTCAAAAATTTGTAACTTTTCCTTTGTAGCAGCAGATGTCTGTATAGATTCTCCCAATGAAGAGAATTTGTCAAGCTGTTTTACCATCTAAAATTATGATTGTTTCACTGTATTCACCAGGTTGATTTTTGTCAGTGAAAGTCATATGGCCTAAGTGTAATTTATTATGTGCGTTTTTGTGTTCTTTTTTTAAAATTAATTGCGCAATCCTTTTGTACAAACTTGCTCCACTTGGTCAGAATTGTATAAAATAGATCTTACAAGCACAAAGGAGCCATCTGTACCTGGAATAGACAGTATGTGTGCCTTTTTGAAAAATTTTGCACAACTTACAGCACAACGTTTTTCCTCATTGCCCTCATTTATTTCTGTATGAGAATGTTGTAGGTATACTCCCTTATGTGAATCGGTTACTATTGAAGTAGGAGGAAGCAACTCATGTCCATCACTTACTGTATTACAAATAATGTGATGATTTATTATCCAGATCAGGGGTTAGCAACCCTCAGCACCTCATATTTCTCTGACTCGGCAGCCTGAGTCCCTGAGTGGGCGGCACTTAGGCAACCTCGCCCAGATGTTTTGTTCAAACCAAACATGGCCAAAACAAAACTGCTATTATACTTTTAGGGTCTCTTCAGACTCCAGATTATAATAAGTGGAGGCCCAGGAGAAGGGATCAAACATAAAAAAAACCCTGTTATTCCTCCATGCACTTCTGCCTGATAAGGCCTCAGGGGTCTCGTCGGCATGATTATGCACGACGCCTCAGGGGTTATGTCAGAATCATGATGCATAATTGCACCAATGTAACCTCTGAAACCCGATCGGGAGTCACTCATGTCAGGAAGAAATGCCAAAGAGAACAGGGAGTCGCATCGGAATCCATAGCAGGGGAGTAACATTGTTTTTTATGTTTCATCACCTCTCCTTATTATAATAATAATAATAATAATAATAATAATAATAATAATAATAAAAAATTTTATTTATATAGCGCCAACATATTCCGCAGCGCTGTACAATTTGTAGGGTTCAAATACAGACAGAGATACATTACAAAGAAAGTCATTTCATTCTCTGGGGTCTGAAGAGAATGTGGGGGTGAACCCCCAAAATTTTCCACTGAACCCGAAATTTGGGTTTGAATTTTTGGAAAATTCTTGAGATAATATAAATGTGTGGTGGGGCCACTATGGGACATTATATTGTTTGGAGACGCCACTATGGATCATTATAGTGTGTGAAGGGGCCGCTATGGAACATTATATTGTTTGGAGGTGCACTATGGAATATTAAACTATTTGGAGAGGCGGCTATTGGACATTATACCACGTGAAAGACCATTATGGGACATTATAGTGTGTGAAGGCACCGCTTTTAATTATTATTCTGTATGGAGGGGCACTATTGACATTATACTACATTAAGGTCCATTATGGGACATTATACTGTGTGAAGGGACCACTATGGGATGATATTCTGTATAACAGTGTATTTTTTCAGGCAGATTTCTAATAATGAATTTTTGTGCAAAAATGCACTACGTGAATGCAGCTTTACTTCAAAGCCAAAGTACCAGTGACTATCGCTGCATCCAGATACAAAGCAAGTCACCACCCAAAGGGTAGTGCTCCTGGATGTATATAAAAACTACAGATTGAGCGCTGTGCATGTACTTTTTCTGCTTGTAATGGGAAAGTATAGGTGTGTCCAGGAAATGGCAGTAAACACATCCGTCAAGAAACATCTCCTGCCAGAACTTCTGTGTTATGGCTTATGCGATACGACTTTAGTATAAGGGTCGCTAGCCTTACATTTATTGTATGACACTCCAAGTACCCCATCTTTGATTTTTTTAGTTTAAATCAGCACACCGTACAAAGACAGTTGCCTACCCCCGATATTGATGAAGGTGTTACCTTTTATTGTAATCCAGTCTCTAATTATTAAGATGTGACTTTCTAAAAAAGCATCAGCCAAGTGTGAAAAAAAAGTAAAATTAAATATAGGCTATATAATCCTTTCCACACATAGAGATTTACTGCCTTCTGTGTACACATATTGATTTTTAGAAAAATATAAATTATCCTGTGTTTTGGTTGGTTAAGCAGGGCTATCACTGATTCTCCATGTAGTCCTTCCCAGATTTACTCTTTGTGTACAGAATTCCTGCTTGAACCTTATTTTTCCCTGTATTTCGGCTTTCAGATAGGGTTGCAATAATCAAATATGCTTTAAAGGATTAAATCCTGCCTTCTTGTTGTCACTGCTATTAAAATTTAGCGTACTGTAAGTTCCTTAGCTACTTCTGGTGTTGGCTAGTGTATAGGCAAACAGAAATTTCTTTCTTATGTCTACATTTACTGAGGAACATGTGCTAACCCATAAATATATATTAGTAAATTAATCTGCGCAAATGACAACTTGTTTAGGTTAAAAAATGGGGTTTAATATGGAACAGTCACTTAAATGGAATTGGTCATCTCTTCTGACATGCTTACTATCATGAATAAATTGACAACTGAGTGTTACCAGTTGGAGACATGTCTCTACACAGTGTGATCCTGTACAATCAGAACTGAAATGTCTGACTGTATAGGGACACATCCCTCTGACAATGGAAATAGTATACATTTCTAGGAGGAATAATAAACAGCACAATGCAGAAACACAAAAGAAAAGTTGCTCTAGAATTATTTCATGAGGAATATCTGCCAAAATCGACATGTCAGTTCGAATTTAATAACTAGTGGGTGGTTAGTACCAGAAACATAGCTATAGGGGGTGCAGAGGTAGGAGTTGCTACTGGGTCCTGGACCTTGAGGGGGCCCCAAAAAGTTCCTCGGACACATAAAATATACCATGATTCTAAATGGCACAAAGTGGGTAGGAGCTCTATTACAGACTTTGCATCTGGGCCCAAGGGACTTCAAGTTATGTCTCTGGTTAATACCATTTAAAATTGTGTGTTCTTTAGTGGAAAAAGATATATTACTATTGGTGTAAGACAGTGGTGTAATATGGCAGACTTCATATATTCTACTAATCCTTTCAGATTTTTCTACTTCGTAAATCACAATATAATTTGATCATAAAAACTAGTGAATAGGGTCCTCTCAGAGGAGCAGTATAGTGAAGATGTTTCTGTGTTCTCAAGGCGGCTTTTCTGCAGTTGCTTCAGGCTGCGTAGGTGAGAAGTTTTCATCACTACCAAAATGAATTATTAACAATATCTCCAGACAATATTCAGTGACTCAAAAATCAAAGTATGTACAATAAACATAGTGTTTGTTTATATATAATGGCTATGACTACCTAGAAATAAAAAAAGCAAAAAAATGTAAATTTACAGGGGACTTATGCTCAAAAATGTGCAGATAATGAGAGGAATAAATAAATACATTTTTCAATGTATTTATGCATGGTTGGTATGATTTCTCATAGAAGTGAATAGAGCGTACCTTGGGCATGAGTCACCACCTTTCTGTTCACCTTCTCCTCGGATAGCCAGTTGCCACTGTACCAGGCAGGACTAGTGTTCTTAACATAGATGCATCTATCAGATGTTTATCACTAGGGTTGAGCGATCGGAATCGGAAAAAATCGGATTCCAATCGGCGATCAAGTAAATTTCACGATCGCGATCGGAATTCCGATCCTGATCCTTTTAGGCGGGATTGAGGTCGGAGGTTACTTCCTACAATGCTTTGCTACTGGCCAAGCATTGTGGGAAAAGTTAAATAGAGATGAGCGAGTACTATTCGAAACTGCCGTTTTGAATAGCACGCTCCCATAGGAATGAATGGATGCAGCCAGCACACAGCCTGCGCCGGCATCCAGTCGCTTAACCCCCTGCTCGCCGGCTGCATCCATTCATGCTATTCAAAATGGCAGTTTAGAATAGTACTCGCTCACTCACAGCAGCACAGCACATCACAGAGTGATTTACTGCAACCTGCCACTCTTCTGCTTCGTCCCTGTTTTACCGTGTACACAGCACTGCTACATCTGTAGCAGAGCCAAGTTTACGGCACAGCAGGTAGGAAACAGAATAGTATAGTCCACTAGAAACAGAATAGTCTACTTACCTGCACAGATTTGCTGCTGCTGTCACTTCCCATTCTTCTCGGTCCAGTTCTCTCTCCGGTTTACAGGCCTTCAAAGCGCTGTGCGCGCCCCTAGCTCCCAGGTTAGTATTACAGACCTAGGAAGAAGGTGGGGCTTGTGGATTAGAGTGTGGGCGGGTACTGGGAGGGGAGACGTAAGTGATGCACTCACATCTCCCTGCCCTGTACCCGCCCACACTCTCCTAAGCCACAACAAGCCCTGCCTACTTCCAGCATCTGTAACACTAGCCTAGAGAGGCGGGGGCATGCATGGCGCTCTGAAGGCCTCTAAATGAGAGAGAAGAGGAGTGAGAACAGCAGGGAGCGGCAGCGAACTGTGCAGGTAAGTGGACACCAGGGGGGACTAAGTAGCCAGAGGATTTTTTTTTTTAATCACTACAAAGCGTGGAGTCTAAAAATGAAAGCGTTCAATTTTTGGACTCCATGCTGTGTAGTGAATACGATTGTTTTTAAAATCCGATCTTCGATTATTAAAAAAATCCTATTGACTTGCATTAGGATCGGAATTGGGATCGGGTTCAAATGGAAAATGATTGGAAATCAGATTTTAAAAACGATCCTGAAATCTCAAGATTGGCTCAACCCTATTTATCACACATTGTGGAAAAATACACACAGCAGAAACGTTGCAATTTCCCAAATCATAGCAGTTTTGGAAATTACAGCATGTCAATTATACCTACGGATACCCTTGAGGTTTCCCTATAGGTATAATTGAAGCAGAAAGTCCACAGAGATTTCTTTGAAAAGCGCTTCACAGAAGATGTAGAGTGGAAGAATTGGGGGGTGGGGAGAGTAGAACTTTGATGAATATGAGATCACATTGTAGTTCTCAATATCATTTACAGGCATCTGAAAGGCCTTCTGTTTACATAGTAATCTGTGCTTGTAAGAAGAAGTCACACTGTGATTGTGCAACTTAAGGAAGGTAAAAGCAGGATAAGAAAAGACTGTAAGCAGTCAACTATTACTATTGAGGGGATGGTCTGTCCAACAATATAATGACAAAAGTCCTCTCTTATAACCTACATTTAGTGTATACATTGTGCCCAACATTAAATGCATCCATACACCCAATGAAGTCAGTTTGCCCTTTTTTCTACTGTATAGAAATGTGTACAATACTGGACTTCACACATAAATTATACCATATGGTATATCTTTTTATTTGCATAGTCCATGGGCGATGTTTGTTAGGTATTGACCCTGACATATATAAGTTAAATGCAATTCAAACACACAACTGAACAACATAGCTGAAGATCCAGGTTTTTCATATCAAGTCATCATATGGTTTATCATAGTGCTTCACTTTCTGTATGTTCCTTGTCAGTTTTGTGCATATACAGTATGTACACAATACACATATACAGTCCTATGAAAAAGTTTGGGCACCCCTATTAATCTTAATCATTTTTAGTTCTAAATATTTTGGTATTTGCAGCAGCCATTTCAGTTTGATATATCTAATAACTGATGGACACAGTAATATTTCAGGATTGAAATGAGGTTTATTGTACTAACAGAAAATGTGCAATATGCATTAAACCAAAATTTGACCGATGCAAAAGTATGGGCACCTCAACAGAAAAGTGACATTACTATTTAGTAGATCCTCCTTTTGTAAAGATAACAGCCTCTAGTCGCTTCCTGTAGCTTTTAATCAGTTCCTGGATCCTGGATGAAGGGATTTTGGACCATTCCTCTTTACAAAACAATTCAAGTTCAGTTAAGTTTGATGGTCGCCGAACATGGATAGCCCGCCCTCAAATGATCTGAAAACAAAGATTGTTCAACATAGTTGTTCAGGGGAAGGATACAAAAAGTTGTCTCAGATTTAACCTGTCAGTTTCCACTGTGAGGAACATAGTAAGGAAATGGAAGACCACAGGGACAGTTCTTGTTAAGTCCAGAAGTGGCAGGCCAAGAAAAATATCAGAAAGGCAGAGAAGAAGAATGGTGAGAACAGTCAAGGACAATCCACAGACCACCTCCAAAGAGCTGCAGCATCATCTTGCTGCAGATGGTGTCACTGTGCATTGGTCAATAATACAGCACACTTTGCACAAGGAGAAGCTGTATGGGAGAGTGATGAGAAAGAAGCCGTTTCTGCAAGCATGCCACAAACAGAGTTGCCTGAGGTACGCAAAAGCACATTTGGACAAGGCAGCTTCATTTTGGAAGAAGGTCCTGTGGACTGATGAAACAAGGATTGAGTTGTTTGGTCATACAAAAAAGTGTCAGGCATGGCGTCCAAAAAAAAAAACAGCATTCCAAGAAAAACACTTGCTATTCACTGTAATATTTGGTGGAGGTTCCATCATGCTTTGGGGCTGCGTGGCCAATGCCAGCACCGGGAATCTTGTTAAAGTTGAGGGTCGCATGGATTCCACTCAGTATCAGCAGATTCTTGAGAATAATGTTCAAGAATCAGTGACGAAGTTGAAGTTACGCCAGAGATGGATATTTCAGCAAGACAATGATCCAAAACACTACTCCAAATCAACTCAAGCATTTATGCAGAGGAACAATTACAATGTTCTGGAATGGCCATCCCAGTCCCCAGACCTGAATATCATTGAACATCTTTGGGATGATTTGAAGCGGGCTGTCCATGCTCGGCGACCATCAAACTTAACTGAACTTGAATTGTTTTGTAAAGAGGAATGGTCCAAAATACCTTCATCCAGGATCCAGGAACTGATTAAAAGCTACAGGAAGCGACTAGAGGCTGTTATCTTTGCAAAAGGAGGATCTACTAAATATTAATGTCACTTTTCTGTTGAGGTGCCCATACTTTTGCACCGGTCAAATTTTGGTTTAATGCATATTGCACATTTTCTGTTAGTACAATAAACCTCATTTCAATCCTGAAATATTAGTGTGTCCATCAGTTATTAGATATATCAAACTGAAATGGCTGTTGCAAACACCAAAATATTTAGAACTAAAAATGATGAAGATTAATAGGGGTGCCCAAACTTTTTCATAGGACTGTATGGTATGTACTACCTTTGAATATACTTTAGACACAACTACATTCATCATTAATCAAATTTGTGAAACTTGTGAAATTTGTGAAACTTGCGACCTAAGGCTGGGGCCCCATGTTGTGAAAACACCGTAATTATGCTGTGGCTAAAACCACAGCATTTTACAGTATCTGCAAAGTGGTTGAGATACTGGATAATCCAATCCAAACAGAAAAATATCCGCAGTGTTTCTGGCCCCTGGAGCCCCGACCTTAAATAATTTTGCACTAGCCTTACCACTTTTCTGAAAGTGGTTAGGGTCATCACCTGCGCCATGTTCAGCATCAATTACACCACATAAGTTACGTAAATAATGGCAAAATCTACACCATCACCTTGCCTAAACATACAGTCCTATGAAAAAGTTTGGGCACCCCTATTAATCTTAATCATTTTTTGTTCTAAATATTTTGGTGTTTGCAACAGCCATTTCAGTTTGATATATCTAATAACTGATGGACACAGTAATATTTCAGGATTGAAATGAGGTTTATTGTACTAACAGAAAATGTGCAATATGCATTAAACCAAAATTTGACCGGTGCAAAAGTATGGGCACCCTTATCATTTTATTGATTTGAATTCCCCTAACTACTTTTTACTGACTTACTGAAGCACAAAATTGGTTTTGTAACCTCAGTGAGCTTTGAACTTCATAGCCAGATGTATCCAATCATAAGAAAAGGTATTTAAGGTGGCCAATTGCAAGTTGATCTCCTATTTGAATCTCCTCTGAAGAGTGGCATCATGGGCTACTCAAAACAACTCTCAAATGATCTGAAAACAAAGATTGTTCAACATAGTTGTTCAGGGGAAGGATACAAAAAGTTGTCTCAGAGATTTAACCTGTCAGTTTCCACTGTGAGGAACATAGTAAGGAAATGGAAGAGCACAGGGACAGTTCTTGTTAAGCCCAGAAGTGGCAGGCCAAGAAAAATATCAGAAAGGCAGAGAAGAAGAATGGTGAGAACAGTCAAGGACAATCCACAGACCACCTCCAAAGAGATGCAGCATCATCTTGCTGCAGATGGTGTCACTGTGCATCGGTCAACTATACAGCGCACTTTGCACAAATAGAAGCTGTATGGGAGAGTGATGAGAAAGAAGCCGTTTCTGCACGTACGCCACAAATAGAGTTGCCTGAGGTATGAAAAAGCACATTTGGACAAGGCAGCTTCATTTTGGAAACAAAAATTGAGTTGTTTGGTTATAAAAAAAGGCGTTATGCATGGCGTCCAAAAAGAAACAGCATTCCAAGAAAAACACATGCTACCCACTGTAAAATTTGGTGGAGGTTCCATCATGCTTTGGGGCTGTGTGGCCAATGCCGGCATCGGGAATCTTGTTAAAGTTGAGAGTCGCATGGATTCCACTCAGTATCAGCAGATTCTTGAGAATAATGTTCAAGAATCAGTGACGAAGTTGAAGTTACGCCGGGGATGGATATTTCAGCAAGACAATGATCCAAAACACCGCTCCAAATCCTCAGGCATTCATGCAGAGGAACAATTACAATGTTCTGGAATGGCCATCCCAGTCCCCAGACTTGAATATCACTGAACATCTGTGGGATGATTTGAAGTGGGCTGTCCATGCTCGGCGACCATCTAACTTAACTGAACTTGAATTGTTTGTCCAAAATACCTTCATCCAGGATCCAGGAACTGATTAAAAGCTACAGGAAGCGACTAGAGGCTGTTATCTTTGCAAAAGGAGGATCTACTAAATATTAATGTCACTTTTCTGTTGAGGTGCCCATACTTTTGCACCGGTCAAATTTTGGTTTAATGCATATTGCACATTTTCTGTTAGTACAATAAACCTCATTTCAATCCTGAAATATTACTGTGCCCATCAGTTATTAGATATATCAAACTGAAATGGCTGTTATAAACACCAAAATATTTAGAACTAAAAATGATTAAGATTAATAGGGGTGTCCAAACTTTTTCATAGGACTGTAGGTTACAGCCTCATCATGAATTAAGCATGCCATGGGCTGGCGTAGGTATAGTAAGACCAAAAAAAAAATTGGTTTTGATGAATCTCACTCAATGTCTATAGTAGAGAATTAAATAAATAACAAATCTCTAAGTATATTCAGAATTAAAAAAAAAAAAAAAAATATGACTGTCATATGCAGTGCACTAAATATTCTGAAAATGGTGGAGTTTGTTTTAAATCATAGATTCTTTTATTAATACAGCCTATTTCAATACATTTTGTCAGCATGTAGAGACTACCAGGAATTTTATAGCCAATTGCACTATTGAGGGTTATATTGCCTGGGTGAGTTAAAAGTTTTATTCCCACAAATATAGCCATTTTTACATTAAAGGGCTAGTTCACACGTAAAAACCTCCTGGCTTATTTTGGTCCTGAAAAAAACCGCTTCCTAATTAGGAAGCTTTTTTTTTTACCTTGCCAAGCTTTTTTTGGAGGTTTTTTTTGTAAAAACCGCTTCCAAAAAAGCCAGGCTGTTTTCCCCTCCCATAAAAGTGAATGGGCTGAAAAAACCGCTAGCGGTTTTTGCCTCCCATTCACTTCTATTGCTTTCTTCAGGCAGAAAACGCCTGAAGAAAGGTCATGTCGCTTCTTTTTTCTGCTAGCTGAAAAATAACTAGCAGAAAAAAAAAGCTAGCAGAAAAAAAAAAGCTAGCAGAAAAAAAAAGCTAGCTGTTCACATAGGGCTCCATTGTAAGGGCTAGTTCACACGTGGGCAAAGGGGCGGATTTTGACAGCGGATTTCGCTTCAAAATCCGCCCCTTTAGAATGGTGGTCTATGTAGACCGCCGGGCTTTTTTTTCCCGCTAGTGGCGGAAAGAAACGACCTGCCCTATCTTCTCACTCCTATGTTGGCTCATTCATTTGAGCCGACAGCGGAGGGGAAAGCCGCGACCGCGATGGTCGCGGCAGGCGGGTTTTGACAAGAGAGAGACGCGGCTCACCGCGTCTCTCTCGGTGTCAAAACCCGCGCAGGCAGTTCACGTGCTACACGTGCTCTGCTACATCAGAGCCGAGGGTGCGCTTGAACCCTTGTGCACACTCTGCTTCATCAAGCTAATAGAATGCATTGGCCAGCGCTGATTGGCCAATGCATTCTATTAGCCCGATTAAGTAAAGCTGAATGTGTGTGCTAAGCACACACATTCAGCACTGCTTCATCACGCCAATACAATGCATTAGCCAGTGCTGATTGGCCAGAGTACGGAATTCGGCCAATCAGCGCTGGCCAATGCATTCTATTAGTGTGAACTGAGTTTACACAGGGGTTCTAGTGCACCCTCGGCTCTGCTACATCAGATTGCTACATCTGATGTAGCAGTGCCGAGTGTGCATCAGATGTGTAGTTGAGCAAAACTGACTCAGCACTGCTAAGTCTCTGCATTCGCATAGGAATGCATTGGCCAGCCTTCGGCCAATCAGCGCTGGCTCTGCCGGAGGAGGCGGAGTCTAAGGTCGGACCTGAATGGAGACTGGTGTGGAGCAATCTTAGACTCCGCCTCCTCCAGCAGAGCCAGCGCTGATTGGTCGAGTTCCGTACTCTGGCCAATCAGCACTGGCCAATGCATTTCTATGGGGAAAAGTTAGCTTGCGAAAATCGCAAACTGACAGGGATTGCCATGAAATAAAGTGACTTTTATGCCCGCAGACATGCTCCCCTGCTGTCCCAGTGTCATTCCAGGGTGTTGGTATCATTTCCTGGGGTGTCATAGTGGACTTGGTGACCCTCCAGACACGAATTTGGGTTTCCCCCTTAACGAGTTTATGTTCCCCATAGACTATAATGGGGTTCGAAACCCATTCGAACACTCGAACAGTGAGCGGCTGTTCGAATCGAATTTCGAACCTCGAACATTTTAGTGTTCGCTCATCTCTAATCTCTATGTTTTGTTCCCCGAGCCATTTAGTTATCATCTTTGCTTTATGGTAAGATGCTCCATCATGCTGGAAAAGGCATTGTTGATCGCCAAACTGCTCTTGGACGGTTGGGAGAAGTTGATCTTGGAGGACATTCTGGTACCATTCTTTATTCATGGCTGTGTTTTTAGGCAAGACTGTGAGAGAGCCGATTCCCTTGGCTGAGAAGCAACCCCACACATGAATGGTTTCAGGATGCTTTACAGTTGGCATGAGACAAGACTGGTGGTAGCGCTCACCTCGTCTTCTCCCAATAAGCTGTTTTCCAGATGTTCCAAACAATCGAAAAGGGGATTCATCAGAGAAAATGACTTTACCCAGTCCTCAGCAGTCCACTCCCTGTACCTTTTGCAGAATATCAGTCTGTCCCTGATGTTTTTTCTGGAAAGAAGTGGCTTCTTTGCTGCCCTCCTTGAGACCAGGCCTTGCTCCAAGAGTCTCCGCCTCACAGTGCGTGCAGATGCACTCACACCAGCCTGCTGCCATTCCTGAGCAAGCTCTGCACTGCTGGTAGCCCGATTCCCCCAGCTGAAACACCTTTAAGAGACGGTCCTGGCGCTTGCTGGTCTTTCTTGGATGCCCTGAAGCCTTTTTGTCAACAGTGGGACCTCTCTCCTTGAAGTTCTTGATGATGCGATAGATTGTTGACTTAGGTGCAATCTTTCTAGCTGCGATACTCTTCCCTGTTAGGCCATTTTTGTGCAGTGCAATGATGACTGCACATGTTTCTTTAGAGATAACCATGGTTAACAGAAGAGAAACAATGATGCCAAGCACCAGCCTCCTTTTAAAGTGTCCAGTGGTGTCATTCTTACTTAATCAGGACAGATTGATCTCCAGCCCTGTCCTCATCAACACCCACACCTGTGTTAATGGAGCAATCACTGAAACGATGTTAGCTGGTCCTTTTAAGGCAGGGCTGCAATGATGTTGATATGTGTTGTGGGGGATAAAGTTCATTTTCTAGGCAAATATTGACTTTGCAAGTAATTGCTGTTAAGCTGATCACTCTTTATAACATCCTGGAGTATATGCAAACTGCCATTAGAAAAACTGAAGCAGTAGACTTTGTAAAAATTAATATTTGTATCATTCTCAAAACTTTTGGCCATGACTGTACATATCTTGTGGTCACATCTTGTTGCCTTAGTCGGTTGCCAGTCTATACGATCATGAATGTAGAAACTGTCTAAAGTAAGAAAATCAGTCATGATGTTCTTATTATGACTGAGATATCTTCTGATACACACAGTGTCCCTGTCCAATAATCCTGCTACAATAAGAGAATCATGTCTGGTTTCTGACAAATCCCAGGCCATAGAAAGTTTCTGCATCTGTGGTCTTATCCATTGGCATCCATTCAAAATAACAGACGTTACCAATAAGATGGTTAGAGAAAATCTTTCAAACATTGCAGAACTTTTAACTACTTATATTTGCAAAAATGTTTAGCTTTTAACTATCTACAAATATAGATATGATTATATTCATGGGAATACTCCTTTAATTTCAAAAGTATAGTGTCACCCTTATAATTTTAAATGGTTGAGATTTTAAACATCTGTGTTTGAGGCGGAGGCCCCATATTGTGGAAACGCAGTGTTCTTTGTTGATGATTTTGCTTCAGTTTTTTGAGCTGAAGTAAGTGAATTGAAAAGGAATGGTAAACATAAGGGAAGTGCCTAGACGTTTCCCTTCTATTATATCCACTATTGACTTTTTGCTCATAAAATGCTGTGTTTCCCTCAATGTGGGTAACCAGCATTAACATTCTTGTGATGTCAAATAAATAGACCAAAAAGCTTATTCATTTAGTAATGCAAAGTGCTATAATCTTCCAATATTCTGAATGCATTCTTTTCGCTTTTAAAGATACTGCATCTGATTGACCATTGGTTCACATCTGCATCTTGTAGTCTGTGTGGAGAGTCCGCATGGAGACCCTTGAATGGACTAGTGAACACATTTGCAAGCAGTGTGCAGTGAAAGCACACGGACCCCATAGACTACAATGGTGTCCATGTGCTTGTTGCGAGATCTCCGCATGAATCGTATGGACATGAAAGTAGACTGTGAAGTACTTTCCTATCCGCATGTTTCCTGTGGAGATCATGCGGCAAGCACACGCAGCCCATTTTAGTCTATGGGGTCCGTGTGCTTTCACTGGCACACCGCTTGCCAGTGCATTTGGTATTCCGTTCGGGGGGTCCCCATGTGGACTCCCTCGAATGGATTACCAAAGCAGAAGTGAAGGAGGCCTGAGGTCAATAAATGGGAACCATCATTGTTTACTTAGGTGATATATAATGAAATATATATATATATATATATATATATATATATATATTATAAATATATCAATATGATCATTGCATAACCTGGAAAGATGTCTTATCTTAGGCCCGGTTCACATCTACATTCGGGTTGTCCAAGATAAAATGGATAGTTAATGTTAAATACTAGAGATGAGCGAGTAGTACTCGATCGAGTAGGCATTCGATCGAATACTACGGTATTCGAAATACTCGTACTCGATCGAGTACCACTCGCTGTTCAAATGTAAAAGTTTGATGCAGAACCAGCATTGATTGGCTGAATGCTATACAGTCGGCCAATCAATGCTGGTTCTTCTCCTACCTTTAGAAGTCTTCTCCATGCAGCGTCCCCGCGGCGTCTTCCGGCTCTTCTGGCTCTTCATTCACTCTGCCAGGCATCAGGCCTGGGCAGAGCCGACTGCGATGCCTGGCAGAGTGAATGAAGAGCCGGAAGACGCCGCGGGGACGCTGCAAGGAGAAGACTTCTCGGAGGATCCAGCCTGACCCTCACTCGTGGACTTGGTAAGTGTAATTTGATCGAACGTTGCCTACCTCTGAAACGAGCATTTTCCCCCCATAGACTATAATAGGGTTCGATATTCGATTCGAGTAGTCGAATATTGAGGGGCTACTCGAAACGAATATCGAATGTCGGACATTTTACTGTTCGCTCATCTCTATTAAATAATATAGTATAAAAAATATATAAAAAGTAATAATAATATATTGTGAAAATATTGCATCTCAATATAAGTAGATACATTTTAATGTGGAAATCAATAAATCATCATTATAACAATTAGTCTTGCTTGATATCACTAGGGAGGATTTTAATGACTTATCTTTGTTTTTTATGTGTTTTAAGGCTAAACCCTCACTTAGTGAGCGGCAGCAATAAAACACTGCAGAAAAGACCATGGTGGAAACGCATTGTGTTTTTTTCCGCAGTGCTTTTCAAAGAAAGTGTGTCGAGTTTTCTTCTGCAGACTTTCTGCTACAATTATACCTATAGGAAAAAACGCCAGCATTTCCGTAGGTATAATTGACATGCTGGGACTTACAAAAACGCTATGGCTTTTTAAATTGCAATCCGCTATGGATTATTTTCTGAATATATTCTCTGAAATGTGTGGATGGGATTAACCGGAATCTCATCCACTTTGCAGGTAATGTAAAATGCCCTGGTTTTTTTTGCTGAAACACTTCTGCCGTGGCCAAAAAGCATAGCGTTTATGCTACATGGGGCCCTGACCTAAAGGTGCCTTTATTCTTTTTGAGTACCTGAGAAGAAATAATTCTGTATTGTAATGAGTAAATATTAGAGCAATGAAAAAACAGACATTTATAGAGATATAAAAATTGATTCACAAATGGAGCAATGATACTATAAAACTGTGATAATTTCATTCCATCTGATTAATACTTTTAGCAGCTAAGCCTGTCTGTCAGGGGTAAGTTTAGAAAAATATAATGCATTTAATTTTTAATACATAAAAGAAGGTCTAAATTACAGCCTGAGCAGTGTGGAAAGAAAGATCAAGGGCACAATGGTACCTTAAGCAATTTAATGTAACTTGTCAGAAGTGAATACTATGACCTGCTGATTTCACTTCAAAATTCCTAGCTTGGAGGAAGAACAAGCCAAATGAAATATGATTTAAGACTAGAAATGATATATTAACATAGTGAATATTATTCTCCATGAAATTATTATGTAGGTAGTGATCTTCATATGAGATGGTATAAAGTATAACTTCAGTTTTGAGAGCACCACATTTACATATTATATCATTTCAACATCACTACTTTCCTAATATAGTTCTATAATTAGAATCTCTTCTGTGGCATGTCTTGACCATTTCTCAAGATGGTCCTGCCTATCATCTGTAAGGTATGAGTATTAGTTAGTACACGTAGGAGTTAGTAATTGTAGCCTTCCCAAGGAAAGGCTAATAGCAGAAATGTTTTTTGGAAATGTTGAATTTGTTTTTAAAGTTTGGACTGCCGGGGAATAGAAAAATGCTTGATAAAAGAAATTTTGTAGAAAATAGGAGAAACAAGGAGGTCTTTGTTATTGTACTATGGACTAGGACCGTGATTAAAGAAATAGATGGGAAAAGTAATAAACCGATCAGAGGTCATACTGTTTGTAGGGTGGTAAATTGTGATACATGAAGAAATGTGGGGCAGTTTACATCTTGGAATGAGATTATTGACACTATGATGTACTCAAAGACAACTTGCCCAGTTGATAGACTTTGAGGGAAGTACATGCACTGAGATTGTTGTTTTGATGAATTGCCTGCCATGTAGGCATTTCTGACAGGCTGTAGGAGGGGCGGTTACATGAGGGCATACACATAGTAAACAGGTTTTGATCAGCACAGATAGTCAACTTGCTTGAGTTGATCAGAGTTTCCTTGTCCACCATCCAGACCCAGGTCGCTCCAAACCATTTCCAGATGCTGCCATCGATAGTCCGGCACCATCACCTTAATTTAAAGTAGTGTTGTGAATGTGAAACCTGGGTATGTAAGGATGTGAACTGGATGTTTAGTTATGAATCCAGGTTCTGAGATCTGATGAAAGTAGGGTTGTTGTATGGAGGTCTCATGATGAGTGCTTTAATCTTGCTTTTGTGGTGATTCCGTATAATGCCCTAATATTACTAAACTGGTTTAGAGTCAAAATTTCCAAAAGTTTAAGTTTTTAATGACACCAAAATGTTTGCCATTCCTCTCAGATGAATTACAATGGTTGTCAGGTCCATGTATTTATGGGACCTACGTAAAAGTGTGCAGGATCTACAGGCCCAGCTGCAATATCTGTGGACAAATATGCTGAACAATAACATATGGAACCTGTATGCCTACACACCCAAGCTTATCTTATCTTGTATACAGTCTAGAGGAAGCCCAACAGGGTGCTAGAAGCTCCTTTCAATTCTACAGTCTATTGCAATCCCTTACCTATATAATCAATAAATTCACACATTCATTAATTTCTTTACATTCCAACAACTCCATTTTAGTGCATGATTTAAGGTTACATTTTAATTTTACAAGCTAACTGCATTTATTAATTTGATCTTAGACTCAAATACCGAATATATATATTATTAGGCATGATGCTTGCTCTCAGTCTCAGGAACCAAGGAATGATATATTGACGTAGAGGGAAGGGGGAGGAAAGGACACTGCACACTCAGTTTTCAGTAGAGTCATATTCTGCCATATTCTGGTATCTATCATGATGGGGATACCATATATGCTTGAGGTTTAGGATATATTATTTTATACAGGTGAATATGAGAACAATGGGGAAGATTTAGTAATCCAGTGTGATATTCAGATTCTATAACTTGAGACTAGACCATCTAAAATATGGCATATCTATCAGAGAACTTATTGCTGGATGATTTGACGAATATTTAGAATTAGAGATGAGCGAACAGTAAAATGTTCAAGATTCGATATTCGTTTCGAGTAGCCCCTCAATATTCGACTACTCGAATCGAATATCGAATCCTATTATACTCTATGGGGGGAAAATGCTCGTTTCAGGGGTAGGCAACGTTCGATCGAATTACACTTACCAAGTCCACGAGTGAGGGTCGGCCTGGATCCTCCGATAAGTCTTCTCCTTGCAGCATCCCCGCGGCGTCTTCCGACTCTGAATTCACTCTGCCAGGCATCAGGCCTGGGCAGAGCCGACTGCGCATGCCTGCACTTCAAGCAGGCCTGCACTTCAGAGCCGGAAGACGCTGCGGGGAAGCTGCACGAAGAAGACTTCTAAAGGTAGGAGAAGAACCAGCATTGATAGGCCAACTGTATAGCATTCGGCCAATCAATGCTGGCTCTGCATCGAACTTTTCCATTCGAATAGTGAGTGGTACTCGAATCGAATACTACTTGCTCATCTCTATTTAGAATGTGTGGTCCACGTTTATACCACCTATTAGATGGCTTATTATGTGCAACTTTGTTGTT
Organism: Leptodactylus fuscus; assembly: GCF_031893055.1. Taxonomy (NCBI): domain Eukaryota; kingdom Metazoa; phylum Chordata; class Amphibia; order Anura; family Leptodactylidae; genus Leptodactylus; species Leptodactylus fuscus. The sequence continues at coordinate 126,843,579 of NC_134267.1, read as the reverse complement.
ACCTCCCTTTTGATCAGCAACTTCCCTTATCTGCTAAATTTAGACATGTACATCAGTTTTTTTTTCTGCATTTTGTTTCCCTTTTTCACAATAATTGTATAATAGCAGGCTGTATTTTACTTAAATTTAAAGGGGTATTCCCAGCTCGCATACTCATCAGTCTTTACTGCTGTAAAATCTTCTTTCTTCCTGGTTTCTCGCATCATTTGGTGGGCGGGGTTTCACATGCAACCTGCCGTTTAGCTCCGCCCCATTTGTGTGTAGCTCCGCCCACCCATATTGGACTATGAAGTACAGGCAGCAGCAACTCCATTCTGTGTTACATACAGAGACTGCCTGTCTCTGCCATAATGAACACAATTGAATTAGCTAGCCTGATAACTGGGAGAACAGAAGAAATGAAAGCAGCTCCTCTCCTCTATCTGCTAACAGTAACCTAGGTCACGTGGTGTAGACACAGGAATAGCTAGAAACACAGGCTCACTCCCTGCATTTAGCCCCTCCTCCCTCCCCCCTGAGAGCAGCAGATACATCACTTGACTCGTGAGCAGCTAAGTCAGGGCTGTGGCCACAAAGAATTGTATAAAGTAAGATAGTGGACAAACAAAGCAGTTTTGCTGAAGCAATGTATTTAGGAAAAGTCTTACATCCACATTAACAAGCAGTATAGATAGGATCCTTGTGATGGGACAACCCCTTTAAGTTTTTACTAAAACAGGCACAAACATATTGTGTCAGTCCATTTAAAGATTCACAGACATCACTGGTAGGAAGATGTGACCTTCTTAAGAAGGAACATTTGTTATGTATCAAGAAGGAGGCAGAACATTGAGAGCTGACCCAGGACACTGACCAAAACCACCTACTGTCACAAAAGAAACCTTCTATAGCTACAAGAAAAGAAGCCAATTGTTATCTAATAATAAACAGTAAATGCCAAAAATGATTTGGCTTAACATGTAATCTGAGTACATGGTGGGTGACACACATAACAGAATCCAAATAGAAAAGAATGGAGCTCATCTGAAAAATATATCATTGCTTACATTTTATTCAATACAATAAATAATGCTTGTAACAGACCTAAAATGATAAACTATTATGTATATAAATGTGACTGACTATTGTACTTATCTTATAGCTAGCCATTTTGTATTGAATAATGTGTTTGTAGTTTGGTATATTTTGGGACGAGCTCCATTCTATTCTATTGGAATGTTACAAAATAACTCACAGACAGATTCAGCGCGGAGTGTGAGAAAATGTCACAGCAGCTAACATCTGACCTAGGTGCTATTTGTCACAAAGTATGTGGTACACAAAGCAGAAAAAAAAACATTTGTCCAAAATATGTGTGTGAAAGTATCCTGATAAAAGAATATTTTAGATTAATCACATATACTGTAATAGGATATATTCAGTTTTCTGCCCCCTCTTAATAGCAAGGCACAGCTCTACATGAGATCTCTGTCAATGTGTTAAGCTCTTCTTACTGTATATAAGTAAGAAAGAGATTTCCAGGAGTTGAATAAATCTGTTTACTTCATTTGTGGTTAATAATAGAACACAAGGCAGCAGAGTAAAGACCATTAGCGTGAACAGTAATCATGTTCTTAATGTCGACCTGTCACCTACACATAATAGACGCATCCATTTAGTGGGTTGGACAAGTAAGTAGCTTTGCTAGTAGTTTGCTATGAACCAGTTACATCACATTAACTGGCTAATATTTATGTGACTATACTTACTGGGAACACGCTATTGGGAATTGACAGACTTAGAAGATGAACAAAACAGATTGGACAGCTGATGCATTTTTTCCATTGTCTATTGACATTAATGTAAGAAGGAAGAGAAAAATGAAGACTCTTAAATGTGCAGCTATTACTTATTGTACATGATGTACAGTTTTTGTTCTAATCTTTTTATCTTTTTTTTTTTTTTTTTTACATAATAACCTTTGAAAGACATGGTATACAACATGCAAAATGAATAACATGGATCAGGAAGGATTAATGTGAAAATATTAGTTCTGTCAACGAAAAGTCTGTTTAAACTGCATAAAAGTTCCAACTCCCACGCATGCGCAATAGATGTGGATCATCAACTGCAGAGAACAGAGCAGTGCTGGAACAAAGGAGCGTACCTTCAGAATCAGAAAAGGAGGAGGGGTCATCCTGCAGAAGGAAGACTGGAAGGAAGAGAGGTAAGTATTAGAGATGAGCGAACACCGTTCGATCGAAGAGGTATTTGATCAAATATCAAGCTGTTCGAGGTATTCATTCCCAATCGAATACCACGCGGCATACGCAGTAAAAATTTGTATCCCCTCCCACCTTCCCTGGCACATTTTTTGCACCAATAACTGTGCAGGGGAGGTGGGACAGGAACTATAACAACGGTGGCATTGAAAAAAAATTGAAAAAACCCATTGGCTGTCGAAAACATGTGACCTCCCATTTATAAGAATGGCCGCTGCCATATTCGCCAGATTTGCGGTGAGAGATAGGGAGAGAAACATATCTGCTGAGGGCTAGATAGGCATTAGCTTCAGATAGGCAGAGAAAAACCGAAGAACAACAGCTCTTCTCAGAGCTATACACTGCAGGGACAGGAGTCCAGCTTTCCATGGACGGTGGAAAACAGGGATACAGAACAGTTACTTGTTGCTATATACGTGCAAACCAGCTTTGTTAGGGGGTCCCCCCACAAAATAGCAGGAATCCACAGCAGTTACTTCTTGCTATATACGTTCCAACCAGATAGCCAGGGTGTGTACCCCCAAAACCTAGGTGGGAGACACCGAAATTCAGTCCGGCTATGTATGCTATGTACGCTCAATCCAGTTTTTCACGGTGTGTAACCTTTTAACCTACCTGAGAGACACAGAAATTCAGTCAGGCTATGTACACTGAATCCAATTTTTAAGGGTCTACACCCCAAAGCTAAGTTGGAGACACAGCAATTCAATCAGGCTATGTCAGCTCAATCCAATTTTTAAGGGTCTACTCCCTGAAGCTAAGTGGGTGACAGCCGTTCATTCAGTCAGGCCATGCATGGTCAAACCTGTTTTTAATGATGTACCCCCAGAAGCTAAGTGAGAGACAGAGCAATACAGTCATGCTATATCAGCTCAATCCAATTTTTAAGGGTCTTCCCCCCCAAAAGCAAAGTGATACACAGCAATTCAGTCACGCTTTATCAGCTCAATCCAATTTTTTGTTCAATCCAGTATTGTTTCCTCTCCATGATGTGAACTATGCCTTTGTCTCTTGAAAAGCAACCCAACATGAAGTCAGCCATGTGTGCCAGTGTGTTAATTGGCATGACTTCACTGCCCCCAACTGTAAGGGTCACTCTCCATTTCCTCCATTTTCCACTCCCCTTCACAGCATCTGTGCTGAAGCAATGGGATACACTGAACTTCACCCTCAAGCCTCGTGTGGGACAGTGACATGAAATGCCACTTCATCCCCTTCATCTTCCTCCACCAGCCAATGGTGCGAAGATGACAGAAATGTGCTCTGAATGTTTTCAGCCTAGCAGAGGCTACTTCTCACTTTCGAAAATGGCTGCACTTTGATCAGTATATAAGGCACAATGGTGTAGGTTTCAAAGAACCTTTGCACCAACAAGTTGAAAACGTTGTATGGACCGTGTTTGAGTCTGGCAAGCTCCAGATCTGCTACCAGGTTCCGGCCATTTTCACATACGCAAACATGCCTGGGCCTAGGTGCAGCGGGGAAAACCATTTTGCCATATCATCCTGGATGGCATCCCTCACCTCGGAGGCAGTGTGCTGTCTGTCCCCCAAGCTGCTGAGCTTCACGGCCTATTGACATCTCCCCACGCCAGTGGTACAGCGTTTCTAGCTCGTAGTTGGCGTCGAGGTTACAGCGCAGGAATAGGCTTTTCAGAGAAACCCTGCCATGAATTTTGGGCTAGGAGAGGAGATAGGCCACCCCAGTTTGCACCCCGAGCCCAGACTCCACTACATTCACCCAGCCTGTCATTAAAGATAAGCAGCATCCCTGACCGCAGGCACTTGTCGATGCATCGGTGGTCAAGTGGACCTTGCAACGAAACGTGGAACTCTGGGCCCGACTGATGTTATGGGACACGTGCAGGCGCAAGGTGGGGACAGCACACCAACAGAAGTAGTAACGGCTAGACCCAGCATAGGGAGGGGCCCCAGCTGCCATCTGGTGACGGAAGGCCTGGGTATCCAGAAGCATAAATGCCAACATCTCCAGGGCCAGCAGTTTTTAGATGAGGCCATTGAAGGCTTGGACATGTGGGTGGCTTGTGCTGTACTTCTGCCTGCAATGAAGCGCCTGGGAGATAGGGAGTGGCTGGGAAGAGGTGCATGATGGTGCAGGCCAAAAAAGGCGAATGAGGGTGAACTCCCCAATGTGTCAGAGACAGATGTTTAGGTGTTCAGGCTGGTGGTCTGGACTGCAGCACCAGCACTGTAAACAGCGGAAGAGGCAGTGTCGGCAACGCTGGGCGACGATTGTCCTGCATTTGCTCACTCCCACTGCGCCCAGGGCTTGCCTTCCAAATGACAGTGCATGCAAAAGGTGGTAAGATTCTACCCTAGTTTAGGCTTGCAAAGTGTGCAAACCGCACTAAATTTGTCATGTAACTGGTGACACTAGGCACTTCAGTGGTGGTAGTTTGGCCAGAGGGTGCCGCCAGTCTCCTGTGTGACAATGAAATCATCTGCCACTTCGTCATCCTCCTCTTCCTCCATCAATATACGCTGTGAAGCGGACAGGAGTGTACACTGAATATCCTGCTGGAATGGTTCTGCTCCTATGCCCGACTCCTCAGCGTACAATGCGTTATCCCTGATTGTGATGAGAAATTCTTGCATCACACACAGGAGTGGGATTGTTAAACTCAGTAATGCATCGTCAAAGCTGACCCTCTTCTCTTGGTGGACTGCTCAAAGACACGGAGAGATCTCGCATAAGTCTGGCAACATGGGCAAGTTTTGCTTTTAGCGTATAAAGTTCCAGCCACAAATCCAACTTGGAGATCCACTAAATTTAGGGCGCAGAGGGATTGGACAGGGCTGGGGTCGGCCAGGTACTCCCACAACAAGCACCTATACTTGTCCCTCCTGGTGACACTAGGCCCCTCAATGGTGGTAGTTTGGCCAGGGGGTACCATTAATGTGTCCCAGACCTTGGAGAGTGTGCCCTTGGTGGGTGTGGACCGGATAGCAGTTGTTAGCCTGTTGGAGGAGTTAGTCTGACAACATGGGCGAGTTTTGCATGAGTGGCTAGTACACGGAAAATCTTTGGCCTTGCTGCCTCTAGACATGCCTCTGCCTCTAGCCACCTTTTTTGCTGCTGCGCTTGCATCCACATTTACACTGCTTTCCCTGCTATACATCATCAGTGTCCATGCCTCTGCCTGTAGCCACCTTTTTTGCTGCTTAGCTTGCCTCCACATCTACACTGATTTCCCCACTATACATCACACCTGTCCATTTAGGGTCGGTGGCCTCGGCGTCCACCAACTCCTCTTCCAATTGCTCACTCTCCTCTTACTGCAAACCACACATGACAACAGCATGCCCTGATGGCAACTGTGTCTCATCATCATCACTGAGGATGGAAAATGCTGGTTTCAGGTCCACAACCACAAAATCGCCAGGTGATGGCAGATGCTCCAGTGTTTGGACATCAGTACACACAAAGTCATCTGAAAGACCCGAAAAGAGATCGTGGGAGGGGGAAAGGGGGGGATGACTCTGTTGGGAAGATTGGGCATGTTGGAAGGAAGGGGGGGCAGACTCTTGGGTATGAACATGACTGCAGGTAGTGGCTGACCGGCTGCTGGAAAAACTGGAAGCATTATCCGCTAGCCATTGTAACACCTGTTCCTGGTGCTCAGGCCTGGTCTGCGTTGTACCCTGCACCCTGCTTAACGCAGTTGTCATATCAGGAATTGTGATGAGCGCATGCTAATGTTTCTTGTCCAGTGGAAAGGATGGGATAGGATTTCACATAAGTCTGCCACCTCATGGAAACTCATGGTGCAGAAACTGAGGGAGCTTACTTTCATGAACCCTTGGGTTTTGGAGATGGAACTCCATCAAAGGTCTCTGCTGCTCACACACCCTGCTCAACATACGGAATCTAGAGTTTCAGCATGTGGTGACCTTGCACAACAGCCATTGCTTCAGGTGGATGTAGGCGTTGCTGGAATGTATTGAGGCTAGCACCAAGTACTGTAGACTTGCCAAAGTAGGAGCACAAGCGCTGCACTTTAACCAGTAGCTTGTGTAAATTGGGGTAAGTTGTTAGAAACCATTGCACCATTAATTTGAAAATGTAGGCCATGTGTGGAACGTGTTTGAGTCTGGCAAGCTCCAGATCTGTTACCAGGTTCCGGCCATTATCACATACACCAACCTGCACCTGGGCCCAGGTGCAGCGAGGCAAAAAACATTGCCATCTAATCCAGGATGGCATCCCTGACCTTGGAGGCACTGTGCTGTCTGTCCCCCAAGCTGATGAGCTTCAGAACGGCCTGCTGACGTCTCCCCATGCCAGTGTTGCAGCGTTTCCAGCTCATAGCTGGGGTCCATTTAACGGCGGAGGAGGAGGAGGAGGGTGGTGTTTCAGCACTCCTGCCAGGAATATTGGGCTGGGAGACAAGGCAGGCCACCACAGTTTGCAACCCGGTCCCAGCCTCTACTACATTCAGCCAGTGTGCCGCGATTGAGATGCAGCGTCCCTGACCGCATGCACTTGTCAACGTGTCAGTGGTCAAGTGGAACTTTGTGCAACTTAGTGCAGAACTTACGGGGCCCGTCTGATGTTACGGGACACGTGCTGGTGCAAGGCTCAACTCACCCTAAGGGCCAAAATCTCTGCTGGTGAATTTTGTTCAGTTCCAAAGGACTCTGCATTTAGATTTGGCTCAGTCACAGCTCCAGAACATGCCTTTGAAGGCAAGGTTTCCTTTAGTGGCTTTATCTCAGCAGGATGATGATGGTGAAGCTTGGTTAAATCTGTAGAGGTAATGTAAAGTCTGATATTAGAGGACCATTACCAGTAGTAGTAGTTGCAGCCAATTCTCCACCTTTGCGGTCCTCTAAATAAAATTTACCCCCAGGACTTGATGCCAAAATGTTATCAATTTCCCAATCAAAATCAAGGTCAATGTCTGGGTCCTCAGTCCAATCCACTACATCAATCCAACATAATGAGAGTGATGGTTCTGGAACCACCGTTTTAGGGGCTAAGAATTTTAATGGGGCTAACACTCTGCTGATGCAAGGCTCAACTTACCCAAAGGGCAAAAACCTCTGCTGGTGCAAGGCTGGACTAAGTTAAAGGGCCTAAAACTCTGCTGGTAAGAGGCTGAAGTCACCTAAAGGGCCTCAATCTCTGCTGGTAGCTCAGCTTAAAGGGGTTGTCCCATCACAAGGATCCTATCTATACTGCTTGTTAATGTGGATGTAAGACTTTACCTACATACACTGCTTCAGCAAAACTGCTTTGTTTGTTCGCTATCTTACTTTATTCAATTCATTGTTGACACAGCCCTGACTTATCTGCTCAAAAGTCAAGTGATGTATCTGCCTGCTCTCAGGGGGGGAGGGAGGAGGGGCTAAGTGCAGGGAGCGAGCCTGTTTCTAGCTATTCCTGTGTCTACAGCACGTGACCTAGGTCCTGCACTCAGATAGGGGAGAGGAGCTGCTTTTATTTCTGAACATCTTCTGTTCTCCCAGTTATCAGGCTAGATAATTCAATTGTGTTCACTATGGCAGAGACAGGCAGTCTCTGTATGTAACACAGAATGGAGTTGCTCCTGCCTTTACTTCATAGTCCAATATTCTACATATAGTGTTGTTTGAGGACCTTTGATGACAGGACCTTTGATGATATCACAGGCCCTTCAGCCACCCCATAGGATCACACCATGTGGTGCGCAGAGCTACACACTAATTTGGGGTTCGGGGCTAAACGTCAGGTTGCACGTGAAACCCCGCCCACCAAATGATGCAAGAAACCAGGAAGGAAGAAGATTTTACAGCAGTGAAGACTGGTGAGTATGCGACGTGGGAATACCCCTTTAAGGGCTTCTAACTTAATTTGGAAGGGCTCATGTTAAGGGCCAGAAAAGTGAATTTTGGAAGGTCTTACCACATCACACACACACATACACACCCACAATGACAGTTAAGAGTGGGGGCTTTTGGATTTCCCATTGCCTACTCCATCTGTGGTTGTCATGAGCAACGTGATTTAAAAGGGTGCTTATTAATGTTTCTTTAGCTTAAATTTGTGTTTCTGTCCATCCATTTGAGGAAGAAATAAGGTTTCCAAGTATTTTCCAACTTTGATAGAGTTTTTTTGGAGTGTGGAAAGTGTGCAGTAAGGCTGGGATGGTGGGGTAAAACTGTGACTTGGGCTTGTTAGATGCCCCCAACCATGCTTCCCCTGCTGTCCCAGTTGCATTCAAGAGGTGTTGGCATCATTTGCTGAGGTGTCATAGTGGACTTAGTGACCCTCCTGAGTCGAATGGTGGGTTCCCCTGAAACAAAGCATTTTTCCCCATAGACTATAATAGGGTTCGATATTCAATCAAATAGTTGAATATTGAGCGGCTATTCGAAATGAATAACGAATATTGAATATTTTACTTTTCGATAATCTCTAGTAAGTAATGAGGTCGGGGGTTGGGCTTAATAAGTACAGAAGGGCTAGTAGTGAATGGGATAGGTAGAGAGACAGGAAGGGGTGCATGGGAGGGAGAGACGAAGAAGAAGTGGAGTGAGGTGAGATTAGCCAGTGTGGAAGTTACATAGCAGGAAGCAGAAACATGTAAACAAATACAAGACCTGAGTTTTAGATGTAAAATGAGTTATCCTAACTTCAAATTTAGGTTAAGGCCCCACTTTGCAGAAACGTAGTGGGGAAAAAACTCTGCAATTTATAGTATCAGCAAAGTGAATGAGATTTTGGTTAATCTCATCCACACATCGCAGAAAAACAAAACCCGCAAAATTGTTGTGTTTTCAATAATGTGTGAGTTTTTCAAAAAACTCAAATAAAACTTACCAACGCTATCGATATGAAACCTCTTTGCAACTGAATAGGGTCATAAAAGTCCCCGAGTGCTGCCCGTGCACAGTCCGTGTTTAGGTGACTCCTTTCATGAAATGAATAGGAGCCACGAAAGCACGGTCTGTAAAATATGACAGGAATAGGACATGTCATATCTGATGCAGCCTGGATTGTCGGCCAGCACACAAGACCGTAAAAATTACGGTTGTGTGTACGGATCCATAGAAAAGAATGGGTCAGTTTGCTCTCCGTGAAATACACAGATAGTAGACTGACCCACAGCACGGTCGTCTGCAACCGGCCTTACACTGCAATGTTTATTGACGCTAATAATTTTTCTAAAATTTTTCTTTATTAAGAACAATTGTTTTGCTTGCAATGGAAAGATATGTTTTGACCAATTTAATCTATTGATCAAATTATATCTCTTTCCATTTCAGCAATTAAATAAATATTCTATTTTTATCTTGAGTCCAGTTGTTTAGAATGTAAGCAAATTTCCCCAAAGACATTTATTGACTAGTGTTGTATGGCATATATTTGTTTGATTTTGTAAATAGCGCTATAACGTATTAATATTGTACAGCTTTAATGGAATTCATCTAAAGAGAACTGCGTAAAACTACGGGTTATTAAGTGTAATATGCTTCCAGTAACATCATCTCTGCCTCAGTTCTTTTCTTTTATGTTATTGCAAAAGATTGTAGTTTTCCCAAGTGTCAGAGTTCTATTTTTTATGGTTTCTTTGTTCTTTATTGACTTGTGTTGCTAACATTTCTTTGCCTTTGGTAAACTGAGAACTGCTCAATCAGTTCTGCAAATGGCTGCGTGAAGTCAATTGTTCTTTCATTTCTAATTAGCATTGGGCTAGTTCTTTAGAACAATTCTTGGAAGCCTGAGAGGTTTGTGTTTTCACAAGGAATAATTCATATACCTGTAGAGCATATCTACCTGAAAGATGTGTAGTCAACTACCTCTGATTCTGCTGCGATGTAAAAGATATTGTACTATTGAAAATGTAGATACATAGCTGTTAAAGCATGTACTGAATTTATGAAATTAAATATAATAAATATAATAAACATGTACCTAACCACCATTTACCACCACTTGGCTGTTTAGACAGATTCTAGAAAGGTTAATTCACGAAGAGGGGCTGGAATACCACTGGTATCCTCTGTTTATTAAATTTGGCATCAATATAAAATGTTTTTTTCTTCTTTTTATAACATAAAACCAGTGAATATAATATCACTGCTAGATAGCCAGCTGTAGAATGTGCGAAATCTGACAAGCTCTCTCACAACTCTCTCCGCAGCCCCCCCCCCCCTCCCTCTCCTGAAAATAATCTAAGTTCAAAAATAAAGAACAGAACTATAAAACACATGTAAATCAAATAGGATTGGAGCTTAGCTTAGCTTCAGGAAAGGTCACAGATGGGCTACAGACAGTGCTGGCAGTGAGCTCATCTGATGGATTTAGCACAAAATTGTGCCATGTATTCTACAGGGTGTCTTATGTGCTGGAGGCCAGGAAAAAATCTGCTAGAAGTCCAAGACTAATGAACACATGTTCATGAAATTTGGTCAAATCATACATTACTCATTGAGGATCAGGAACCTCTCATAATATGTGCTGGAAGTGAGCACTAGAATTCTTTCACAATGTACAATGATGACTTTAAACCTGTGTGAACTGAAACTGTTGCTAGTGCTCATAGAAACCGATCACAGTATTTCACACAATGCTACCCCAACAATCATGTAATCAAAATTGCCTGTGCACCCTAGAATTTTACTTTGCGGTGGTAGAATCAGGTGTTTGGAGAGAGGCGTGGGGATGGGGCTATTTGTTAGTGTGATGGAGTGACAACACACAAGGGCTGAAAATAAATAGGGCAAGAAAGGGTGGTAATTTTTTTTTACAGCCCCCTCTTTTTTCTGGGCATGTTTGCAACCTACCACATGTGATTTACAAATAGTACATAACTCATATAACACTTCCCAAAATTTATACAGACCAAATCCACATGCCAAATACAGATCATATAGACATCTACCAGCCCGACAGAGACCAAAACCAAACATTTTAGGCTGGGATTCATCATCTTTGATAAATGAAACGGGCACAATCAGGATTATATACAGTCCTATGAAAAAGTTTGGGCACCCCTATTAATCTTAATCATTTTTTGTTCTAAATATTTTGGTGTTTGCAGCAGTCATTTCAGTTTGATATATCTAATAACTGATGGACACAGTAATATTTCAGGATTGAAATGAGGTTTATTGTACTAACAGTAAATGTGCAATATGCATTAAACCAAAATTTGACTGGTGCAAAAGTATGGGCACCTCAACAGAAAAGTGACATTAATATTTAGTAGAGCCTCCTTTTGCAAAGATAACAGCCTCTAGTCGCCTCCTGTAGCTTTTAATCAGTTCCTGGATCCTGGATGAAGGTATTTTGGACCATTCCTCTTTACAAAACAATTCAAGTTCAGTTAAGTTTGATGGTGGCCGACCATGGACAGCCCGCTTCAGATCATCCCACAGATGTTCAATGATATTCAGGTCTGGGGACTGGGATGGCCATTCCAGAACATTGTAATTGTTCCTCTGCATGAATTCCTGAGTTGATTTGGAGCGGTGTTTTGGATCATTGTCTTGCTGAAATATCCATCCCCGGCGTAACTTCAACTTCGTCACTGATTCTTGAACATTATTCTCAAGAATCTGCTGATACTGAGTGGAATCCATGCGACCCTCAACTTTAACAAGATTCCCGGTGCCGGCATTGGCCACACAGCCCCAAAGCATGATGGAACCTCCACCAAATTTTACAGTGGGTAGCATGTGTTTTTCTTGTAATGCTGTTTTTTTTGGACGCCATGCATAATGCCTTTTTGTATGACCAAACAACTCAATCTTTGTTTCATCAGTCCACAGGAACTTCTTCCAAAATGAAGCTGGCTTGTCCAAATGTGCTTCTGCATACCTCAGGCGACTCTGTTTGTGGTGTGCTTGCAGAAACGGCTTCTTTCTCATCACTCTCCCATACAGCTTCTCCTTGTGCAAAGTGCGCTGTATTTTTGACCGATGCACAGTGACACCATCTGCAGCAAGATGATGCTGCAGCTCTTTGGAGGTGGTCTGTGGATTGTCCTTGACTGTTCTCACCATTCTTCTTCTCTGTCTTTCTGATATTTTTCTTGGCCTGCCACTTCTGGACTTAACAAGAACTGTCCCTGTGGTCTTCCATTTCCTTACTATGTTCCTCACAGTGGAAACTGACAAGTTGAATCTCTGAGACAACTTTTTGTATCCTTCCCCTGAACAACTATGTTGGACAATCTTTGTTTTCAGATCATTTGAGAGTTGTTTTGAGTAGCCCATGATGCCACTCTTCAGAGGAGATTCAAATAGGAGAACAACTTGCAATTGGCCACCTTAAATACCTTTTCTCATGATTGGATACACCTGGCTATGAAATTCAAAGCTCAGTGAGGTTACAAAACCAATTTTGTGCTTCAGTAAGTCAGTAAAAAGTAGTTAGGAGTATTCAAATCAATAAAATGATAAGGGTGCCCATACTTTTGCACCAGTCAAATTTTGGTTTAATGCATATTGCACATTTTCTGTTAGTACAATAAACCTCATTTCAATCCTGAAATATTACTGTGTCCATCAGTTATTAGAGATATCAAACTGAAATGGCTGCTGCAAACACCAAAATATTTAGAACTAAACATGATTAAGATTAATAGGGGTGCCCAAACTTTTTCATAGGACTGTATTATTGGGATATAGGCATAGGGTGCACCCTCTGAGTAATAATACTCCCAATGTACAGACACTCAAAAGCTTTTGATACTGTACCATATAAAAGATTTTTTGACAAAATGAGAATATTGGGATTGAGTAAAAATACATATCCATTTGGATTGAAAACTGGCTCATTGATAGGAAGCAGAGGGTACTTGTTAATGGTAAATACTTACATTGGGTCATAGTCACCAGTGGGGTGTCATAGGGGTCAGTATTGGGTCTCCCCCTGTTAAATATATTTATTAATGACCTGGTAGAGGGTTTACAGAGTAGGTTGTCCATATTTTCAGATAATGCTTAACTCTGTAAATTGATAAAATTAGGAGGATAGTAGAATATTACAGGAGGATCTAAGAAAGATGGAAGCATAGGTGGAGACTTGGCAGATGAAGTGTAACATAGATAAATGTAAGGTTATTGTAGAAAAAAGAGAAATGAAAGCAGGAAGGGCACTCACCCACTAGTAGTATTCTTCTAAAATGACATCCTTTATTAAGGTTAACATTAAAAACAATTTTAGGGAGGGAAGTACAGCATTACTGGCGACTGAAAAAGGCAACAGCCGTTTCGCACTCCTCCGAACGCTTTTTCAAGCCTCAAATGAATTGCACTGCTTTCATTTCTCTTTTTTCTACAATTTTCAATATGCTGATTTTTGGATGTTGAGCAGCACCGGACTTCTAAATCTTTAGCTGTTTCTACGTGAACCTAATCCTTGTTATCTAATAAGTCAGATTTTACTGAGAATCAGCAGTGCCATCCTATCTTCCCTACTACGTACTTGAAATGTAAGGTTATGCATTTTGGTTGAAGAGGTAAAATGTATGATTATGTGCATAGTAATAAATTACTTGGATAAGACTGTCACTGAAAAAGACTTGGGGGGCCTTCCATGACCAGTTCCACACAACTGCCACCAAGGAAAATAAAATTATGGGATACATCAATAGAGGTCTAGATTCTCATGAGAAGACAAAAACATAGTTTTTCCTCTATACATAATACTGATACGGCCACACACAGACTATTGCATGCAATTTTTGACCCCAATATACAAGAAAGACAAAATTGAACAAGAATGAATTCTGAGAAGGGCAACCAAAATTATTAGGGGAATGGGTGGATTGAAGTACAATGACAGATTAAACCGATGTCTACGGGGAGATCTAGTAACAATATAGAAATGCATGAAGGAACAGCACAAAGAACTATGTAATGATCTTTTTATGCCCAAACCAGTGACTATGACCAGGGGACATACGTCTAGAGAAGAGAAAGTTTCACCAGCAACAGAGACGGGGATTCTTCACAGTAAGAACAGCGAGGATATGGAACTCAGGAAGTGTTGATGGTGGATTCATTAAATAAGTTTAAAGAGGGCCTGGATGCCTTTCTTGAACATCAAAATATTATTGATTATGGGTTTTAGATTTTGGTAAGGACAAGTTGATCCAGGGCTTATACTGATTGCCAGACTACAGTGGGGAATTTTTTCCCTGTCATATTTCAGTTGTCTTAACCCTATGTTTTTTAATCCCAATAATAATAATCCCAATGCACCATTACTCAGTAATAATGCTCCCAATGAACTGCCATTCAGTAATAATGCTCCAATGTGTGTCTGCTCAGTAATACTACCCCCTTATATGCAGTATATAATACTTATTAATAATACCTCCAATATACGGACTATAAATGCGTCTCATGAGCTTTTATTCACTGAAAGTTTGAAGCATTTGTCACTGACATTCGAAAAATCTTGATGTCACTTGGTTTATGGATGAAGCATGTTTTAACTTATCTGGCTGTGTAAACTCTCAAAAGATGGGGATGTGGGCTGCTGAAATTTTTTTGTGATCTCCAAAGAACCCTGATTTAACCAGAAAAAAAGTGGGAGGTCATCAGGAGAAAACAAAGAGAGTAGTAGTCTGCAATTCTATTATGTGTAGTTAACCCCTTAGTGACCAGCCTGTTTTGGACCTTAATGACCAAGCCACATTTTGGAAATTTGCCCTGTGTGACTTTATCAGTGAATAATTCTGTAACAGTATTAGGCATCCAAGCGATTCTGATATTGTTTTTTCGTGACATGTTGTACTTTACTGAGAAGGTACAATTAGACTGATATAACTTGCGTAAATTTATTAAAAAACTCGCAAATGCTGAAAATTTTTAAAATTTTTCAATGTTTTCCATTTTCAGCTGCAATATCTCACATTTGCACAATAATACAGGGCAAAAAAGTTAGTAGTTATATATTTCTAAATGTTCCTTTTGTGTTTCAAGCATATTTGAAATAATTTTAACATATTTGAGTAACTTAGACAATTTAGAAGTTTATCAATTTTATAAGCAAAATTTGGAAATTTTGAGTTTGTGATTTTTTCCTGTACCAAGCGATGTTTGCAGACAGGAATAGGTGGCATAATGACAGAAACCCCCATTAAATGACCCAATTTGTAAAACTAGACCCCTTCAGGTATCTTTAAGGGGTATAGTGAGCATTTTGATCAAACAAATATTGTTTTGCAAGAATTATTACAAATGATGAAAAAAATAAAATTTTCATTTTCTTCAAATATATGTCATTTTAAAGCCAGTTTTTTTGCACACAACACATCAAAAAGAAGAAACACACCCCAAAATATATCACCCCACTTCTCCCGTGTTAAAAAATGTACACTTTGTGGCCTTCGTCCTATGTACACACATACAGTAGGGCCCAAGAGGTAGGGAGGGCCAAATGGATTTCAAAACACAAATTTTGCTTGCAGATATTTTAGGCCCATTGCACATTTCAACAAGATTTGCGTTACCAAAGCAATTGAAACCCCCCATAAATGACCCCATTTTATAAACTAGACCCCTTAAGGTATTCATTGAGGGGTATAGTGAGTACTTTGGCCCCATAAGTTTTGAGAAAATTTGCATCAAACAAAAAAATTTCATATTTTTTTACACAAAAGTGTCATTTTATAGGCAGTTTTTTTGCACATATCACATGAAAATGAAGAAAAACACCCCAAAATAGATGACCTCATTTCTCCTGTGTCCAAAAATGTACACTTTGTGGCCTTAATTCTATGTACGGACGCACGGTAGGGCCCAAAAAGAAGGGAGCACCAACTGGATTTTAAGACACAAATTTTGTTTGCAGATATTTTAGGCCCATTGCGCATTCAAACAAGATTTGAGTTACCAAAACAATTGAAAACCCCAATAAATGACCCCATTTTATAAACTAGACCCCTTGAGGTATTCATTGAGGGATATAGTGAGTATTTTTACCCCATAGATTTTAAAAGAATTTGTGTCAAACAAAAAATTCTCATATTTTTTACACAAAAGAGTCATTTTAAAGGCAGTTTTTTTTACACAACAACGCATGAAAATGAAGAAAAACACCCCAAAATAGATGGCCCCATTTCTCCCGTGTTCAAAAATGTACACTTTGTAGCCTTAATCCTATGTACGGATGCACGGTAGGCCCCAAAAAGAAGGGAGCACCAACTGGATTTCAGAACACAAATTTTGCTTCCAAATGTTTCAGGCCCATTGCACATTCAAACAAGATTTGCGTTACCAAAATAATTTAAAACCCCAATAAATGACCCTATTTTATAAACTAGACCCCTTAAGGTATTAATTGAGGAGTATATTGAGTATTTTGACCCTATAGCCGTTTCACAGATTTTACTAACCTTGGGATGTGTAGGTTAAAAATTACTAAAATGTCCCTTTATCCCCAAAGTTTTCATTTTCATAAGGGGTTAAAAGAGAAAAAGCCCCCCACAGTTTGTTACACAATTTCTCCTGAACACGGCAATACCCCATATGTGGCCATAATCTGCTGTATGGGTACATGGTGGGGCTCAGAATGGGAAGAGCGCTATTTGGCTTTTGGAGGGCAGATGTTGCTGGAATAGTTTTCAGGTGCCATGTCGCATTTGCTGAGCCCCTAAAGTACCAATACAATGGAAACCCCTCAAAGGTGACCTCATTTTAAAAACTACACCCTTCAAAGAATGTATCAAGGCGTATTATCACTTTGAGCCTAAAAATTCTTCCAAAAAATTAATGTACAAAATGAAAATTGAAATTTTGAAAGAAATATGCCATTTCGGTGCCCAATACGTTGCCCCCACTTTGTGTTGTCAAAGACCTGCACTCCTAAAACTATTAAGTGGGCCATCCCGGGTAGAAAAAAGTTATATATGTGGGTGTAAACTGCTGCTTGGGCACACAGCAGGGCTCAGAAGGGAAGGTGCATTGCACTTTTTAGATTTTGGGGTACAGAGTTAGAGGGACCCTCTGGGTGCCTTGACATTTTTGCAGAGCCCTGGAGGTGACAGTAAACTGGAATTCCCCAAGAAGTGACCCCATTTTGTAGGGGCAATTTTAGGGTCTTCCCAAATGTGACATGGTGTCCAAAAACGAAGAATCTAAATCTGAACTCCAAAAGCACATATCGCTCCTTCACATCTGCGCCCTGCTGGGTACCCAAATGGCAGTGTATGCCCACATGTATGACACTGGTGTACCCCGGATAACGGACTTAATGCCATATGTGGGTAGAAATGGCTATTTGGGTACAGCCGCTCACAGAAGGGAAGGAGCGCTATTTTGGTTTTTGGCGCACAGTTTGGTTTTTGGACGTCACTTTTGCAAAGCCCCTGAAGTGCCAATAAAGTAGAATCCGCAGACATGTCACCCCATTTTGGACACTACCCCACTGATGGGATTTATCAAGTGGCGTAGCGAGCGTTTTTAACCCTTGAGTGTTGCATTTATTTAGTTTCCAGAAATGAAATCGTAGCTGATAATGAGAAGTTAAAAATGAAATTTTTCCAGAGATTCGCCATTTCAGTGCCCAATATGTTGTGCCCAACTTATGTCAGCAGAGATACACACTCCAAAAACTGTTAAGCGGGTATCCCGGGCACAACAGCTTTCAGAGCGTTCATCTCTGATACAAGTCGGGCACAATATATTACGCACTGAAAGGACGGATTCCTGGAAAAATGGTCATTTTCACCTCTCACAATCAGCTTCGTATTCATTTATGGATAATAAGTTATAGCAACACTTGGGGGTTAAAATGCTCTCTGTACCCCTGGATAAATCCTTCAGGGGTGTAGTTTCCAAAATAAGGTCACATATCAGGGGATTCCACTTTACTGGTGTTTCAGCTCTGCAAAAGTGTCATGGCATCCAAAAACCAAACCGTCTGCGCTCCAAAAACCCAATAACCGTTCTTCCCTTCTGTGTCCGGCTGTGCCCTAATATCAGTTTATTCCCACATATGACATTATGTCCATTATCCCGGGTACACCAGTGTCATACATGTGTCATACATGTGGCATAGACTACAGTTTGGGCACAGCAGGGCGCAGAAGGGAAGGAGCGTGATGCGACTTTTGGAGCACAGATTCAGATGTTTGGTATCTGGACGCCATGTCATGTTTGTAGAGCCTGTAAGGTACCAGAAAAGTGGATTCCCCAAAGGAGTGACCCCATTTTGAAAACTGCACCCCTCAAAGAATTTATCAGGGGGGTGTAGTGAGTATTAGTATCCCAGACGTGACTGCACAGCGGATGGAGAAGAGGGAATATGTAAGCTGTGCGGAGGACATTGCAGACACCAAATTGACTACTATGTCCCAGTAGCTCCTATGATTGGTGGAGTCACTCTGGGGGTCACTTTGGGGGTCACTTCTGGTGTCTTTTCACTCATAAGCTGTAAATATGGGGTGTCCCCTGATATTCGCTCGCACAGCTTATATATTCCCTTCCTGACGCAGCCAGTCGTGTTCTAATAATTTGGCGATTTTGCGGGATTTTGTCTTCACATTGCTAGATGCTATATTTTCTTTATTTTTCTGGTGACGCAGCCATATAAGGGCTTGTTGTTTGCGGGATGAGATGCATTTTGTAATGACACCATTTTTGGGTGCCTACAACGTATTGAATACATTTTATTAACCCTTTTTTGCTGGATTTAAAAAAGAAAATATCAATTCTGGCATTGCATTTTACCTTTTTAATTTTGCGCCATGCAGCGTACAGTATAAGTAACATGTGACCTTTATTCTGCGGGTCGGTACGGTTATGGCGATACCTCATTTGTATTATTTTTTTATGTGATACTAATTCTGTAGAATAAAAACACATTTGGGGACATAAATCAATGATTTTTGCATCGCCATCTTCTGAGAGGCGTAACATTTTTATTTTTCGGTTGACAGTGTTGGTTGGGGGTTTATTTTTTGCGGGACAACCTGCGCTTTTTATTGGTACTGTTGTGGGGTGCATATGACTTTTTGATCACTTTTTATAGCATATTTTGTAAGGTAAGATTCGAAAAATCACTACTTTCGGCGGGTTTTTTCCTTTTTTTTTTTCCGACGTGCACCGTGTACATTAAATATTGCTTCAGTTTTATTGTACAGATTGTTATGGATGCGGTGATACCAAATATGCATTGTTTTTATTAATGTTTAGGGTTTTTTTTAATATAATTCATTTTCTATAAAAAAGGGCATTTTTGGGGCTTTATAACTTTATTCATTTTTATTATAAACTTTATTTATTTATTTTTCACTTTTTTTCTTTTACTTTTTCATGTGTCCCTTTAGGACACTTGGATTAGTGATGCTTTGATAAAAGCATCACTAATTCTCTATTAGACGCTGCAGGACACAGCTGTCAGTGTCTTGCAGCGTCTAGAGGAAGTCAGTCGCAGGGGCTGCCTGCGTCTGACTTCCTCTTACCCCGGGCAGGATCAACCAGGTATTGGGGGTCTTTAGCAGTCTGGGGTCACTGGCCAGACCCCAGACTGCATGTTTTTCATATCGGCACCCCCCGATCTCGCCGCGGGGGGTGCCGATCATACCGGCAGCATCACGGAACCGCTTCAGTTCCGTGATCATGTTTGATCACGGAACTGAAGGGGTTAAAACCCCCCGATCGGAGACCCCTCCGATGGGGGGTAATGGAGCAGGGTCTTAGCTGTCAGGTACAGCTAAGATCCGCTCCATTTACGTCGGCACTGACAGGGAATCCTTCCCTGACTGCCCGACGTAATTTTACTATAGGGCAGTCAGGAAGGACCTGTCAGTGCCGACGTAATTTTACTATGGGCCGGTCGTTAAGGGGTTAAAACTGCAGTTTCCAGAGCTCTCATGGTGGGTGTCGGTACTTAGATATAAGCCATCGCTCAGACACACAAAAACTATTTATAAACTGTCATACTTTCCTAGTCCGGCTGTAACTCCTCATTCACATCCAAGCTGGGAACGTGTCATGATCTCTGCTTATTGGTTGAATGAGAATTAAGGAGATATGCACCAAATTTGTTGTAGACATTTCTGCAATTGTTCTACTCATGTGAATGTGGCATGCTGCAGAAACAATTCCAAATAGATTTATCGAACTGACTTACTGTTGCAACAAGTGTAACTTGATAAAACCATAATAAAAGTGACTACAGTAAACACTTTAACCACTTCCAGATCTCCCATAAACTATATACATCCAGAAGTGGTTGCCTTGTTCTGCAAGGACATACCGGTACATCCTTGCAGTTTTCAGTAGATGCACAAAATCATGCCGCTGCTGAAATGGGTAGCTGGCTGTGACTACAGCCAGAGGTCCCCTAGCAAAGGCAGGGATGGTTTATTATCGTGCCTGCCTTCCCTGATCGCTGTGTACGCAGCGCCCAATGAGCACTATATACACAGCTATTGGTGTCACCATGATGCAGCTCCCCTCTGATCCTGGCGCTAATGTGATCCTCTGGAATCAGAGTCTGTTAGAGATGCTGGGTCCTACAGAACCCAGATCAAGCTCTACAGTATAGTAATGTGCAGGAGGCTGTATTCCTCCTGCAACTGGGGCTTAATGTACCAATTACGGAGGAAATCAGCCTTGCCACCTCCCAAAAAAGTGATCAGATGTCCCCAATGGTCTATTATGACCTAATGGAGACAAAATGTAAAAAAAATAAATAAAAATAAATTAATAGAAAGTAAAATAAATAAATTAAATAATTTTAAAAATACATAAAATATGCCAATAAATTCCCTTATTACAGGTTCTAGCCCCACCCCTGACAATACCATAAAATATATATATATATTACTATAACAGAGAGGAAAAATGATTTTACTATTTTTTTTAGTAGCACTTTGTGCTAATAATAAAAAAAAATTGAAAAACACACATTTTCCCTCCTCTTTTATTTATATTTTCCCGTATATAAAAAAAATTAAGACACATACAAAAATAACAACAACAAAAAAAGCGCTATATGTCACCAAAAACACACAAATTAGTTAAATAACTCGCATGACAAAATGTTAAAGCCCTCTAAACGCACATACAACAAACCCGAAAATGAGTCTGGTTCTGAACTATATAAATACAATTCTAGATATTTATTTGGTCACGTATTTCTCAGAGTGTAACCACAAGCTGCCTCAATAAATACTAGGTTTAATCTCTTTTATTTGCATATCATTGCTGGTTCTTGTTTACCAGGTTTTCTAAAACAAATTGTTTTCCAATGTAGCTACTCTAGATTTCTTGAGAATGAAAATCACCTTCAGAATGCCTTATTAGAATGCATGGGTTATCTGTAATTATCAGAAGTATGTTGACATCAACTAAAACATGAATACTGAAAGGAAATTCCCCATATATAGAATGAGGATTATTTGGGTGCGATCTATTGCCTGTGGTTAGTTAAAAGGAATATCCAAGATTAGAAAACATGGCTGCTTTGTTCATCTCGAAGTGATAGTTCATCCACTGACAACATGGCAATGGAATTGGACTGAGTTGTAGAATTGTCATGTGACCAATGAACATGTCACTTCCGGAGAAGAAGAGCGCAGTCATGCTTTCTAATCCCGGATAACCTTTTTAAACATTTGATATTGGCGTCAACTACATGTTAACACATAGTTCTAGGTTGTTAATCTTAGTATTAATGGAAATGTAAAACAACCTTCAGGAGCAGATGTTAAGGCTGAAATTAGATTGTTCAACAAACATGGCTTACAAGAATCTAGATTTCGCTGAATTTTCATAACCCTTTAAGAACTTACACTCAAGACTTGCCTTTGATGTGCTTCTGTGATGTTTGGCTATCTCCTGCTAAGGATTGTAGCATTTGCATCTAGCTGGCTTTGAACTACTCATTGATCGCAACTTGTTAAATGTAAAACTTCCTGTGAAAAGGGAACTCTGCTCCAGTCTATTCTTGTTTCTACTATCTTTTTATTTTTTCTTTCTTTCGCACTAAGGTGAGATGTTTGAAGTTATGTGCTTGCTCATGAATGAACTATATAAACATTAGGATATGAATGAATTATTCAGTTACTAAATGGCTTTGTTTTCCTTTATACATTTTTCATTCTTCTATTCTAATATTTTGTTTTAGGTACTTTATACATTTTATATCTTTTTATATCAATATTAAAGGCTCATTTCTTTGCATTTTCACACACTACAAATTAACAAACAAGATACCATGAATAAATAATATACTTGAAATATCTATTATGTATTTCTGCTTACTTTTGTTTTATTATTTTTGAGCAATAAAGACTTAATTTCTGAAGTTGTTATATTGTTTGCTCAGCAATATTTAACATTAAAAGTGAGAATTATCCAAAAGAACTTTAGCGTTTTCTTTATGAAAAAGATCAATCAACTCAAGAATATCAGAATAATCTGGCCTTCTTAAACTAAAGTCTACTTTAATATTCTAATGAACATCTAGTAGCTTGTGCTTTAATATTAGTCTAGGATCATGCAGCTTGCAAATACGTCACTAAATCCTAGACTTTAGTTTCAAAGATGTTTATTGAAATTAAGCAATACAATATGAGAAGGATGAACATACAATCACAAAAATAATCCATAAGTGTGGAGTAATAATACAAGATATAAAGCAAAATAACATGTCAAACAGTCCTCATTAGAGATGAGCGAGTAGTGTTCGATCGAGTAGGTGTTCGATCGAATACTATGGTATTCGAGATACTCGTACTCGATCAAACACTACTAGCTGTTCAAAGTTTAAAGTTCAATGCAGAACCAGCGTTGATTGGCAGAATGCTATACATTCTGCCAATCAACGCTGGTTCTTCTCTTACCTTTAGAAGTCTTCTCTGTGCAGCGTCCCCGCGGCATCTTCTGGCTGGAATTCACTCTGCCTAGGATTCCGGCCTAGGCAGAGCCGACTGCACATGCGCGGGCATGCCCTCGCATGCGCAGTCGGCTCTGCTCAGGTGTCGGGCCAGGCAGAGCCGACCGCGCATGCGCAGTCGGCTCTGCCTAGGCTCCGATGCCTAGGCAGAGTGAATTCCAGCCAGAAGACGCCGCGGGGGTGCTACGCCGGGAGAAGACTTCAAGGAGAATCCAGCCATCACTCATGGACTTGGTAAGTATAATGTTATCGAATTTTGCGTACCCCTGAAACGAGCATTTCCCCCCATAGACTATAATGGGGTTCGAAATCCGTTCGAACAGTTGAACAGTGTGCGGCTGTTCGAATCGGATTTCGAATCTCGGACATTTTAGTGTTCGCTCATCTCTAGTCCTCATACATCTTCAAAACAGGAAATAAGATGAGATGTAAAGAACTAAAACATAAACCATTAGGAGCACCATAAAATAAAGATCATAGTTTAAAAAAAAGGGGATGGGAGCAGAAACCATCAAGGTAACTTGACAACTTGTAGCTAAATTTTATATAGTAATTATAGTTGGAGACAATATGGCATGCCTTTGGGTACGTGATCAGTAAGGGAGATTTCCGGGTTAAGTGGTTTTAGGGAACATAGGTAACGAAAAACCTGTGTACTCCAAAAAGCCTCTGAAAGAGGTGGGGAGTATCTGTTAGAAAAATACACTTTAGTGAAGACCCACTGGTTACAGAAATCAAATGAGATAGCGAAATCGAGCATGTCTCCAGCAAAAACCACAGGAGATAGACCAGAGGTAAGAGGGGGTTGTGAAACAGGGAAATTAGAGGTGAGATCAGGCTATGCAGTGGATAGATAAAAAGAAACCTCTGCCATAATTCTAGTATACAATCTGTTACTTTGGCAGTTGCTGCAATTGTAAGGGAGCAGACTTTGGTAACTAGAGTAGGGCTTCTATGGAGGTGGGGGCTACAAGTGTCGACTCCAAGGCTATCCATTGTGGGCAGTTTGATCCATTATAGATAGTAGAAAATAGAAAATTGGAAGAGTATAGCAGTTACATAATATCTATATAAATCGGGGACTGACAGACCTCCTAGTCTCTTGTGAAAGAACGTGACGTGTCTATGAAGACAAGGACGCTTGTATGTCCATATAAAGTTAAAAAGATCTTCCTGAAGGGTGGTTAGGGAAGAGGAGGACACTGGTGTTGAGAGTGTGCAAAAAATAGAGAATGCAGGGCACTCTAACCATTTACCTATCCAGGAAAGGGTGGGACAGTGCCAGACGTTAAGATATTTTAAGACGTTTGGAATCAGAATGCCATTTTTCCATTTAAAGTAAACATTTAATGAATTACAGAGGTTAATTCCTAGATATGGTAGAAATACACTCCTTGTCTGGAAGCCAAAGTTCAGGTTAATCAGTTTTGCAGTAGGCAAGAGTGATGTTACAATGTAATATTTCAGATTTAGAAGTGTTGATTTTTAGAGATGTGGGAGATTGTATGAATTAGGTTAGGGAATTATGGGAAATATGCAAATCTGTTTTCCAGAATGTAATTAACAAAACAATGCCTCTGCTTGCTGCCCTCAAGGGCAGCCCCCTTAAACATTATGCATGACTTTTTCAACAAGCCTTATTCTATGATGTGAGGTTTAGCCAAACCAGTAAATCTATTCCAAAAGGAACAGAATCCCAGCTGTGGACAGCACTGTTTCAATCTATTGGATCTCCTCAGCACAGCGTAGGGAAAACTGGTTTGGCAGAGATGAGACTTTTAGACCAGGTTCTGGGGATATTTTCACTCCTTAAGGAGAGAGCACCTATATGGAGACGTATGGAGATTTACAAAGCCATTTTCGCTCCACTGGGGGATTGTGGTAAATATGCAAATCTGTGAAATTATCCCTAGAACTTAGGTTAGGGAGTGAGATCAGAGGGCTTGTGAAAGTTAACTGCATATCATCTGTGAAAAGACTAGATTTGTATTTGTGGTCTCCAATCTGCTCGTCCTGCTCTGATCTGGGTGGAAATGAATAACGATGACTAGTGGAATTTATTGCCGGTGCAAATACAGTGGGGAATATCTTACACATTATGGGGATTTTGAATGAAACTAGATAATTCACACCTAAAACGGATAACACAGGTCAGGTAGTCAAGGCCAAGATCGGGTGAGACTTCAGAGCATACATAGACATAGGGAGAGAGTAGCATTGTAAGGAAGGAAAAAAAAAAACAGTAAAGTCCTAGACTTTTAAAACTCCACTATAGTAAAATAGTAAATCTATATGGTAATTAAGCAGCTTCATGATCAGAGTTCAGGTGACTGTTCTTGAGTTCCAGAGGCCCAGAAGAAAGAAAAGTATTAATAGCAATAATATCATTGCTCCTGCTGTTCACATGACTGATCCTGTGTTCACTGGTATTCCAGTGATAAGAGGTAGCTGTTTACTATAATTAGACTATGGACAACCCTAATAAGGACAATAGTAACATTGTTGATTTTCTCTATAACTGGGAATGCTATGGCCACCATCTACCCAACCCTAATCCCCCTAAAGAACTTGTATTGTCACTATCATGTAGTAACAATATTGGTAAGGGATATATATTTAATGACTGTATTTTAGTGTGTGCATACAGGAAAACTTTTTGTAGTTTGTTCAGTCTTTAAGGTTAGAGCCCCACATAGCATAAAAAATGTGATTTTGCCGAGGTGTAAACGCCACAGCAGAAACAGTAGACTTTTTATAGTACCTGCAGAAAAATATCCACAATGGACATACTGCGATTTCAAAAACTGTTGCATTTTTTGTAAATTGTACCGTGTCAATTATACTTATGGAAATCCTATTGTTTTCCATATAGGTATAACTGAAGTGGAAAACTCAGATAGCTTTGCAGGTCATGTAAAACGCTGTGTTTTTTGCTGCAACATTTATGTGGAGCTCCAGCCTTAGGTTGAGACCCTAAGTTGCGGAAATGTTGTTTTTTGTTTGTTTTTTTGGAGAAGATTTTGCCGTGTATTTTTTAGCCAATGCCACAAATGGCTACAAAAGGAATGGAAAAAATATATAGGAATACTTATACTTTCCTGTTTGCTCAATCCACTCTTGGCTTTGGCTCAAAAAGCGCAACAACTTCTGCAACAATAAAAGGCTGCATTGGGGCCTTAGCCTTAACCCCTTCCCGCCGATGGCATTTTTTGATTTTCTTTTTTTGTTTTTGACTCCCCTCCTTCTAAACCCCATAACTTTTTTATTTCTCCGCTCCCAGAGTCATATGAGGTCTTAATTTTTGCGGGACAATTTTTTCTTCATGATGCCACCAGTAATTATTCTATATAATGTACTGGGAAGCAGGAAAAAAATTCAGAATGGGGTGGATTTGAAGAAAAAATGCATTTCTGCGACTTTCTTACGGGCTTTGGTTTTACGGCGTTCACTGTGCAGCCAAATGTCCCCTGTATTCTGTGTTTCGGTACGGTTCCAGGGATACCAAATTTATATGGTTTTATTTACATTTTGACCCTTAAAAAAAATTCCAAAACGGTGTTAAAATTTTTTTTTTCTAAAAGTCGCCATATTCCGACGGCCGTAACTTTTTTATACATAGGTGTACGGGGATGCATAGGGCGTCTTTTTTTGCGGGGCCGGGTGTACTTTTTAGTTCTACCATTTTCGGGAAATGTTATTGCTTTGATCACTTTTTATTCAAATTTTTAGCAGAATTAAAACAGTGAAAAAACGGCGGTTTGGCACTTTTGACTATTTTTCCTGCTACGGCGTTTACCGAACAGGAAAAATATTTGTATAGATTTGTAGAGCGGGCGATTTCGGACGCGGGGATACCTAACATGTATATGTTTCACAGTTTTTAACTACTTTTATATCTGTTCTAGGGAAAGGGGGGTGATTTGAACTTTTAATACTTTTTATATTTTTTTATATTTTTTTTTACTTCTTTTTTTTATTTTTTTTTTTTGCATTTATTAGACCCCCTAGGGGTGTTGAACCCCAGGGGGTCTGATCACTAATGCAATGCATTACAATGCTAATGCATTGCAATGCATTGCAAAAAAGCATCATCTCTTTTGCAGGCTGTATACACCAGCCTGCAAAAGAGAGAATTTGCAGACTGGCTGGGAGCCCTTAACAAGGCTCCCGGCTGTCATGGCAACGGGGAATCGGCCCTGGAGCATGCTCCAGGAGCCGGCGATCCCTGCCAAAATGGCGGCGCCCATTCGCCGCCGGGAAGATGGCGCCACCGGCGCCTTTGACAGCAGCGCCGGAGGGGTTAATGCCTCCGATCGGTCCGGGGACCGATCAGAGGCATTAGAGCCGGTTGTCTACTGCTTAAAGCAGTAGACACCCGGCGGCTATGACGGCCGCCCGGCTCCCGGGCGGTCACCATAGTTACAGACCCGACACGCGCCGTACTATTACGGCGCATGTCGGGAAGGGGTTAAACATAGTGATAAGTGAGAGTCATGGCAATTGAACTCCATTTCCCATTAATTAATCATAGCACAGCCTATTGATCTTGGTTTTTAATATGTTGTATATGTTACATAAAGGAGTAATACAAAAGTCTTTTAATGGTTCTCATTCACTTTTAAGGAATCCAAATTTTTTCATGAATGCAGATAGAATTAGAATGTGAATTAGAGGAATATGCAAATCTGTTTTCCAGGATGTAATTAGTAAAACAATGCCTCTGCTCTGCTGCCTCTGGGAAAGCCCCCTAATGTGAATTAGAAAGTGTTCTCACTTTATGAAATGAGTGAGGGGTTAGGTTCACACACGTAACTTTTACTGTGTTTAAATGGAAAAGAATTATCTTCTCAAGTATGCCATGTATTTTTCTAAGATGTTTCAGTTTCCATCAAATTAGTCAGAAACGTAACACAATACAATATTTCCATGGGTGCTAAAATATAGCTTGGCTCCAAATTAAATAAATAAATAGGTATGCATATATAGTTGATTTTTTTTTTTCTCATTTTAATTAATATCATCTTAAATAGTGTTATATAATATCCTCTCTATATATTGGTTGATAAAATTAACATGAAAAAAAAAAAATAACCAGCTAATCATCTTAATCCTGTTATGACAGTTTAAAAAAAAAAAAGAAAAAAAAAAAGAAAAACTGTGACAACCAATATGGTTTGGATCATTTTAAGACCAGGGTCTCACGTGGCACTGTGTTTTACAGTCTCTGCAAAGTGGATGGGATAATGCATTTTTAGAAATTGCAGCATATCAGTTTTAATTACAGAAACACTAGCGGTTTCCCTATAGGTATTATGGAAGCAGAATGTTTCTTCTGCGCCGCAATTTTAACCATAGCACCAATGGCGTAACTACAGGAATAGCAGCTGCCACAGGAGCTGGGACATTAGAGGCCCTGCAACAGCCGCTACCACTGCGTTTTTTTTTCTTTTTTAATAGGCAGTTACCGGCTGGAGCTGCTCCAGCCGGTAACAGGCCCTATTTACTTACCAATCCTGCCAGGGGCCAGGATCGGTAAGTGACGCCATGGGCCCCACACACACTATTATTATACTTCGGGGTCTTTCAGACCCTAATGATCGAGAGGTAAGGGAACATAAAAAAACACAGTTATTTACCTCTCTGTGCTCCATACAGGCATCGGGCCTAGTTGTGTGACGTCCTTGACGTCACTTGACCGGGACCTGCGTCCCGGGTCATGTGATGTCCGAACGTCATTGAAGATGGCTGACACCATGGAGGACTGCAGCGGACCCGGGGATAGGTAAATGACAGTGTTTTTTATGTTTGTATCCCCCCTCGGTCTCTGATTATTATACTCTGGGGTCTGAAAAGGACTTTGTTGTGTTGCAGACTCCATTGTGTTGGAGATTCCGCTGATTTCAAGTGGACTCTGTTGGCAGAGTCTCCAACGCAATTGTGAATCCAGCCCTAGTCTTGTTCTGGAGAACCACTGCTGCCTGTGCATGAAATAACTGATTGCAAACACGGAGCGTTTTGACCACGATGGCAAAAAAACACTGTGATTTACAGTACCTGCATAGTGGATGGAACTCTCACTACTCCCATCATTACATTGCATACATTTTTATGAAAATTGCAGCATGCCAAGTATACAGGAAAATATAAAGGAAATGCTGGTGTTTTCTGTATAATGTAGGTATAATAGAGGTAGAAAGTCTACAGCAGAAAATTGTGAGCATTCTGTGTGAGAGGCTTTGGAAAAAACATAATGTGTTTCTGCCACTGACTTCTTGCAGCGTTTTTTGTCTGTGGCTTGCTACATCGGCTTTAGTCTTAAAATACTTCACAAGTTTGGTCTTTCCTGCCAGTGGAAACAAACATTTGCTGAGTGGTTCAGATCTGTAGACAGTGGATAGCCCATCAGATTGATAAAACTATTGCATTTCCATGTATAACGCATTTGATAAATAGTTATTGTAATTCCAATATTGATTTGTTAATAATTTATTACGGTATTAACTTATGCTATTGTAGAACATGTTTATCAGGGTATTTTAACCTCTTGTAAATTGTAACATGGTTGACATCACTTGAGTAATATGTCTATAAACTATTGCCCATTTTGTGGCCCACGTGTTAGAATCATATAAATCATAGAATGAGCTATCATAGCATTGACATATTCATCTTTATTACTCATTAATCTAATCTATGTATGACTGGGTTTACACAATTCTTTTTGTAATTAATAAATACTTTCTTTTTTAATTACACTAATGAAGATCACATTTGTACTATGCATTTGAACTTTAAATTGATAGTTATTACAGTGTAAACCTTTCATTTAAGCAGCCATTAGTTTACGCTGAAAGTATGCTTTCCATTTATGAAATGAAAAAAACCAAAACATGCCATTCTTGACTAAAAAAATACAATGTTTTTTTTTTTTTAAATTAATATCTGCAATTGTTAAAATTGCAGTAATCAGTACCCCATTTTTACTATCCCTGTACACAGGAGGTTTTCAGATTGACGACCATTAACTTACAGCTGAAACGCACAGTGACGTGTCCTAGGCATTACTGCAGTAAGAAAGCACACAATTCATAAAAAAGCACCATGTAAACCCTGCCTAACTAATAGAGTAGGTTGAGCAGACTGATTTACATCATTCTAATTGTTGCTCAGCCTGCATACACTTAATATTGTATATTTTAATGGTATGTAAAGGTAATGACATTAATAATATATTCACACACATTAAGATTTAGTTACTATAAATATTAATATTCACTTACCTTTACAGTCATTGTATTGAATAAATAGGAGCATTGTCACCAACAATATTCCACTTTTAAAGTTCATTTTTGGACTGTCGACTTCTTAGCTTTAGGTTGCGAAATATTAAAAAAAAAGTCTCTCAGCTGCAAAGAAAACCGAAATTTGCAACTTTAGCAGCAAAGCAGGTGACATACAGTTGGGTTCGGCATATATATTCATAAACTGTCAATGGACAGTAGAAATTCTTCTTTTAATTGTTCTGTTGTATTTCCAACTAAAGTGACAACATTAGAAAAGGCTGTCTATCTGGTATAATCTATTTATCTACCGCTCAGACATAATCCTCCTTATGGGACAGCTGGAAGGGTTGTCTGCATCTCATTAACCTGCTGGAGTGACATGTGTTACTTCTGATCAAAGAATACTAGGCACTGGTAAAAGCCATATTAAATAATCATTGCTTCCATGTAGTTCATGTACTGTAGCAAATGTACGATGATGAAATAACATATGCTCTGGTTCAAGACTGACTAGTCATTATAAAGCGTGAACTCTGTTCCCACAGCTCACAGTTGCCCTAACCAAGAACCTATCTTACTTAACCTCTTAGGATAAATCTAATTTGAGGAAATATAATCGGGTTTAACAACCCTACGTTTCTGGTAATAAGGTTTAAGCAACTTCAGGTAAATAAAATGCCATTACTTTACTAATTCCTATAGATCTAAAGGGTAACTCCCATTTTTGTGTGTGTCAGGATGTTTGGTGACCATTTTTGTATATAGCTTATTATCTATTTAAATTCCTTTACATTCTAAAACAGGCTGTGACATTCTCTCAGCTTTTTTTAAGGGTAGTCTGTACACAGATATATTGTGAATATGCAGTACTGAAGCATTTACCAAAGGGACTTACCCTGGCACTCCCACAATGATGGTATTTAACCATTTAGTCCACACTAATTATGATAAGAGTTGCTTTGCAGAAATGGGGAGAAGTGAAATCACAACCTTTGCCTAGTAAAATGTGGTCCAAACTGGGGCTAGCTATGGTAACAAAATCATTACTAGACATAAGCAAACCTTTCAAGATTTGTTTTGTTTTTGGTTTGGGCAGATTGGGTCCCAGATTTATTTTTTGGATAGACAAGTTCAGCATGAACCACAACTTAAATTGGCTTAAAACATAGTGTATAACACTGTCAGGACTCATAGAAACCTATCCAATTTCTAGCTCTCTAAGGCAAACACAACTGAAGTTATATGACAGTGAAAGGGACATGTAAATATTACAAAAATGTAATCAGTTTTTTTAAATTTTTTTAATTCCAATACCAACAGTGTGCTATAGTTGAATATGATGGACCCATCCTCAGGACATGTCTAGTGGTGTCAGTAGTAGTAGTTGTGACAGCATGACTGGTAGGCAGTAAAATATGGATTGATA
This sequence comes from Leptodactylus fuscus, assembly GCF_031893055.1. NCBI lineage: Eukaryota > Metazoa > Chordata > Amphibia > Anura > Leptodactylidae > Leptodactylus > Leptodactylus fuscus. The sequence goes on along the minus strand of NC_134267.1, from coordinate 126,811,741 downwards.
TGATGGACCAAGCCACAGAACATGTGGTAGCTGTGGCAACATCAGTGGCAGTACAACATGAATCTTCTAAAGTAATTACCAAGGGGACGAGAGAGGATGGGCAAATCACATTAAAGAGTAAGTCGAATGCTCCAGGAGGAAGACTTGGTTACAGGAGAATACATTACAAAAACAGGGTGAGGGCAGATTCACAGCTGCGCCTGGTCTCCGTTTTGCAGGTTTCCGTTTCCTGCCCGAAACTGGACAAGAGACAGAAACCTGCAGTCATTTTTCAAACCCATTCATTTGAATGAGTTTGGAAAGTGTCCGGCCATGAGCACCTGTGAGCATTTTGTGCTCTCCGCGGCGAAACCCTTTTTTTTTTTTTTAACCGGACACAAAGTCCTGCATGTCCGACTGTCACTTTCACTGTCATATAACTTCAGTTGTGTTTCCAGGTTTCCGTCTTCTGCCAACAGAAATTGAAGATTGGGTGCAAGTGTGAACCCACCCTGAGCTACGTTACAAAAAAAACATGTCATTTTTGTCAAGGGCTTCCGTTCTAAGAATCCACCTAACCTCTCCAGAAAACGTTCCAAATGTGCAAATTGAATCAATCCTGTGGTTGTGTACAGATCTAATGTGCTGTATGAAAAGTGGAACCACTTCACATGTTGTAACCAATTTAAAATGTTCACATATTTTAAATTACAATGGTCTAGTAGTTTTTCCTATATAAAATAAATTACAAGAGTATATTATAGTATACACAACAAACTTGGTCTTACAGCTGATAAAATGTTTAACCTCAACTATTTGGCCCCACTATTGAAACTGTTACCTACAGGAGTGGATTTTTCCAGCCAATTCAGATGGCGTGAAGTGAAACGGCTTCTGACCACACAATCCCTAATTGTTTCTGTACGTCTCAAAGATATCAATTGTTTCCTGAGAGCTTTCTCTCTAAGTTTAGGATCATGTCACGATCCATTTTTCTATTAACACATATGTATCCAGTGCTGCTTGGGGACTGAATTTAACAGAGAAGGTGAAACGATCTTCACAATTCTCTCCTCTCATCCTTCCACTATTTGAGATCCTCACAATTTAAACACTTTGCCTTCACAAAGGATTAACTAACCTGATTCATTGGGTACCTTCTCTTAATGAGTCAGGTCTTTAATTCAGCGACCTGTCATAGGAAGCCTTCTTCATTACTGTTAATTCTTTTGTCTCACAGATTGGACATGGGGACATGCCGTTTTAACATGGTGATGGTAGCTATTATAATACAACAAAGAATTTGTTGCAGTAGCCTTTTTAAATACAAAGATGTCTAGTTTGTCCTCCCAGACTACAATTCTTATGTCCAAAAAATCAATTAAAATACTATCAATTTTAGAGGTAAAATGCATATTCATCATATTTACCTAATTTGTATATACAACAAATTCAGAAAAGTGATCTGCTGTATCTGACCACTCTACAAAAATATCATCCGCATATCGTAGATATAATTGAATATATGGTATAAATGGGTTAGAAGAGGTGTAAACTATTTTCAAAAGTGCATAAGAACATGTGAAGGTTGTCTGCATAGAAACTAATCATGTGTGCCTTTTGATCGAGTCATGCGTGTACAAGCTTTTAAACAGATGAACCAATAAAGAGGAGTTTTTATTTTTCCAAATTAGCCTTGCTGGAAGTTCTTCTTTTATCGTGGATGGTATTATTTATACAATGCGTTATCCTGATGGCAAGGAGGGATCCTTGCATCACACACAGGAGCGGGATTGTTACACTCATGAGTGCATCGTCTTGGTGGACTCCTCAAAGACCCGAGGAGATCTCGTAGAAGTCTGGCAACATGGGCGAATTTTGCATGAGTGGCTAGTACATGGAAAATCTTTGGCCTTTCTGCCTCTGGACATGCCTCTGCCTCTAGCCACCTTTTTAGCTTTCCTCCACATCTACACTGCTTTCGCCCCTAGACATCACCCCAGTCCATGTCTCTGCCTCTAGCCACCTTTTTTCCTGCTTAGCTTGCCTCCAAATCTACACTGCTTTCCCCACTATACATCACCCATGTTAATTTAGGGTCAGTGGCCTCGTCATCCACCAACTCCTCTTCCAATTGCTCAATCTCCTCTTACTGCAAACCGCACATGACAGCCTACACTGATGGCAGCTGTGTCTCATTATCATCACTGAGGATGGAAAATGCTGGTTGCGGGTACACAACCACTAAATCGCCAGGTGATGGCTAATGCTCCAGTGTTTGAGCATCAGTACACACAAAGTCGTCTGGTAGCTCCTGTGATTCGGGAAGTGGTTCAACAGGGGGAGAGACAGTAAAAGAACCCAAAAAGAGATCCTGGGAGGGGGCAAGGATGGGATGACTCTGTTGGGAAGATTGGCCATGTTGGGAGGAAGGAGGGTCAGACTCTTGGGTATGAACATGACTGCAGGTAGTGGCTGACTGGCTGGTGGAAAAGCAGCTGGAAGCATTATCCGCTAGCCATTGTAACACCTGTTCCTGGTGCTCGGGCCTGCTCTGCATTATATCCTGCACCCTGCTTAACGCAGCTGTCATATCAGGAATTGTGATGAGCGCATGCTAATGTTTCTTGTCCAGTGGAAAGGATGGGATAGGATTTCACATAAGTCTGCCACCCATGGAAACTCATGGTATTGAAACTGAGGGAGCTGACTTTGATGAACCCTTGGGTTTTGGAGATGGAACTCCATCAAAGGTCTCTGCTGCTCACACACCCTGCTCAACATATGGTATCTAGGGTCTCACTGTGTGGTGACCTCGCACAACAGACGGTGCTTTGGGCAGATGTAGGCATTGCTGGAGTGTATTGAGGCTAGCAGCAGCTACTGTAGAGTTGCCAAAGTGGGCGCACAAGCGCTGCACTTTAACCAGTAGCTTGTGTACATTGGGGTACGTTGTTAGAAACCGTTGCACCAATAAGTTGAAAACTTAGGCCAGGCATAGACCATGATGGAGGCTGGCAAGCTCCAGAGCCGCTACCACGTTCCGTCCATTATCACACATGACAAAAATGCCTGGCCCCAGGTGCAACGGTGGAAAAAACAGCTTCAGAATGGCCTGCTGACGTCTCCCCACGCCAGTGTTGCAACGTTTCCAGCTTGTAGCTGGGGTCGATTTAACGGTGGTGGAAGAGGAGGAGGAGTAGGAGGGTGGTGTTTCAGCACCCCTGCCAGGAATATTGGGCAGGGAGACAAGGCAGGCCGCCACAGTTTGCGACCCGGTCCCAGCCTTAACTACATTCAGCTAGTGTGCCGTGATTGAGATGTAGCGTCCCTGGCCGCATGCACTTGTCCACGCATCGGTGGTCAAGTGGAACTTTGTACAAGGCGCAGAACATAGGGCCCACCTGATGTTACAGGACACGTGCTGGTGCAAGGCTCAACTCACCCATAGGGCAAAAAACTCTGCTAGTGCAAGGCTGAACTAACTTAAAGGGCCTAAAACTCTGCTGGTAAAAGGCAGAAGTCACATCAAAGGCCTTTATCTCTGCTGGTAGCTCAGCTTATGGGACTCTAACTTAATTTGGAAGGGCTCACGTTAGGGGCCAGAAAAGTGAATTTTGGAAGGTCTTACCACATCACACACACACACACACACACACACACACACACACACACACACATCCACAATGACAGTTAAGGGTGGGTACTGTTGGATTTCCCATTGGCTATTCCATCTGTGGTTGTCATGGGCATCGTGATTTAAAGGGGTGCTTGTTAATGTTTCTTTAGCTTAATTTTGGGTTTCCGTCCATCCAATTGGGGAAGAAAGAAGGTTTCCAGGTATTTTCCCACTTTCATAGTGGCATTTTTGAGTGTAGAAAGTGTGTAGTTGATAGGCTGTGATGGTGGGGTAAAACTGTGACTTGGGCTTGTTAGATGCCCCCAGACATGCTTGCCCTGCTGTCCCAGTTGCATTGCAGAGGTGTTGGCATCATTTCCTGGGGTGTCATAGTGGACTTGGTGACCCTCCTGAGTCGAATGGTGGGTTTCCTTGAAACAAAGCATTTTTCCCCCAAAGACTATAATAGGGTTCGATATTCATTCGGATAGTCGAATATTGGGCGGCTATTCGAAACGAATATTGAATATTTTACTGTTCGCTCATCTCTAATAAGGAGTAGTCTGGAGTAGCAAAGGAAGGCAAAATCAAGATGTAAAAGTCTAAGTTCAAACAGAATAGTTTAAGTAATAATATGCAGACACTTTTCAACATAGAATTCAACTAAGTCATGTGCAAGTTTCCTCATCTACATGCATCAATAATCTTTGTTGTGCAGAATTCAATTGATCCGACTTCACAAACTGCATATCCGTGATGTTATAGTTCTGAGCTTAGGTTGCAATACTTGCAGACTTTTATACCATAGTGTTGAACTCAGCAACATCATCTCAGGCTGGTTGAAAAAAATGTATACTGGAGAAGAGTATGTTTCATAGCCACACCAACCTTTCCACCATTCCTTAAAAAATCCAGAAACAAAATTTACTAATAGACTAGAATGTTAACCATAGTGACATCATGTCTAATAGTCATATGACTGGATATACTGTGTATATCAACATGGAAATTATAAAAAGAAAAAAAATTCTAAATCAAGTTGAACATTTTAAAAATAGGTCATTTTCTGATAACAAATTCTCTTAAGGCTGCAACCAGTTGAAGGGATTTCAGATTCCAATTTCATAAGGGGTTTAAAAAAAAAGAAAAAAATAGCACACCATGGTTTGTTACACAATTTTTCCTCTATAGTAGTACCGCATATTTGGTTGTAAAGTGCGGTTTGGGTAATGACATAGAAGGAAAAGGGAGCACCATTAAACTTATTGAGGGCAGATTTTGCTAGAATTGTTTTGAAGGTGCTGTGATATTCTTGTGTACCAGAAATGGGGAAACTGACAATAAATGATCCTATTTCGGGTGCTCTCACACGGAGGTACGCTCCGCTCATTTAGACACGTAAACACATGTCAAAGTGACCGCTGTAAAACAGAATCCCATAGACTTCAATGTGTGCCGGTCTTACACATGCTACACATTGAAATCAATGGGTTTAAAAGCCTCCCATTGATTTCAATGTGTAACGCGTGTAAGACCAGCACACATTGAAGTCTATGGGATTCTGTTTTATAGCGGTCACTTTAACACATGTTTACGTGTCTGAATGAGTCCGTGTGAAAGCCACCTTAGAAACTACAGCCATAAAGATTAGAGATGAGCGAACACTAAAATGTTCGAGGTTCGAAATTCGATTCGAACAGCCGCTCAATGTTCGTGTGTTCGAACGGGTTTCGAACCCCATTATAGTCTATGGGGAACAGATACTCGTTAAGGGGGAAACCCAAATCCGTGTCTGGAGGGTCACCAAGTCCACTATGACACCCCAGGAAATGATGCCAACACCTCTGGAATGACACTGGGACAGCAGGGGAAGCATGTCTGGCGGCATCTAACACACCAAAGACCCTCTATTACCCCAACATCACAGCCTAACAACTACACACTTTACACACTCAATACCACCTCTCTGACAGTAGGAAAACACCTTGAAACATGTGTATTTGGCACTTGCAGTGAGGAGAGCTTGTCACCAGCAGTGAATTTGGCCCTTGTAGTAAGTTGAGGTTGGCACCAACATTTGTTTTGAAAATCAGGGTGGATTGAGCCTCTAACCAGCAGAGTTTGGGCAAATTCATGGTGGAGGGAGCCTCTAAAAACCCCAGTTTGGACCAATTCATGGTGGAGGGAGCCTCTAACCAGCCCAGTTTGGACCAATTCATGGTGGAGGGAGCCTCTAACCAGCCCAGTTTGGACCAATTCATGGTGGAGAGAGCCTCTAAACAGCCCAGTTTTGGGAAATTCATGGTGGAGGGAGCCTCTAAAAACCCCAGTTTGGCCAAATTCATGGTGGAGGGAGCCTCTAAAAACCCCAGTTTGGGCAAATTCATGGTGGAGGGAGCCTCTAACCAGCCCTGTTTGGGCAAAATCATGGTGGAGGGAGCCTCTAACCAGCCCAGTTTGGACCAATTCATGGTGGAGGGAGCCTCTAACCAGCCCAGTTTGGACCAATTCATGGTGGAGGGAGCCTCTAACCAGCCCAGTTTGGACCAATTCATGGTGGAGGGAGCCTCTAGAAAACCCAGTTTGAACCAATTCATGGTGGAGGGAGCCTCTAACCAGCCCAGTTTGGACCAATTCATGATGGAGGGAGCCTCTAAACAGCCCAGTTTGGGCAAATTCATAGTGGAGGGAGCCTCTAAAAACCCCAGTTTGGACCAATTCATGGTGGAGGGAGCCTCTAAAAACCCCAGTTTGGACCAATTCATGGTGGAGGGAGCCTCTAAAACCCCAGTTTGGACCAATTCATGATGGAGGGAGCCTCTAACCAGCCCAGTTTGGACCAATTAATGGTGGAGGGAGCCTCTAAACAGCCCAGTTTGGGCAAATTCATGGTGGAGGGAGCCTCTAACCAGCCCAGTTTGGGCAAATTCATGGTGGAGGGAGCCTCTAACCAGCCCAGTTTGGGCAAATTCATGGTGGAGGAAGTCTCTAAAAAACCCATTTTGGACCAATTCATGGTGGAGGGAGCCTCTAAAACCCCAGTTTGGACCAATTCATGATGGAGGGAGCCTCTAAACAGCCCAGTTTGGGCAAATTCATGGTGGAGGGAGCCTCTAACCAGCCCAGTTTGGGCAAATTCATGGTGAAGGGAGCCTCTAACCAGCCCAGTTTGGACCAATTCATGGTGGAGGGAGCCTCTAACCAGCCCAGTTTGGACCAATTCATGGTGGAGGGAGCCTCTAGAAAACCCAGTTTGAACCAATTCATGGTGCAGGGAGCCTCTAACCAGCCCAGTTTGGACCAATTCATGATGGAGGGAGCCTCTAAACAGCCCAGTTTGGGCAAATTCATGGTGGAGGGAGCCTCTAAAAACCCCAGTTTGGACCAATTCATGGTGGAGGGAGCCTCTAAAAACCCCAGTTTGGACCAATTCATGGTGGAGGGAGCCTCTAAACAGCCCAGTTTGGGCAAAATCATGGTGGAGGGAGCCTCTAACCAGCCCTGTTTGGGCAAATTCATGGTGGAGGGAGCATCTAACCAGCCCAGTTTGGACCAATTCATGGTGGAGGGAGCCTCTAACCAGCCCAGTTTGGACCAATTCATGGTGGAGAGAGCCTCTAACCAGCCCAGTTTGGACCAATTCATGGTGGAGGGAGCCTCTAGAAAACCCAGTTTGAACCAATTCATGGTGGAGGGAGCCTCTAACCAGCCCAGTTTGGACCAATTCATGATGGAGGGAGCCTCTAAACAGCCCAGTTTGGGCAAATTCATGGTGGAGGGAGCCTCTAAAAACCCCAGTTTGGACCAATTCATGGTGGAGGGAGCCTCTAAAAACCCCAGTTTGGACCAATTCATGGTGGAGGGAGCCTCTAAACAGCCCAGTTTGGGCAAAATCATGGTGGAGGGAGCCTCTAACCAGCCCTGTTTGGGCAAATTCATGGTGGAGGGAGCATCTAACCAGCCCAGTTTGGACCAATTCATGGTGGAGGGAGCCTCTAACCAGCCCAGTTTGGACCAATTCATGGTGGAGGGAGCCTCTAACCAGCCCAGTTTGGACCAATTCATGGTGGAGGGAGCCTCTAGAAAACCCAGTTTGAACCAATTCATGGTGGAGGGAGCATCTAACCAGCCCAGTTTGGACAAATTCATGGTGGAGGGAGCCTCTAACCAGCCCAGTTTGGACCAATTCATGGTGGAGGGAGCCTCTAACCAGCCCAGTTTGGACCAAGTCATGGTGGAGGGAGCCTCTAGAAAACCCAGTTTGAACCAATTCATGGTGGAGGGAGCCTCTAACCAGCCCAGTTTGGACCAATTCATGATGGAGGGAGCCTCTAAACAGCCCAGTTTGGGCAAATTCATGGTGGAGGGAGCCTCTAAAAACCCCAGTTTGGACCAATTCATGGTGGAGGGAGCCTCTAAAAACCCCAGTTTGGACCAATTCATGGTGGAGGGAGCCTCTAAACAGCCCAGTTTGGGCAAAATCATGGTGGAGGGAGCCTCTAACCAGCCCTGTTTGGGCAAATTCATGGTGGAGGGAGCCTCTAAAAACCCCAGTTTGGACCAATTCATGGTGGAGGGAGCCTCTAAAAACCCCAGTTTGGACCAATTCATGGTGGAGGGAGCCTCTAAACAGCCCAGTTTGGGCAAAATCATGGTGGAGGGAGCCTCTAACCAGCCCTGTTTGGGCAAATTCATGGTGGAGGGAGCATCTAACCAGCCCAGTTTGGACCAATTCATGGTGGAGGGAGCCTCTAACCAGCCCAGTTTGGACCAATTCATGGTGGAGGGAGCCTCTAACCAGCCCAGTTTGGACCAATTCATGGTGGAGGGAGCCTCTAGAAAACCCAGTTTGAACCAATTCATGGTGGAGGGAGCCTCTAACCAGCCCAGTTTTGACCAATTCATGATGGAGGGAGCCTCTAAACAGCCCAGTTTGGGCAAATTCATGGTGGAGGGAGCCTCTAACCAGCCCAGTTTGGGCAAATTCATGGTGGAGGGAGCCTCTAACCGGCCCAGTTTGGACCAATTCATGGTGGAGGGAGCCTCTAACCAGCCCAGTTTGGACCAATTCATGGTGGAGGGAGCCTCTAGAAAACCCAGTTTGGATCAATTCATGGTGGAGGGAGCCTCTAACCAGCCCAGTTTGGACCAATTCATGATGGAGGGAGCCTCTAAACAGCCCAGTTTGGGCAAATTCATGGTGGAGGGAGCATCTAAACAGCCCAGTTTGGACCAATTCATGGTGGAGGGAGCCTCTAAAAACCCCAGTTTGGACCAATTCATGGTGGAGGGAGCCTCTAAACAGCCCAGTTTGGACCAATTCATGGTGGAGGGAGCCTCTAACCAGCAGAGTTGGTGGAAATCAGGGTGGAGGGAGCCTCTAACCAGCAGAGTTGTGGGAAAGCAGGATGGAGGGAGCCTCTAACCAGCAGAGTTGTGGGAAAGCAGGGTGGAGGGAGCCTCTAACCAGCAGAGTTGTGGGAAAGCAGGGTGGAGGGATCCTCTAACCAGCAGAGTTGGTGGAAATCAGGGTGGAGGGAGCCTCTAACCAGCAGAGTTGTGGGAAAGCAGGGTGGAGGGAGCCTCTAACCAGCAGAGTTGGTGGAAATCATGGTGGAGGGAGCCTCTAACCAGCAGAGTTGTGGGAAAGCAGGGTGGAGGGAGCCTCTAACCAGCAGAGTTGTGGGAAAGCAGGGTGGAGGGAGCCTCTAACCAGCAGAGTTGGTGGAAATCAGGGTGGAGGGAGCCTCTAACCAGCAGAGTTGTGGGAAAGCAGGGTGGAGGGAGCCTCTAACCAGCAGAGTTGGTGGAAATCAGGGTGGAGGGAGCCTCTAACCAGCAGAGTTGTGGGAAAGCAGGGTGGAGGGAGCCTCTAACCAGCAGAGTTGTGGGAAAGCAGGGTGGAGGGAGCCTCTAACCAGCAGAGTTGTGGGAAAGCAGGGTGGAGGGAGCCTCTAACCAGCAGAGTTGGTGGAAATCAGGGTGGAGGGAGCCTCTAACCAGCAGAGTTGGGGGAAATCAGGGTGGAGGGAGCCTAGTATTAGCAGAATTGTGCAACGCTTATGGTGGATGAGTATGAGGATGCGGAGGAATTGGAGAGGTTGAGTACAGACATGGAGTTTCATGTTGGGGTGCTTTACACAGGTGGGCACAAAAATGAAGGCTCTATCCAGTGGTGGTTCATTTTTATCAAAGTGAGCCGGTCGGCACTCTCAGCTGACAGACGGGTGCGCTTGTCAGTGATGATGCCACCGGCTGCACTGAACACCCTCTCAGATAGGACGCTGGCGGCAGGACAGGACAGCACCTCCAAGGCATATAGGGCAAGTTCAAGCCACAGGTCCAACTTCGACACCCAATACGTGTAGGGCGCAGAGGGGTCGGAGAGGACAGGGCTGTGGTCGGAAAGGTATTCCCGCAACATGCGCCTATACTTCTCACGCCTGGTGACACTAGGACCCTCCGTGGCGGCACTTTGGCGAGGGGGGGCCATCAAGGTGTCCCAGACCTTAGACAGTGTGCCCCTCGTTTGTGTGGACCGGTGAGAACTTGGTCGCCTACTGGAGGAACTGCCCTCCCTGCCGCCAACGTCACATGCTGGAAACATCTCCATCATATTCTGCACCAATTGCCTGTGGCAAGCATTGATGCGATTGGCCCTCCCCTCTACCGGAATAAAAGACGAGATGTTGTTTTTATACCGGGGGTCAAGGATAGCAAAGATCCAGTACTGGTTGTCCTCCATGATTTTGACAATACGCTTGTCGGTTGTAAAGCACCCCAACATGAACTCAGCCATGTCTGCCACAGTGTTAGTTGGCATGACTCCTCTGGCCCCACCGGAAAGTTCAATCTCCATTTCCTCCTCATCCTCCATGTCTACCCATCCGCGCTGCAACAATGGGACGATTCGAAGTTGCCCGGAAGCCTCCTGTATCACCATCACATCATCGGACAACTCTTCTTCCTCCTCCTCCTGTTCCTCCTCCTCCATTAAACGCAGTGAAGCGGACAGATGTGTGGACCTACTCTCCAGCTGTGACGGATCGGATGCTATCCCTAACTCCTCTGTGTGATCTGAGTTATCCCTGATGTCAATCAGGGATTCTCTCAGAACACACAAGAGCGGGATTGTAAGGCTCACCATCGCATCCTCAGAGCTCACCCTCCTTGTGGACTCCTCAAAGACCCGTAGGATGTCACAAAGGTCTCTCATCCATGGCCACTCATGGATGTGAAACTGAGGCAGCTGACTTTGTGGCACCCTAGGGTTTTGTAGCTGGTATTCCATCAAAGGTCTCTGCTGCTCAACCACTCTATTCAACATCTGAAACGTTGAGTTCCAGCGTGTGGGGACGTCGCACAAAAGCCGGTGTTGTGGCACATGCAGGCGTTGCTGGAGAGATTTTAAGCTAGCAGCGGCTACTGTCGACTTGCGAAAGTGGGTGCACATGCGCCGCACTTTCACCAGTAGCTCTGGAACATTGGGGTAGCTCTTTAGGAAACGTTGCACCACTAGGTTGAAGACGTGGGCCAGGCATGGAACATGTTGGAGTCCGGCAAGCTCCAGAGCTGCTACCAGGTTCCGGCCGTTATCACAAACGACCATGCCTGGGCCCAGGTGCAGCGGCTCAAACCATATTGCCGTCTCATCGAGGAGGGCATCCCTCACCTCGGAGGCAGTGTGCTGTCTGTCCCCCAAGCTGATCAGCTTCAGCACAGCCTGCTGACATCTACCAACACCAGTGCTGCAACGTTTCCAACTCATAGCTGGGGTCAATCTAACAGCGGAGGAGGAGGCAGTGGCGGAGGAGGAGGCGGTGGCGCAGGAGGAGGCGGTGGACGAGGAGGAGGAGGGGGGTGTTCTTCTCGTGTCCCTGCCAGGAATGTTAGGCGGGGAGACGAGGTACACCGGGCCAGTTTGGGAAGCAGTCCCAGCCTCAACTACATTCACCCAGTGTGCCGTCAGTGAAATGTAACGTCCCTGTCCGCATGCACTTGTCCACGCGTCGGTGGTCAAGTGGACCTTTGTGCAAAGCGCGGAACTAAGGGCCCGCCTGATGTTGAGTGACACGTGCTGGTGCAAGGCGGGGACGGCACACCGGGAGAAGTAGTGACGGCTAGGGACGGCATAGCGAGGTGCCGAAGTTGCCATCAGGTCCAGGAAGGCGGGAATTTCAACAAGCCGGAACGCCAACATCTCCTGGGCCAGCAGTTTAGCGATGTTGGCGTTCAAGGCTTGCGCGTGTGGGTGGTTAGCAGTGTATTTCTGCCGCCGCTCCAATGTCTGAGAGATGGTGGGTTGTTGTAAAGAAGCGCCTGATGGTGCCTTTGATGGTGCAGGAGAAGGAGATAAGACAGGAACAGGGGAGGATGAGGAAGAAGTCAACAAAGTGGCGGAGGCAGATGAAGTGGTGTCCTGGCTCGTCCTCTGGAGTGCATCGCCAGCACAGTCAGCAGTGGCAGTGGCAGAGGCAGAGGCAGAGGCAGTGGCAGGGGCGTGAACGGCAGGCGGCCTTTGTCCTGCCGTTGCTGCCTGCCACTGATTCCAGTGCTTGGATTCCAAATGACGGTGCATTGAAGTGGTGGACAGGTTGCTCTTCTCAGAGCCCCTAATCAATTTCGAGAGGCAAATTGTGCAGACAACACTATATCTGTCCTCGGCGCATTCCTTGAAAAAACTCCACACCTTCGAGAAACGTGCCCTCAAGGTGGGAGTTTTTCGGGGCTGGGTACGAACTAGAACATCTTGGGAGATTCCAGGTGTGGCCTGGCTTCGCCTAAGCTGCTGACCTCTGCCTCTGCCTCTAGCTACCCTTTTTGGTGCTGCACCTGCCTCAACATCCACACTACTTTCCCCGCTTGACATCCCCCCTGTCCAGGTCGGGTCAGTGTCCTCATCATCCACCACTTCCTCTTCCAACTCCTGTCTCATCTCCTCCTCCCGCACAATGTGCCGGTCAACTGGATGCCCTGACGGCAACTGCGTCACATCATCGTCGATGAGGGTGGGTTGCTGGTCATCCACCACCAAATCGAACGGAGATGGAGGAGACTCTAGTGTTTGAGCATCTGGACACAGATGCTCCTCTGTTAGGTTCGTGAGGGACAATGAAAGGAGCGGAGAACAGCTCTGGGGAGCAGGGACAGTTGGGGTTATTGTTCTGTGAAGCTTGGGAATTTTGGGAGGAAGGAGGACAAGACTGTTGGGTAATAGGAGGAGAGGAGGCAGAGTCTGACTGGCTGCTGGACAATGTGCTGTAAGCGTTCTCTGACAGCCATTGCAAGACCTGTTCCTGGTTCTCGGGCCTACTAAGGTTTGTACCCTGCAGTTTAGTTAATGTGGCAAGCAACCCTGGCACTGTGGAGTGGCGCAATGCTTGCTGCCCCACAGGAGTAGGCACGGGACGCCCTGTGGCTTCACTGCTACCTTGCTCCCCAGAACCATTCCCCCGACCTCGCCCACGGCCTCGTCCACGTCCCTTTCCGGGAGCCTTGCGCATTTTGAATTCCCAGTTAGAAATTGGCACTATATACCAGTAGCAAAAATTGTGGGTGCACGTAACCCCAATATATTCTTTGAATTACCAGTCAGAAACTGGCACTATATGGCAGTAGCAAGAAATGAGGGTATTTGTAACCCCAATATATTCTTTGAATTCTCAGTCAGACAATGGCACTATATACCAGTAGCAAAAATTGTGGGTGCACGTAACCCCAATATATTCTTTGAATTCCCAGTCAGACAATGGCACTATATGGCAGTAGCAAGAAATGAGGGTATTTGTAACCCCAATATATTCTTTGAATTACCAGTCAGAAACTGGCACTATATGGCAGTAGCAAGAAATGAGGGTATTTGTAACCCCAATATATTCTTTGAATTCCCAGTCAGACAATGGCACTATATACCAGTAGCAAAAATTGTGGGTGCACGTAACCCCAATATATTCTTTGAATTCCCAGTCAGACAATGGCACTATATGGCAGTAGCAAGAAATGAGGGTATTTGTAACCCCAATATATTCTTTGAATTCCCAGTCAGACAATGGCACTATATGGCAGTAGCAAGATATGAGGGTATTTGTAACCCCAATATATTCTTTGAATTCCCAGTCAGACAATGGCACTATATGGCAGTAGCAAGAAATGAGGGTATTTGTAACCCCAATATATTCTTTGAATTCCCAGTCAGACAATGGCACTATATACCAGTAGCAAAAATTGTGGGTGCACGTAACCCCAATATATTCTTTGAATTCCCAGTCAGACAATGGCACTATATGGCAGTAGCAAGAAATGAGGGTATTTATAACCCCAATATATTCTTTGAATTCCCAGTCAGAAACTGGCACTATATGTCAGTAGCAAGAAATGAGGGTATTTATAACCCCAATATATTCTTTGAATTACCAGTCAGAAACTGGCACTATATGGCAGTAGCAAGAAATGAGGGTATTTGTAACCCCAATATATTCTTTGAATTCCCAGTCAGACAATGGCACTATAAACCAGTAGCAAAAATTGTGGGTGCACGTAACCCCAATATATTCTTTGAATTACCAGTCAGAAACTGGCACTATATGGCAGTAGCAAGAAATGAGGGTATTTGTAACCCCAATATATTCTTTGAATTCCCAGTCAGACAATGGCACTATATGGCAGTAGCAAGAAATGAGGGTATTTGTAACCCCAATATATTCTTTGAATTACCAGTCAGAAACTGGCACTATATGGCAGTAGCAAGAAATGAGGGTATTTGTAACCCCAATATATTCTTTGAATTCCCAGTCAGACAATGGCACTATATACCAGTAGCAAAAATTGTGGGTGCACGTAACCCCAATATATTCTTTGAATTCCCAGTCAGACAATGGCACTATATGGCAGTAGCAAGAAATGAGGGTATTTGTAACCCCAATATATTCTTTGAATTCCCAGTCAGACAATGGCACTATATGGCAGTAGCAAGATATGAGGGTATTTGTAACCCCAATATATTCTTTGAATTCCCAGTCAGACAATGGCACTATATGGCAGTAGCAAGAAATGAGGGTATTTGTAACCCCAATATATTCTTTGAATTCCCAGTCAGACAATGGCACTATATACCAGTAGCAAAAATTGTGGGTGCACGTAACCCCAATATATTCTTTGAATTCCCAGTCAGACAATGGCACTATATGGCAGTAGCAAGAAATGAGGGTATTTATAACCCCAATATATTCTTTGAATTACCAGTCAGAAACTGGCACTATATGGCAGTAGCAAGAAATGAGGGTATTTGTAACCCCAATATATTCTTTGAATTCCCAGTCAGACAATGGCACTATAAACCAGTAGCAAAAATTGTGGGTGCACGTAACCCCAATATATTCTTTGAATTACCAGTCAGAAACTGGCACTATATGGCAGTAGCAAGAAATGAGGGTATTTGTAACCCCAATATATTCTTTGAATTCCCAGTCAGACAATGGCACTATATGGCAGTAGCAAGAAATGAGGGTATTTGTAACCCCAATATATTCTTTGAATTACCAGTCAGAAACTGGCACTATATGGCAGTAGCAAGAAATGAGGGTATTTGTAACCCCAATATATTCTTTGAATTCCCAGTCAGACAATGGCACTATATACCAGTAGCAAAAATTGTGGGTGCACGTAACCACAATATATTCTTTGAATTACCAGTCAGACAATGGCACTATAAACCAGTAGCAAAAATTGTGGGTGCACGTAACCCCAATATATTCTTTGAATTACCAGTCAGAAACTGGCACTATATGGCAGTAGCAAGAAATGAGGGTATTTGTAACCCCAATATATTCTTTGAATTCCCATTCAGACAATGGCACTATATGGCAGTAGCAAGAAATGAGGGTATTTATAACCCCAATATATTCTTTGAATTACCAGTCAGAAACTGGCACTATATGGCAGTAGCAAGAAATGAGGGTATTTGTAACCCCAATATATTCTTTGAATTCCCAGTCAGACAATGGCACTATAAACCAGTAGCAAAAATTGTGGGTGCACGTAACCCCAATATATTCTTTGAATTACCAGTCAGAAACTGGCACTATATGGCAGTAGCAAGAAATGAGGGTATTTGTAACCCCAATATATTCTTTGAATTCCCAGTCAGACAATGGCACTATATGGCAGTAGCAAGAAATGAGGGTATTTGTAACCCCAATATATTCTTTGAATTCCCAGTCAGACAATGGCACTATGTACCAGTAGCAAAAATTGTGGGTGCACGTAACCCCAATATATTCTTTGAATTCCCAGTCAGACAATGGCACTATATGGCAGTAGCAAAAATAGTGGGTGTATATAGCCCCAATTCTATTGCTAGGGGACTTGCAGTGTATTTCTGGGGTGAAGGTGGGGGGGCACACCGTTGGAACGGGTATCGGGGGTATATATCGGGTATACGGGAATACACTGACAGTGTATTCCATTCAGGATCCGCGGAAAGCTGGGTTGCGGCGATTGAGCCCGTCAGTGCCACGTTACACTGACAAGCTTCTCCCTGGAATTTAGCTCTTATAAGAGCTGTTGGTTGTCTTCCCCTTCCTATCCTAGCCTGTCCCTGCCTACCCAGAATCTAAGCCCTAGCTAACTGGACGGAAACCTCCGTCCCCGGTGAATTGCAAGCTCAGAATGACGCGAAGCTGGGCGTCGCTGTTCTTTTAAATTAGAGGTCACATGTTTTCGGCAGCCAATGGGTTTTGCCTACTTTTTTCAACGTCACCGGTGTCGTAGTTCCTGTCCCACCTACCCTGCGCTGTTATTGGAGCAAAAAAGGCGCCAGGGAAGGTGGGAGGGGAATCGAGTAATGGCGCACTTTACCACGCGGTGTTCGATTCGATTCGAACATGCCGAACAGCCTAATATCCGATCGAACATGAGTTCGATAGAACACTGTTCGCTCATCTCTAATAAAGATACTTGTCAAGGGTTGTATTGAACGTTTTAACCAACAGGTGTTAAATAGAAATTAATATTGCACCATGAAAATGAGAAATGTTGTTTTTTCATTTTCAAAAAGGGTAATGGGAGAAAAGCACCCCAACATTGTGACACAATTTTTCCTTAATACAGAAATACCCCATACACGGTTGTAAAATGTTATATTGGCACACAGAAGAGGAAGGCTGCTGTTTGGCCTTTCGAGGGAAGATTCTACGGGCAGAGCTCCTTAGAGTACCAGTACAATGGATTCCTATCCCTATGACCCCATTTTGTAAACTACATCACTTTTTTATAGAATTTTTGTAACATTGAAATGTGACATACTGATAGGGAATTAAGATTGTGAGCCCTATATGGGACAATGTTGACAATATCTGTAAAGCGCTGTGGAATATGATGGCGCTATATAAATAAGCTAAATAACTAAAATAAAAAATGAATGTGACTTGATTTGATCACATTCTCCACTGGCACCAATGCTATGTGATAGCATGTGTATGGGTGTCAGGAAGCATCAGATGTAGTGTAAGGCCACCTTTAGACACTTCCCATGTTGCATTTCTACTCTAAAACGCACTAATTTGGTGAGTTGTTTTGTACATGGTGCAGGTCCTTCGACCCTATGTCTTTGTGAAAAAGAACTTAATTTCCTAATTCTAACATCATAAGCATCTCTTAAGCATTTCATCCTCCTGACCTTTCTTCTCCACAATCATTGTTCCCTAGTGGACTTTATATGGATCAATGCTTGCCCAGATGCAATCTGAGTGACTGCTTCATGCTGCATTATTCACTATTGTAATCACATATACCCGGTCCACTGAACAAGATGGGAACTTCTTTCGACTGAGAGCTTTCACAAGCATATTTTCTCTAACTTCTTTTTGCAGCATTTGTCAGTTTATGTTCACAATGCTTGCTTTTTACAATTGCATGTATACTGCTTTCCCCGTGCTGCTCAGGAGGATAGGCTGGTGCTCAATAAATCAAACATGATTGTAACGATAATGAAATAATGTGCTATAATAGACAATCATCAGTAATAAATGTGCCTTGAATTTATCAGAATTTTAACTGTTCCATTTTTTTGGCCATGATGTACGATGTCTATATATGCTATAATATATATTAAAAGGACTGAAAGCGTGAGGCAGTGAGCAGCATGCCACAATATATTGGTTTTCTGTTCACGTCCAGACCAAATAGATATCTCTATCCTATGAATCTTGTATTTAACATTTTTCCTCACTGCATGGAGCATTAAAATTGTATTGTGTGCTATCATGTTTTTGTGTAATACAGCAATATATAGAAACTATTTGGAGGCATTATTAGTCACAAAAGCCTATGAAAAGATTGCAGCAGGGAGCTTACATGTTCCAGGCAATCTTTTAAGTCATGAATAATTTAAAATGATTATTCTCTCACAAGACAAAATTCATTCTAAATATTTCTTTCTTCTTCCCTGTGTTCTTTGCGCTAACTTTGATAAAAAGATAGTGAGAGCTATTAATCATAAACACTCATTATGGTCAACAAAGAATTATCAAGAGATTGCGCCATTCACAGTTCTGTTGCATCTAATTATAGGTTATGTTTAATTAATCTGAAAGAGCATGGCTGTCATAAAACATTACATATCCTGCAAATATGAATCCACTAAATAAATGGGAAAACAAATGGGAACCAAATATTTATGAATTGTAATGGGGTGAACCCCTCCATACTCTGCAATATAAGCCTTAGTGGATGACCTAGAGCTAGCAGTGTGGAGATTATGTAGTTAGGACTAGGCCGAAGGTGGCCGCCTCACTTGTCACAGTGGTTTTTGACATCAAATCCCCTCACAGGCCTCAGGCTGGCAAGTGATGAGTGGGCTGCACTGAGGTGATGATGTCTCTCCCCTCTTATTGATCTTCCTAGGTGGTGGTGTTTTAGGGTGCCATTGGTGCATGCAAATAAACTATGAGAGACAGACATGCAGTTCAAACAGGAACAGCTAGTGGTTCAGTTTACTAATATCCAGCTACAGATTAACAATAGAGGCACAATTCACTTACAGCACCAGGTTCCAGGTGTATAGCACTTTACACACACAAACAGGGGTGGCTATGCTCTTTACCCCTCTTCATTCCTCCAACACTTTCCACAGTCTGAATCTGGAGCAACCCCTGGAACATAAGCTTCCTTTCCAGCCAGTATAGGGAAAATGAAGGGCAAATCTTGGCCATGAGTACCTAAATTATCACACTGTTCAGCAGTTTTTTCACTCTAGCGCACTTTGCCTAGGCACAAATCATTGGCATCTCCCGGGCTGTTGTAGATTCTGGCAATATTAACACAACTTTTGTGGTGTAAATCTTCACGAGTATGGCCCATGTTCCATAACGGGCCCTCTCGCTTTTGGAAAAGGGGGTGAGGTCTGCACAAAAACATCACCTGAGACTATTTTAGTCACAAGTGGCATTATGTTGTCACATTTTACAAATCATATGCCACATTTATGCATTTGCTGTATATTTAACTGTAAAAGATCTTTTGGGGGTCACTGCATACAGATTTATTTTTGGGGATTTAAATTTTAAAGATATACTAGTAGAATACATGCGGCTTCGCTCACAGAAAATATGTTAAATTGTTGGTTATGCTAGCTAAAGTAAAATTTTCAGTGTCACACTGTAATTGACATTTTCAGAGTGCTACAGTAAATCTTTTTTTTCCACTTAAACATACCTCTCAACTTTTGAAGTACAATAAAAGGGACAAAATGTGTGGCGCACAATGCGCGACGTGGCAAATTTAGCCCCTCCCACTTTTATGTTGACTCCGCATGTGCTCTGTTCGTTCGTGTGTGTAGTGTGCATCCATCTGAGTGAATTTGCCTGCGTGTGTGGTCTGTGCGTGTGTGGTCCATGCGTGTGTGTGTGGTATTTGTGGAGTGGTGTTTGTATTGTATTGTGGCATTTGTGTGGTGTTGTGCTTGTGGGTTGGTGTATGTGTGATGTTTATGTGTTGTGTGTGGTGGTGCAGCCCCTTTAGCAGTGACTCTTTGGTGCCGTCGCTATAATCCATCCTTGTCAGTCACAACTGTTGTTTTCCCCTCAGCGCTTTCACTTTTCCCCATTATATGTATAGGGCCTAAATTTACGGGCCCCATCTCATGACGGGGGGATGCTAGCGAGATGTAACATGCGCAGTATTCTGCTCCTGTGGGTGGAGAGAAGGCATGCCAAATTTCAGCCAAATCGGGCGAGAACTGTGGATTTGTATAGAGCAGACTACTACAGAATTTGAGTTTTATATATATAGATGTCTGTGTCTTTAATAGGAATTGGAAGTTTGTCACAATGAGACATCATTACCTAACAAACTTCCATATCAATTCTATCAATATACTGTAGACATGGGGACAAGCTTTTTAGTGCAAAGGCCTTGCAAGGGGCAGTAAGTTCTCAGCCTCACAGACTTCTATAAAATTTACTTCCTAAGACACTGAGAAATTGTGTTTTTAAAGGTGACATGATAAAAGTATTGAAATGTTATAGCATACATTCAACAATTTGTTTTAAGACATACCTAAGTGTTTACCTAATCCTTGTCTTTACTTTCTCATTCCCTCTGTTATCCTCCTACAAATAACAAAATTAAATCACAAGATTTTTTTTATTTTTTTTTGCCCCTACATCATCTTGCAGCCATAATACTGGACACTATCACAATATCACAATACCAGAGACAGAAACTTTGTAATGTGTCTCATCATAGAGAAATTACACTTTATTTTCTTATCAGGTTATTTCCTTGCTTCCTCCCTATCTGCTTAACTAGTTTCTCTAAGATAATTCTGCTTAATCCATATTGAGACCAACTGCAGGTCTCTTGACTTAAGTTTCACATGTGTACAGAAGTCTATGGAGAGGATTGGGATGAGGAGTAAGTAGGAAGTGAGCAGAGAAACATAGGGTAGGATTCTTACTAAAAATATACCCTATACCCTTCATGGTCCTAAGGCTGCTTCTTAGTGAAAGAGAGAGAGAAAGTTATAGGGCAGATTCTTCTCTACCTAGTGTGTGCAGTGTACAGAAGCTGGTGTCTAGCCATCGGCTTAGCGATAAATGTAAATTTACAGATATAGCATACAGAGGCAAAATATGTCATATAATGATCATAAATAGTGTTACTCCTCCTGTACACATGCATAGCAGTATATCATGACCTGTCAATTGGAAAGACAGGTGCGCTTTAAACATTTTTGGGATATGATATACATAACAGTCAGGATCAGTTTACATTTGCACTGTTGTTTCTAATTATAATGGAAGCCACAATACAGTACATTGGTCACATGATGGACACCAATGACCCACAGCAGATGCCTTGCCTTCTAATAAGGTGCTTTTGCTTCCATTGAAGTGTCCAATGGTTTGGGAAAAAAAAGAGCCCCCTCTAATTTCTCGATAGGAGAGGTTGTAGCAGTATACATGCTGTAAACTTATTACAGGTCCACATACTGCACTATTTAGTGACTCCATGGCACTCAATTCCAATGCAAGGATAAGGTGTGTCCTTTTGATAATCGCACAAGAGTGAGCATACAATGTAAGAAAACATTTGCTTAGTCGTTATAGTACCAAACAAGGTCTGACACACAGAACTTAAAGTCTTGTTGGTGCGCAAAAGCTTCTCCGTGTGACACAATATAATAAACCTCCAGTGTGTCACAGAATGAGTCATAAAATAAGAGCAATGGACTTTAATGACCATAGACTGACTGCAGATGGAGACCCCTTGCCTGCATCCATTCCTCTTCACTTTAATGTAACTAACAAGATGGAAGCTTTCATCTGATACGTTTATTTTCTTTTCCAACAGAAGAAAGTGTCCTGTATAAATGACTTTTTATACAGTTAGAAAAGTAAACTAAGGTGATAGAAGAAACCTTTTTTCATGTCAGTTACATTAGAGTGAATGGGAACAGACACAGATGGAGGGCGCTTCATGCTCTAGAGCTGTTAAAGTCTGTTGCTGTTATCCTAGGACAGATGAGAGCAATTTTGATCAACAGAATTAACACATTGCTATCAAACCAGCCAATGAAGGTAAAGCGCTTGCTGTTATGAACAAACACTCCTATTTGGTGGTTGTTGATCAGTGTGAGTACTAGGGATAGCTGAAGTACAGTGCTTGGCTATCACTGGTGATCTTATTGAAATGAATGGAGAGGAGATTGTGCTGCCTGACCAAAACTCCATTCAGAATGGAGGTTGAAAGTACTCATTTCTCCTGATCAGTGTGAGTCTGACCTCCACTGGAAATGATCTCCTATTCTTGTTTTTACAGGAAAACCCCTTTTAAGACTCCCTTTTGAGACATGATACCTCACATTGTCCAAGTTGTGCACAGTAGTGCAATGCCATAAAAGATAGCATGTTAAATGTTCACACATGGGGCATTGTTTCCATATTATGGCTGCTTGGAGACAGCCGTGGGTGAGTTCAGAGTGCTAGCCAGGTTTTTTTCAGACAGAAATGAAGGGGTCAGTATGCTATCAGCCTACAGGCATGATGGTGTAATACAAACAACTATTAAATATATTTGAAGGTTATGTGCATAAATATCGAGAGAACAAACAAATTTTGTGTGGGGATTTGTTGCACATTAAAAACTTAACTTTTATTAATTACTGTTAAAAGTTGTTTAACAAAACAAATAAATGTTCCTAAAAGCTGTGTGTGGTCTTATTTGTATTTGCAAAAGTTCCACCTCCCAGAGTCTACACAACTAGGTACTTAGTCCTCACTAAACAATGCTCCTGACATTAGTTTTGCAGACAGGAACACTGAGTTAGCTACTTAATTTCTATTGCATATTCAGCTGGACTTATGAGGACTAATTTCCCAGATATCTCTCAACCGACTAGAAATATTATTCTCGGGCTGGATAGTAACCAGTGTTGAATATTACTGACATACAGCTAATAGCCATTGAATCCACCCATTCACATGCACATATAGTTTGTTTCTGCCACATGAGCAATTAACTAGCCATGAAGGGGAGTGACATTGCTAAACTGGGGTGAAACTAATTCTCGGGCAGGGGATGCTGCTTGTTTCTTTCTAGGATCGGCAGAACCCACACTTCCACACAAACACACACTATTAGAGTAGATAGGAGCCTGACGCGTTTCAACTAACTCATCTTAGTCAGTATCATCAGAGGCTAACTGTATTTAAGAACATGCCATTCGACACGGCGCTATTACGAGCTATATTTCATCATTTCTCAATAGCCCGGTCGGTCATAGGTCAGAAACTATGCAATCGTCTCCCCAGTTATCTTGATTGGTTGAGATTTTTTTTTTTTTCATGTTTTGTCTTACCGTATATTGTAATTTTTTCTCAGTTTTGTTGTTTCCTATATATACTGTTCTTTTCACTGCTTATCTCCATAACTGTAAATATATTGTTTTTTTTTTAGACTCCTCCGCTTCTTTCTCTAAATTTCTGCTTTCTTTCCATTCTTTGTTTCCGTACATGCATAGCCCCTCCTTCTCAATCTCTTGTGACAATACTTGGCCCTGCCTCCCCCTGCCGTGCATGTCCTGACCCTATTGTTCATTCATTCATTTAAGTGAATCATTAAAGATGTATTATTTATTTTAGATACATTTAAGGTTAGTTTGCAAGAAAATCAACTTTTAATTCATATGCAAATAAACTACTCAGAGAACATGTAGAATAGCTGTGCCTGTAAGTACATCCATTTTCACTTGTTGTTGACGCACATTGGGACCTGTCAGTAGTACTGGGCAGTATAGGGTGGTGACCATATGCAAAGAACCAGTGCTCGCATAAATAAGACTATGATCCAAGTGCGCTGAGCAGCTTATCTGCATTCAGATTAAAAGTTGATTTACATGACAAGAGTTACTTGACACCAGTAAGTGGTTTAGCATTAATTTTGCCTGGGATTGTTTTATTTAACTAAGCTATTTGTTTCCTGTGAATACTCCCTGTTACTGTTGATCTTCTGGTGCTGATTTCTAATCGATCTAATTTTTTTTTAATCGTTTTGCTTCTGATTTGGATATTGTTGTGACCTCCTGGATTTGACCATGACTTGGACTTTGACTCTTCTCTGGTATCATATTTAGCAACTCTGTATATTCCTGGTTTGACATAGGCTTGTTCATTACCTCTCAGTCTGCCATTAGGTAGCTGGTTTAGTTACAGTCTGTACTTCAAAAGCACTCGGGACCTGGGCTCATCCTACCTTGCAATGGGGTCAGATGAAAACGGGGCACCTTAGACACAATCCAACATGGTATCGGAAATAAATAATTGTTTTACTTGCAGGTAGTTGACCCAATCTGTTGTAAGATGGGGATTGCGCTATATATATATATATATATATATATATATATATATATATATATATATAATATTCTCATAACATATACAGTATATTACAATTGCAAGAGTGATTTGTATAGATTTATTATATAGACACATTGCAATGCATTCTATGGAAACAATGAGGTCATACATATGCATTGTGAATGTTATACTGTATGTAATTAATAGAGATGAGCGAACGCTAAAGTGTCCGAGGTTCAAAATCCGATTCGAACAGCCGCACACTGTTCGGCTGTTCGAACGGATTTCGAACCCCATTATAGTCTATGGGGGGAAATGCTCGTTTCAGGGGTACGCAACATTCGATAAACTCATACTTACCAAGTCCACGAGTGACGGTCGGGCTGGATTCTGCTTGAAGTCTTCTCCCGGCGCTCCCCACGTCCTCTTCCGGGTGGAATTCACTCTGCCTAGGCATCCGGTCTAGGCAGAGCCAACTGCGCATGCTCGTGGATGCGTAGGCAGAGTGAATTCCACCTGGAAGAAGACGCAGCACAGAGAACACTTCGGAAAGGTAAGAGAAGAACCAGCGTTGATTGGCAGAATGTATAGCATTCTGCCAATCAACGCTCGTTCTGCATCGAACATTAAACTTCAGACAGCTAGTAGTGTTTGATCGAGTACAAGTATTTCGAATACCGTAGTATTCGATCGAACACCTACTCGATCGAACACTACTCGCTCATCTCTAGTAATTAATCATATGATTTTAAAAACTTTTACTGGAAATCGATTTCATTAGTGACTTTACATATATAGTACTGTAGATATGAAGAGGACAAAGCTCAGTTACTTCTGGTCTATAAATTTGTGTAAAACTCAACGTTTGTCATGGGTTTCTGCAAGTAATTACTTTTAGGTTTTTATTTATGGTGAATTGAAATGACTATGTTCTTTGCTATTTTATCATTTTCATGGGTATAGAGTACATAAAAAGACTATCAAATTGCTGAAGAAGGTTTCCTGAAATTAATTTAGCTCTTTTGCCAACTTTAAATCAAATGTACTTTTCAAATAAATTAACGTGATATTTACAGAGAAAAGAAATAAAAAGTTAAGCTGATGAAACAAAAGATAGTTTTACTTGATTTGTGTTACTGATATAGTCATATAGATATATATAGACTTGTTGTACATGGGAACAGTACACTAATTACATTTGCATAAAACTATTTAGATATCAGTAGATTATTAATTCTTCATCAAGTTTGTTTTAGTAAAATTATGTACATAACATTTAATATTAATGAGATTTTGACAGTCTCAATATAATGAAGTAGCCAAAATTAATACGTACAGTATGTTGTCCACTAAGTGCAACCACGTAGTAATGTCTCCTTGACTCTGTATATTGTATAATGATATTTCCTCAACCTTACACAGTACAATACACACTGCTCATTCTCTAATTCTGGCACCTAGAGGGGTACACCTGCCAAAAGGCAAACCAGGCCAGTGCCTAAAGAGACGCCACGTAGTGAAAACTTGGGTCATTATTTTTGGCATTGGAATTAAGAGTGGCCAAACCAGCAGTACTTAGATTTTTCCAGCTAAACAAAACCAGGGCTGGCTCTTTAGTTTTGCTGGGATATCAGCAGCCGCAGCTGACTGTGCTATTATAGATAAATGATGTATTTTATTCGTGTACAGCTATTCAGCTAAGTGACTGGACAGCACTGCCTCCAGCATTATGGGATTGCTGAACTCACTAAAGTTCCAGGCCCTGTGGCAGCCGCTATGTCTGCTACCCAGCACTTATTCCACTGGCAAAAGTATTACCATGCAGTTTTGAAATTAATGAGCCTGGATCAGATGAGCCAGAAGAGCTGCTTCGCTGTATCCTGCAGCAAGTATCCTATTGGATGGCTCCACACCAACTGGACTGCATTTCTGCACTGCAGTTAGGACAAGTAACATATTGTCCCTGTATGGCACATGTTCTTAATCTGGTGGATAGTGGCTTAAAAGAGGTGCTCCTCGTGGTCAGAAAAATACCAGTCATTTTTATATTGCAAAAAAACTCTCTGCTGGAGTTGCAACAAAAAACGGTCTACCATTGAAAAGCTTTATCTCTAACAGAGTGGAACTCCACCCTAAACATCCTGGAGCAACTGTGTGAGTAGCATAAGGCATTGAATGATTATTGCATGCAGCATACATCATACACTTTTGGTTGATGCCTCCGAATAGTGATGTCATGCTTTATCATCTTCCATTTACTGTACTGCTGTTGATGCTCCAAAAGAGCTACCACCACTGCCATATGTCCTGTGGCCTGGTTTATCAAATTATGCCCTGCTGCACTGCCACACATATTGTCCTAGATGCCTAGTTCCTATCACCCTCGACACCTCTCATGCAGACATGTCAATATGGTCTGGTCTATAATAATAATCCCTGTCACACTACCACACATGTTGCCATGTTAATATTAAAAAGAAAAAAAAACAAAAACGCAATTTTGATTTCACATCTGCTAACATCACAGGATAATTTTGGTGTTTTGTTTTGTTTTTTTAAGACGATTCTTCATCATTTTTCAACTTGGTGCTCAGCCATAAATTTGTCTCCCAAATAACAAGTGCTTCATATGTTAAATTGCGTAAAAGTGAGCGCCAGTGGAGTATCTGGTTAAAGTCGGAGTTTGTATCCGCAGCTTACCATCCATTTTTCTATAAACATATATTTCACTTTCATTTTGGCTTAACTTCGACTGGATTTGTCTTAGAGAGCTAGACACTGGATAAATTGTGCCTAGCAGCCCTAAGAGTGTTCTATACTTTGCTATAAGCCAATTTAAGGTGTGATTCACACTGAATCAAACACATCTTGGTCTCGTATCACCTACAACCGAAACTAATTTTGAGAGGTTCGTCCATCTCTAGTGACCATTATCCAAACTCACGAACCTTCTTGAGGGACACCTGCATTTAAACCTCTTTCACCATATTGTCTACATTACTACTTCTGGTGAGCAAACTACTCACTCAATGCTTTTTAAGCATTACTTGTACTTTTCTGATACATAAAGCAAACACTGACTCTTAATGGCAATTTTATAGTTCGCTATGTGCATAGATGAGAGCCTTGGTAATAACTCCTCAACGGAATAATAACTCTATAAAACAGCCAACATGTGATGCTGGTAGTCAAGACTCTCTGCAGTATGAGCTACAAATCAGTGTTGACAAGAGTGCTGCAGTGTTAAAAAAGATGCTATAGCACATTATTTTTATTTGCACATAAAATAGTTAGGGCTCGTTCACATCTGCGCACCGGTCTCTATTTTGCGGGTTTACCATTTCCTGCCTGAAACTGGAGAGGAGATGGAAACCTGCAGTCATTTTTCAAACCATTTGAATGGGTTTGGAAAGTGTATGGCTGTGAGCGTTTTGTGATCTCAGCGGCGAAACCGTTTTTTTTTTTTTAACCAGACACAAAGTCGGACATACAGGTTTCGCCGCGGAGATCACAAAACGCTCACAGACGCTCACAGCCGGACACGGTCTGTCGGCAGAAGATGGAAACCTGAAAACGGGGATTGGGCGCTGGTGTGAAACCAGTGTTAGGGTGCATGCACACTACGTAACGCCGGGCGTGTATGAGAGCCGTACACGCCGGCATTACGGCAGACTGCCGAACACTTCCCATTCACTTCAATGGGAGCGCTCGTAAACGCCGCTGTTACGAGCGCTCCCATTGAAGTGAATGGGAAGTGTTCGGCAGTCTGCTGTAATGCCGGCGTGTACGGCTCTCATACACGCCCGGCGTTACATAGTGTGCATGCACCCTTAGTGTGGTTAATGTCACTGAAACAGTACTGCAGCCTAGCAACTGACCAGTAATATCTTGTGTGGACTTACTTGTAATATGCTTTGAAAATGTAAGGTTGGAATAAGCACCAATAACTTGCTGAATGTAACACAATTGATGCAATGGTTGAAAACTAGTAGAATGAAGAAGATTCACACATGGATTGAGATCGTGTATTGTTTTTGGAGACATGCATAATGTGAATGCATGTTTTGCATTTGTGTAAATATTGTAGCCCTGATATGGTTTAACTCAAGCGGGGTGAGTAGGAACTTGCTGAAAGCTCCTCAAGTATCCAGAAAGCTCCACAAATATCCTGCAAACATCATGTTTTTCTCTCATAGACCTAGTCCCCTGGATCTCTGACACCTTGGACTGGCTTTGGTCTGCAGAGATTTCTCATAAGTGAAGCTTCACTATAATTGCACATGTGGAGTCACTGACGGGTAATTTACTCAAGGTACTAAACTAGATCACTGTAGGAGTAAATACTAAAACATAACTTTTACTAATATTTGTTTAAAATTGGCCTAAATAAAATGATAACACAATTGCAGTATGACTTCACTATTATCAGGCAACAATTAGTATTTTTATTGCCTTCCCTATACAGTCATCTACAAAATAACTTTTTCCCATATGTAGCTCTCCGATAGTTTGTTGAGAACCACACAGTTTACCCCTTGATATCTGGGTACTAACAAATGCAGAGACCAGAGACCCAGTTGATCAGGTAGCAATCAACATCTCCCAACAGGTGAATGAAAGCTCTGTGGTCTATATACTACATATGCAAGGCTGGCTGTGGCACAACAGGTCCCAGCCAGACCTTAAATAGCTCCATTCATCACAACGTTTTGCAGTGATGTTCACATATGCTGCTAGGTATTTCTATATTGTGGAGCCTGTATTTAGCATTGCATCCACAGTATACTGTGGATGCAATGCTAAATACAGGCTCCACAATATAGAAATACCTAGCAGCATATGTGAACATCACTGCAAAACGTTGTGATGAATGGAGCTATTTAAGGTCTGGCTGGGACCTGTTGTGCCACAGCCAGCCTTGCATATGTAGTATATAGACCACAGAGCTTTCATTCACCTGTTGGGAGATGTTGATTGCTACCTGATCAACTGGGTCTCTGGTCTCTGCATTTGTTAGTACCCAGATATCAAGGGGTAAACTGTGTGGTTCTCAACAAACTATCTGAGAGCTACATATGGGAAAAAGTTATTTTGTAGATGACTGTATAGGGAAGGCAATAAAAATACTAATTGTTGCCTGATAATAGTGAAGTCATACTGCAATTGTGTTATCATTTTATTTAGGCCAATTTTAAACAAATATTAGTAAAAGTTATGTTTTAGTATTTACTCCTACAGTGATCTAATTGCACATGTGGTCCAGCATCTGCTGACACCTTCTGACTAATGTCTTCCCCATTAGTACCTGCTAGAGAACAAGAAGGGGTTAACAGGATAAAGAATTGAGTCGGTCATCATGGTGGAAGAACTGGCACTCCAAGACTGGAAGAGGATGAGGAAGAAGAATCTCCTTTGAATGCAGAGGAGTGCTTTGAAATGTCATAGCCAGGAGAGGAGACTGACCTCTATTTATTTCAAGATGATGATGGTGATGACCACGCTGGCCAAGAAAACCACCCATGGTAGGCCCCTGTGTCTGTGCACACACTTGCAAGCATAGAATAGGGGATGCTTTACTGCTTCATTGTGACAATCGTATTATTAGCAGTGTAGAAGCTACAAATAGCATGAGAAAAAGCAATAGGAGTTTTATCTTGTCCAACCTCAAGCATAATGGCTGAGAGGATTTTCAATACTACCACTGGTGTTGTAACTCCTAAGCAGACCAAGCTGTCCACCACAAGTATGGAAAAAAACTACTTTTGTGAAAATGAATCAGGCTTGGATTCATGAGGTTTTTTTAACACACCTCTGGCTGATGCCACTGAATGATTTGCCACTGCCTCTTTCTCCTTGAACTATGCTCTATTTACTGTACTTTTGATGTTGCCTGCTACTCCTAAACAAACAGACATCATCTCCTGCATCCTGGTCCATAACATTATTCCATACTGTACAGCTGCTCATTTTGCCACAGCTGTCACTACTCAGCCAGACATGTCCTGTGGCCTGGTCCATCATATCCCATACTGTTGGAAACATAATGTTGGCATCACTAAAACATTTTTAAAAGGTCCCCATATCAAAAAAACTTGTCATTACGTCTTCCAATACCACTGCCATTTTGGTGTCATATTTGCTCCCGTGAAGGGATCATTTCTCGTGGTTTATCATAAAGTCAGTTCTTTATCACTTTTCATCTGGCAGACATACTGTTAAGTGAGCCTTCACACGGAGTTTACACTCCGCTCATTCTGAACGTAAACTCGTTCAGAGTGAGTAGCGTAAAAAACAGATCCCATTGACTTCAATGGGTGCTGGCATACGCACGCTACCCATTGAAATCAATGGAAGGCTTTTTTACCTATTGCTTTCAAGGTCATACGCGCGTATCACACTGAAAGCAATAGGTAAAATAGCCTCCCATTGATTTCAATGGGTAGCGTGCGTATGCCACCACCCAATGAAGTCAATGGGATCTGTTTTTTACGCCACTCACTCTGAACTTTACGTGCAGAATGAGCGGAGCGTAAACTCCGTGTGAAGGCTCCCTTACACTTCTAAATGACAAGTCTATTGCACTTACAAATCCCCCAAAACCTACATACTATTGGTTTTAATGTTTGTATATATACAACACAGACAAACACCTTCCCCCAAAACAGACTGTTAAAATGCATAAAAACAAGTTGCAGAGCAGTGCATGTAATAGTAGCACTTTGTATCCACTGCTGAATGGTACATTATACCAAAGACATACAGTACATGTCACTGTCACTTTGACATAGCATTGTCTGTCTTTGCCTTATAAAACTAGAAATTGGCTAGAGCCCTAAGAGCCCTTACATTGTCATACACTATATTTTAAGTCAATATAAGTTCTGGTTCATGCTGAACTCATTTGACTCAAAACAAAGTTTTTAAAGCGAACTACCAAAACCAAATCTCTGCTATACAGGTTCCATGCCTATGACCTTTTTGCTGTCTTTTATAAGCTTTATCTAATCTTTTCCTTCCACCAGCTACAGATATAAAGGTATAAAACAAGTCTTTGCCATTAGGTGTGCCATCAGCTATAGAGAAGCTATTCCTTCAGATTTCTCAATATGTATTTTTAGTAAACTACTGATTAGGAGACTACATTGACTTAAAAGTCAAGACTTAATCTTATGTGTTCCCTAACATGCAGATAATGCCTTGGTCACCATAGTAATAATCCACCACTATTTTGAGACAGACAAGTAAAAAATACAGCCAATTTGTAAATGCTAAAGTAAACAACTAGAGGATGGCGAAGAGAAAGAAAATGACCAACATTTTAGTCTGCACTTACAGAGGGTGTGCAGCTGTTCAAGCTCCCAGCAATGTCTGCCCAAAAGTGGGAAAAATGCTTATTATCAAGATAAACTGTGTATATCCCATAATTACATACTATAAATCAATAATGCACCAACAGAGTTGATATGCTTGCTACCAGTGTGAATGAAGTTTTACAAAGGATATTTATAACGTCAGCTACAAATATTAAAGGGCCCCCCTGAAGGAGCAGGGGCGAAACGGTCTGTCGGGGCTCAGAGTGGAGCAGTGGTTTATGTATATGCTTTATATCTTTTGTCCTATGTAGGTTGGCTTATGGAATACTGGCATGTGAGTGTAACTTTACATTGTTTTTGTTACCTTATATGCTCTAACTATATAGTGGTGATGTGGGTATGATCTTTGCAATGCTACGGATACTTTTCAATTAAGTGTCCTGATCTTGTGATATTGTGGGCAATAGGAGCCTATTTACATTTATATATACAAAATACAGGGCCTTTCTATACACACATTAATTGTGGCTGTTTTCATCCCCTACACCACTAGCAGATTATACACCTGCTGGAGCTGCTCAGTCCAGTGTGACCTCCACTCTTGTTGTTTGACATCTGGTGTTTTTAAATGTTTTTATGTGTTTGTGTTTTCCTGATACCAATATTTTTTACATTTAAATTTTTTTTTGTAACAATAAATTTAGATTTAAAATCAAAAAATTTTTGTGTTATTTATACATTGATACTTAGTTGGTGCTTTAAATATTAAAGGGGTTGTCCCATCTCAAGGATCCTATCTGTACTGGTAGCTTATGTAAATTGAAGCCTTTTCCTAAATATATTGCTTTAGAAATGCTGCTTTGTTTGCTTGGTATGTGAATTTATTCCTCCCATTGTTTAAACTGTGTTGCTATAACCACGGACCTGGCAGATAGGACAAGTGAGGTCACTTACTCAGTGCTCAGCAGGACAATCTGTTAGGATAATTACACTTTGATGATAAAGGATCTGTTATATGTTAAATAAACACACAGATAACACGGAGTGGAGTCCGTTCTGTACAAGAAACTGCAGATTATCTGATCCGTATAAGTGGTGTTTGTCCCAGCAGACACTGCATATAGCCTAGCAGAATGACTGAGATTGGAAAACCCCTTTAAGGATGATGGTGAACACACTGAGTAGGCTACATTTACACAACCAAGGTGCAAAACGGCTATTAAAAACATCCATTTTGCATGGTCATCTTGCATCTGAGGAGTACCCCTTTTCATGATTTCCCCATAGATTATGGTGTAATGTCTGTGAAAATGGACATAAATAGGACATGACCTATATTTTGATGGTCCAGAAACACCTGGGGTAGATGTTTTAATCTGTCCCTCCCAAAAATGTCTCACTATGTCAGGAATTCTGCACAGTTTTTTACCATCCAGAGACAATAGGAGGTATCTCCATGGACTCCAGATCAGTTGCTGTTTCTAAAAAATGTACAACTTGAAAACAATATACTCATTAATAAAACAACTAAGTTCAGATTTTTTAATATGAGAATTTGAAGAGTAAATACCCCAAGCCAAGTTATTAAAAAAACTCAGTAAAATAATCAGAATTCCAAAATAAATAGGCAAAGTCAATTCCATAAAAAAGAAACTTCAGCGACTGCATCAGAGCTTTACTTACTTAGAAAAAAATAAATAAAGCCATGGTATTAAAATATTAATATAACTGTGAACAGTAATGATTGTTTTAAGCTGAAACTGCATACTATAGATTATAGGGAATTAAGAGAGCATATTAAAATACAATTTAGAATGATAAAACGCCACATATAAATAAAACCCTTCTAAAACCACTTTACTCATCAATTGCAATATTTGTTCTCTAATTTAGACATTTTGCACAGTGAAAAGCATAAAGTAAATGTGGTATATCGCCCAATGCATGGGCCGAACAAGTACTAATTGATGACGAATATGTAAATCAGCTCTTGTTTGTATTATTACACTGGGTGACAACTACACTGTGGCGAGTTATTATTCCTCCACTATTTAGTTGCATTGATTTTCTGCAGCACTTCCCTGTTTACACAGGGCAAAGCACTAATAATATTGTATCTTTTACCCTACAACAAAACATGCAAACATTTGACAAACTAGTATTTGCTTTGTCACCGGACTATTGGGAACACATGTTTTTATGGATGATCTTCTTGATAATTGTCCCAATGATCTTACAGTGTACTTAGATCTTAAAGGGAATCTGTCACTATGGTGAAGCCATTAAACCAGTAACACGGTAAGTTAGGTCAGGCTCACTGTTAGGACAGTGTGGCAGCTGCGGCCAAGGGGTCAGGTCGCAGCCCGTTCCTCTGTTGTAGCGTCTTGCCAGCTTTCACCCTTTCCCTGTTGCTGGCAGCCCTAATTAACAGGGGTTAATCCCTTTGCAGCTGGTGGGCATGGTTGGTCTATTGACTGACAGTGGTGTCAGCCCATGAGTGCACAGCTTAGGCAGCTGGGCTGGCTGATTGGGACGGCCCTTCCTCCATTTAAGGAGGCAAGTTTGTCAGCCCACTGCCCTAGCCTCATTTCTGAATACATGACTGTGGGTGCAGCACTGATCCCACAATTAGTTGTGTTTAGCTGTAATTGTGTCTTGTATGTTTGACCTTGCAGCAAGTGTGTTGTGTGCTGTCTTTATGTTTGTGAAAGTGGGTCTCCCTTCCGCAATTTATCCTAACCCCTACATTGCATGTATACCTGGCTATAAGCAATGGTAGGTAGCTGCTGTTAGGTGCTGCTCAGTGTAGGAACTGGTAGCACACACTCTTGGTTAAGTCGCAGTCCAGCACAGATGTGTCAGCTGGACTCTTATTCCTTTAGCAGCTGCTCTGTGCTGCAGACGCCGCCTCTGTTTAGTTACACAGAATACCCAGATGGTGGGGTAGACTGACAGTGACACTAACTGTCGTGTCCAGCTCACACCAGGGTAGCTCTGCAGTTCAGAGCCCAGTTGGGCTCCGCAGTTTGTTTATTTATTTTTTGTTAACCTGCTGATCATAACACTCACTTTAATGTAACTGCTTTCTAACCATGAAAATTCATGCCTCTGTTACTGAGATATGAATTTATTTTACAATATTCAAATGAGCAGTCTGGAGCACTAAGGGCAGCTTCATTATTCAACAGTGTTATGCTCCACATTGCTCATATACACCCACCTTTCCCTCTCCCTTCTTTGAGGACATGACCAGGAAACTCTACTGAAATCTCGTCTGCCCTTGTGTAGCTGTTACATTCAAGTGAGCTTGACCTATCTGGCTGGTTTAATATGCTTCACCCTAGTGACCGACTTCCTTTAAGGTGAGAATTAATTTAAGTTATCAAGGAATTATTGTAGCAAACTAATTCCGAATATGTAAAGGAATTGACACAGAATTATTGAACAGTGTAAAGAATTCATATACTAAATGTATTGACACTACAAACTAGAGAAATTGAAGATCATTGTAATAGAACTTAGATACTGTACTTTTTTTTATTGTATAAGGTAGTCGTATCACAATATTAAAATTATTAAAAAACTGTTTTTTCGTGTGGCTATAAAGTATTTGCATACAATTAAATAGTAGTTGTAATTGTCTGTAAATCATTAAACATAAATGAGTACAAATATACAACAATATTGCATTAAAGCTATATTATTACAGCTAGCATCTTTCTCTCTAACTTCTAGCTCCAATACATTTAGCATGAAAATATATCATGTCTTTATCCATCCAATTACAACACAATTTAGTGTGGAGTATATTGAATGTTATTTCCCGGAGTTTTCTTAGAAATCACTTCTTAAAATGTCAGTCTCTCCATTCATTCTGAATTAGTTTGTTTCGGAATTTCTGTAATAACATAAATTAAATGAATTCTTTCCTTCGTGTTTTCCCCTGTGAAATGATGTTGAGATTAGAAAATAAACATCTCAATTGAGTGCGATGAGATAAGAGGTCATAGAAACTTTTTTTTATTAATATCAGGCATAATTTTAATTTGAGTTCTAATATGTTCTGTTAGTTTCCTCTAAACTATAGAATGGTGTTTCTATTTAACATAATTAGACTTGTGCTATATAAATACTTTACTTGATGCTTTCTTTTTATACAATGGTTCATTTTATTTTCAACAGGAGAATTTCTTTCCTCGGAGATCAGTTAGGCCACGGGAAATATTACTTTTACCTTGGGAAACCAGTGTGATTTTTTTTTTTAAAACAAAATGTTTCTGCCAATGCAGAACTGTATGCTATGTAGCCCTTCTGAATATAAAGAATAGGACATTTCTACTAACGTAAAAGAAATAAAAATACAAGTGTGCAATGATATTTTTCTAAAATTCAATTATTTGGGAATAATTTATTTCCAGTTAGTGTATGCCTTTGTAAAACTACCTGGAACTACCTCCCTCTCTTTCCAGCAGGACATGATTGATCTCAGGGATCGGTAAACCTATGTGTTACAAGCCATATTGGACCTGAATATTCCAACTTGTTCTGTTTTTAATGAAACAGAATACTTTGCAATTCATCTCAAGCAAACTAAAATGGCAGCTGTGACAAGCATTGGACAGTGAAAATACAGAGTAGACAATTGTCTGTAACATTGGCTGTGGTTCTGGCATCATCTACTAATAATGAGTGGTAGGAGAAGGATTTACAGGGCTGATGTCACAGACACAATATAAGATTTTAGCAGAGATGAAATGAGACATTTTTTGATATATTCAAGCTGAGACACTTTGTGCTATGATCATCGCTACATGATCCAAAGTAGTAACTTCATTTTCTACTGAAAACAGCAGCAATAGAACTTAAGAATAATAAGAGGAGAAGAAGTGGAATAAAGTTTCTAAAATGATTGAGGCTAAATCCACACACAGCGTCCTGCAGCAAAAAAAGCTCTGCAGGAAAAATTGAGGCAACGCTTTGCAGTTTTTCCCACAGAATTTTTTCAGAGGTTTCCTCTGTGGACTTTCTACTTCAATTATACCTATAGGGAAACTACAGGCATTTCTGTAGGTATAATTGACATGCTACGATTTCCAAAACCACAACAGTTTTGGAAATTGCTGTGTGTATGCTGCGTGTATTATTGCGCAAAGTGGGGATGGGATTCGCCATGAGGGGTCCCAGCCTGAAGAACACTTTACTAGACCTCTTTAGTAGTGCTATAGAGATGAATAGAGCTGCAGCTCAAAAGACAGATTGCTGTTCTTTTCAGACAGAGGTACTGGTGTGAACTGCTGAAGCCCTGGAAGAGCGATGATACTTCAACTGGTTTTTCAGCTTTTGTACAGAGTGTCACTTTAAAATGTTAGAAACTAGAGATGAGCGAACAGTGAAATATTCGATACTCATTTCAAATAGCCCCTCAATATTCGACTATTCGAACGAATATCAAATCCCATTATAGTCTCTGGGGAAGAAACGCTCGTTTCAGGGGAAACCACTATTCAACTCAGGAGGGTGACCAAGTCCACTATGACACCTCAGCAAATGATGACAACACCTCTAGAATGCAACTGGGACAGCAGGAAAAGCATGCCTGGGGCCATCTAAAATGCCCAAGTCACAGTTTTACCCCACCATCACAGCCTAAAAACTACACACTTTCCACACTCAAAAAAACCTCTATGAAAGTGGAAAAATAACTGGAAACCTTCTTTCCTCCCCAATTGTATGGACTGAAACCCAAATTTTACGCTAATGAAACCTTAACAAGCACCCCTTTAAATCACGTTGCCCATGACAACCACAGATGGAATAGGCAATGGGAAATTCAACAGTACCTACCCTTAGCTCTTATTGTGAATGTATATGTACGTGTCTGAGGAGTTCATCACAAGGCTTACAGACCCAACTCCAAATGCTGCAGCACAAGCAACAAGCAGTCAGACAAAGATTGTCTCTTCTTCAAGTAAGACACCAGATTCTTTGGAACTGCCATTGCAGCAGTGCCTAGGCCATCTTTCAGAGCAGTTCATTCAGAGATTGAATTGGAGAAAAATAAGAAAATTTACTGTGATCGAGTCTTCATGCACATTAGTGGGCATGGACAACCTAACGTACAAGATCCTCATGCTGAGCTGGCCTCATTACTGAACAAGATCAACCAGGATAATCAGGGCTGGAAACAGCCATCAGATCTTACCGAAAGGAATCACCCTCGGTTTGGAAAGAAGCCATCTATACGTTGCACCTTTAATTGAGATGAGCATTGCACCAGCAGAATGTTAGGCCCTTTGGGTGAGTTGAGCCTTTAACCAGCAGAGATATACTTTTTGGCTCTTTGGGTGAGTTGAGCCTTGCACCAGCAGTTTTTTTGGCCTTGGAGTGAGTTGAGCCTTGTACCAGCAGTGTTTTTGGCCCTTGAGGTGAGTTGAGCCATGCACCAGCAGTTTTTTTGGCCCTTGGGGTGAGTTTAGCCTTGCACCAGCAGTGTTTTTGTCCCTTGGGGTGAGTTGAGCCTTGCACCAGCAGAGTTTGGGGGAATTAGGGTGGATTGAGCCTCTAACCAGCAGAGTTTGGGGAATCAGGATGGATTGAGCCTCTATCCAGCAGAGTTTGGGGGAATCAGGGTGGATTGAACCTAGTAGGAGCAGAATTGTGCAACGTTTATGGTGGAAGAGTATGAGGAGGAGGAGGAATTGTAGAGGTTGAGCACACACATGAAAATTCATTCCGGGGGGCTTGACACTAGTGGACATGAAAATGATGGGTCTATCCAGTGGCTGATCATTTTGATGAAAGTCAGCCGGCTGCGCTTATCTGTGATGATGCCACCGGCATCAGCCGGCAGCGCTGAAGACCCTTTCCGATAGCACACTGGCGGCAGGGCAGGAAAGGACCTCCAAGGCGTACAGCGCAAATTCCAGCTACAAATCGAACTTGGAGACCCAATAAATGTACGGCGCAGAGGGATCGGAGAGGACAGGGCTGTGGTCGGCCAGGTACTCCTGCAACATGCGCCTATACTTCTCCCTCCTGGTGACACTAGGACCCTCAGTGGCGTTATTTTGGCGAGGGGTGCAATTAACGTGTCCCAGACCTTGGAGAGTGTGCCCCTGGTGGGTGTGGACTGTATGGAAGAAAAGCTGGATTGAGCGTATATAGCCTGACTGAATTGCTGTGTATCCCACTTAGGTGTTTGGGGGTACACACCGAGGAAAGCTGGACTGAGCGTATTTGGCCTGACTGAATTGCTGTGTATCCCACTTAGGTGTTTGGGGGTATACACCGACGAAAAGCTGGATTGAGCGTATATAGCCTGACTGCATTGCTGTGTATCCCACTTAGGTGTTTGGGGGTACACACCGTGGAAAGCTGGATTGAGCGTATATGGACTCCTCTCCCTGCGGTATAGCTCTGAAAAGAGCTGTTGTTGTTCTTCAGATTTCCTGCCTAGCAGAAGCTAATTCCTCTCTAGCCCTCAGCAGATCTCTGTCCCTATCAAATGACACGAACATGGTGACCACTATTCTTATAAATTGGAGGTCACCTGATTTTGGCAGCCAATGGCTTTTTCCAATTTTTTTTTCAATGCCTACGTTGTCGTAGTTCCTGGCCCACCTCCCCTGCACAGTTATTGGTGCAAAAAAAGCGCCCGGGAAGGTGGGAGGGGATATGAATTTTTACTGCGTTTGCCGCGTGGTATTCGATTCTAATCGAATATCTCGAATAGCCTGATATTCGATCGAATAGCTCATCTCTATTAAAAACCTTTAAAATGATAAAATCCTGCCAATTCACTTTCAGGTATCTACCATTACCATCTGAAGGAGTGAAAGTCTTTTGTGATCTATAATGGTTGAAAATGATAGAAATTGCAGAAATTGTTAGCTGCTGTTATTTAGATAATGAAATTTCAAGGTAGAAAATGAGAAGCAGTCTTAACAAAGATCTTGGTTTTGGAAGCTGAAATAAAGTAGAAGAATAAGTGTTTGTGAAACCCTGTTTATGTTTGTGAACGCGTCATCACTATTATATCCTTCACAGTCAGATGGAGTTCACCAAAATCAAACTCCCCATCTGAAAAATGATGGAAAAACATGATTTTATTATAAAAGGTTAAGTCTGGGGCAGATTGAAAATAGACCAGTATAATTGAGACACCAAGGCAAGGGGTTAGAAGCATCATTGACTATCTCCGGTATCCATGGAGATAAAAATACTAATAAATAATAAAGTACTGACTCCTTATGGATTATGTGTTTTTTATTAAATTCATACCAACAGTTAAATAAATATAATTAGTAGAAATGCAATGCTGTAACTCCATAGGTGCATACTTTAATAAATCAGTGGCACTCTGCAAAATATTATCCAATGTGGCTTGGTAAAATAAGTGTCTAAAACAATAATCCTCATAAGATGAGAGCACAGAAAAAGACCTATTATTACATCAAAAAATCTAAAGTCAAGGGATCAAAAAATGTTACTCTTCTTAGGCCCTTACAAGCTGCTACCTTAATGTTGGTGATCTACTTTCTCATATACTTTCCATTCCATGCTTACTGTTGCAACGCAAGATACTTTGCAATTGATAAAATATGTATACAGAACTGTATCTGCCAATAATACAGCCATAATGCCATCTAATATCCATTGCTTTGTCACACAATAATCCACTATGGCTCTGGTTTTGATTTGGTATAAATTTAAGTAATTTAAGTAATTTCGCAACCCAAAAAAAACACACAGGAGAATGGCACTGACTGCTACCCTTTGCAGCTCCATTGCACAAATTGCACAAGCTTATGGCTTGTGTATAAGATGTATAAGCCCACTGTCCACTTCACGGCAAACTCTGTGGGTGCTGTGTTGCAGTGGTGGTGGTTGCCATGCAATGCCACACCCAGTGGCATAGAGACCCACTATATATAGGTCCCCGTGAAGTGGCCAGTGGGCTTATACACCAAGTCACTGGGAATTAATGTTCAAACTAGGCAGTGATTGTTAAAAATAAAACAATGTATTCATCCTATAACTGTATTATTTTTCTTTCCTAGAAGCTGCCTATATTGATTGCTTGCTGTGTAATGCATATTATCATATATCATATAATATCATATCATGTCATCATAAAACAATGTTTCATAAATAAATAGCCCATGTGAATCTAAGAAACCTTGTAAAGTCCCTTATTAAAGAAAATATTTCATTTATTACGCTGACCTGACATAGAAGTCTATGTATAGGGAGGAGAAGGTGGCCACTGAAAAAGACACAATCTGATACACTGTGATTGAGACAAGTCTTTCACACTGTAATACCTTGCAAAATAATGTTCTACCGGTGAACAGAATGTGGCAATAAAACACCTAGCGGGAAGCAGCCTACTCCTTGCCCCTCTCCTCTCCATAGACTTTTGTGGATGAGGCTGGATATGGAGATATTAGTGATAAGAGTCTGAGTAAAGGGGAGGAGGAAAACAGCCTAATAAGTGGAGAATTATTGTCCACTTATTATCATTCTTCTTTAATGATATGTTAGTTTCTTATATTCACCTATGCTATTCATTTATGAAAAGTCATTTTTATAATGGGCGCTTTAATGTTACTACACTAATTTTTTATTTTAAGCAAGTAATATTACGGCTTAGGCGCACTGGAACATGCATGGCTCCATGTTTCTAGACTGTGCGTATACAGTTCTTTTTAGATAGTGGCTTCATATATACAAAAATGGATGGAGAATACCTCATTCATCCAAATAAAAAAACAGTATATACCTTTCTGGATAACTAACCACGTGCATGATATCTTCATTAGTGTTTTTATCTTTTATTTCTCAGTCCAATTGTCATTTGGTAACAACAATTATAATAACTTCTTCTTCCTCTTCTTATTCTAAAGCAATTATCACAAAGAACTAGACACAAAAAGGCGTATGTGTAGTTTATTAAAGTAATCTGGATAAACAGTATGCTTGATTCATCTGCATACAAGATCAGGTTTAGCGCAGAAGTCCTTAAGGAGCTGCATAAGAATAGTACATTATAATGATGAGCACAAGGAATCAGGCCAGTGTAGCAGGTAGTTTTGCATTATTTTTTTTTTGCATAGGATATAAACTACCTTTTCTGTTTATTATAACATTATGTAAAACCTTTCAGTTTATTGCACATGTTCACAGATGGACTTTCAGTGGTTACTGTAGGCCGTTACATTTTGCTAGTCTTCTGTTTCAAGCAAATTCAATAAACTGATAATTATAGCAATATGCCCACATATTCCAGTACCATAAAGGAAATTTTCACTATTACAGCAGAAACTCACATTTCAGTTTCTACAATGATGTGGTCTGAAACATAACACATACAAAATTTCTTGCAATTACTGAAATACTAAAATTTTTTGCTTTTAGGAAATATACGTTTACAACTAATTTGGTAATGAATAGAATACTGGAAACATGGTTTCTGCTTGTAACACCTGCTATACAAAGCTTATTATTTTCACTAACGCTTATCATCACCTCTATTGCACAATTTCTGCTCTGTTTCCCAACTTGTAATATGCTTAGCTGCAGCGTATGCCTTTTTACTGTCAAGAGGCGATATCTACAAACATGTTTTGCTTGTTCATTGATTTTATTGTAGTGTTCTATAGAATTCATCTGAGTATCAGATTTATCGCAGGGTACAGTGAATAGAAACAAGTCTATTGTACATTTAATTACTTTTCCACTTCATCATCACCTTCATTATTTTCTACTAACTGGAAATTCTTATCACTGACTACATATAACATATTAAGGAAAGATTGATTAAACTATAGTATGGGCTTTGTAGCCTATTTGTGAGGTATGGTTAGGTCTTGATGTGTCCAACTTACTGGAGGGAACTGGAGGAACAGAGTAGTAATATGAGCACTATAACCTATGGGGTAACTATTAGTGTATAGTGTCTTAATTGCACCCCCATAGGTAATAGTCTCCCCCCCACATACAGTGTTGGCCAAAAGTATTGGCACCCCTGCAATTCTGTCAGATAATACTCATTTTCTTCCAGAAAATGATTGCAAGCACAAACTCTTTGGTATTAATATCTTCATTTATTTTGCTTGCAATGAAAAAACACAAAAGAGAATGAAAAAAAGTCAAATCATTGATCATTTTACACAAAAGTCCAAAAATGGGCCGGACAAAAGTATTGGCACCCTCAGCCTAATACTTGGTAGCACAACCTTTAGACAAAATAACTGCGAACAACCGCTTCCAGTAACCATCAATAAGTTTCTTACAATGCTCTGCTGGAATTTTAGACCATTCTTCTTTGGCAAACTGCTCCAGGTCCCTGAGATTTGAAGGGTGCCTTCTGCAAACTGCCATTTTGAGATCTCTCCACAGGTGTTCTATGGGATTCAGGTCTGGACTCATTGCTGGCCACTTTAGAAGTCTCCAGTGCTTTCTCTCAAACCATTTTCTAGTGCTTTTTGAAGTGTGTTTTGGGTCATTGTCCTGCTGGAAGACCCATGACCTCTGAGGGAGACCCAGCTTTCTCACACTGGGCCCTACATTATGCTGCAAAATTTGTTGGTAGTCTTCAGACTTCATAATGCCATGCACACGGTCAAGCAGTCCAGTGCCAGAGGCAGCAAAGCAACCCCAAAACATCAGGGAACCTCCGCCATGTTTGACTGCAGGGACTGTGTTCTTTTCTTTGAAGGCCTCTTTTTTTTGTTCCTGTAAACTCTATGTTGATGCCTTTTCCCAAAAAGCTCTACTTTTGTCTCAGCTGACCAGAGAACATTCTTCCAAAACATTTTAGGCTTTCTCAGGTAAGTTTTGGCAAACTCCAGCCTGGCTTTTTTATGTCTCTGGGTAAGAAGTGGGGTCTTCCTGGGTATCCTACCATACAGTCCCTTTTCGTTCAGACGCTGATGGATAGTACGGGTTGACACTGTTGTACCCTCGGACTGCAGGGCAGCTTGAACTTGTTTGGATGTTAGTCGAAGTTCTTTATCCACCATCCGCACAATCTTGCGTTGAAATCTCTTGTCATTTTTTCTTTTCAGTCCACATCTAGGGAGGTTAGCCACAGTGCCATGGGCTTTAAACTTCTTGATGACACTGCGCATGGTAG
This sequence comes from Leptodactylus fuscus, assembly GCF_031893055.1. Classification (NCBI taxonomy): domain Eukaryota; kingdom Metazoa; phylum Chordata; class Amphibia; order Anura; family Leptodactylidae; genus Leptodactylus; species Leptodactylus fuscus. Next base: position 126,768,340 of record NC_134267.1, on the reverse strand, counting down.
ACACAGGAACATTCAGGTCTTTGGAGATGGACTTGTACCCTTGAGATTGCTCATGCTTCCTCACAATTTTGCTTCTCAAGTTTCTCAGACAGTTCTTTGGTCTTTTTTCTTTTCTCCATGCTCAATGTGGTACACACAAGGACACAGGACAGAGGTTGAGTCAACTTTAATCCATTTCAACTGGCTGCAAGTGTGATTTAGTTATTGTCACCACCTGTCAGGTGCCTCAGGTAAGTAACAGGTGCTGTTAATTACACAAATTAGAGAAACAGCACATGATTTTTTAAACAGTGCCAATACTTTTGTCCACCCCCTTTTTATGTTTGCTGTGGAATTATATCCAATTTGGCTTTTTGACAATTCTTTTTGTGGTTTTCCATTGAAGACAAATTAAATGAAGATAATAATACCAAAGAATTTGTGATTGCAATCATTTTCTGGAAGAAAATGAGTATTATCTGACATAATTGCAGGGGTGCCAATACTATAAGTAGTGCTATTTCCTGTGAAGATGTGGGGAAGCATTGTTACTTCAATAATGCCTTAATAGCGCCACCTCTCGCCCCCACGGTTAATAGTCTCCTCACCAACATAAGCAATGTTATTAACTTTGGGAGGGACTATTATAACCACATAAGTAATGTTATTACAAGTGGGGGGGACTATTACTGTAATAGTGTCCCCTACAGGCAATAGTTTCCCCACTACATAAGTCATGTTATTAACTGGGGTGTTCACAATTACAGTAATAGTTCCACCATAATAGTAATGCTCTTACCTTTGGGTGGGTCACTATTACCATAATAGTTCCCTAATAGACCACCCCCTCCCACACATAATAGTCAAACCCTCCAAATAAGCAATGTTATTAACTGGGAGGAGCCTGTAGACATCTTTAATGCTCTAGTGACAGCAAGAGAGCTGGGAGAGAAATGCAAATCCGTGCCTAGGTTCAGACAGTGATGCAGCTTGGCACTCTGCTTCTGTATATCACTTGCTTTCCGCCGCCCCTTTAGGGACTCTATTGTGTGCTGCTAGAGCAGGGGTAGGGAACCTTTGGCTCTCCAGCTGCTGTGAAACTACAACTCCCAGCATGCTCCATTCACTTCCATGGGAGTTCCCAGAACAGCAGAGCCAATATGCATGCTGGGAGTTGTAGTTTTGCAACAGCTGGAGAGCCGTACGTTCCCTACCCCTGTGCTAGAGGCAAGATACTCATCTCGCCTCATGGCAAATATGGCCCTGTGCATGATCCTCACACCAAATGTATATAACAGTTTGCGTTAACAACATAGTCCAGCTCTTTACATACAGTATTTTGGCATTTTGTACCAAAGGGATAATATTTTCATCAATGAAAAACAAGCAACACATTAGTATGGGTAACTTGAACTCATATTTCTTTCTTTGTAAATTATATCCATTTGTCAGTAGACCTGTCTATTTGCCAGGTTAAATTCTAGTGAACAAACAAATTGCTGTCAGATAGCCTAGGGTGAACTGTCTGACTAGATATCAGAAATAGGGACTATTAGCAATGGACAAACGTCACTACTTTTTCTGACCTGAGCAAAGTGATATATTCTCTATATATTCTCTCTATTTAGGCATTAGGCTGTTTTATGCTCAGCTCCTGGCAGTTGTGCTCATTACTGTATTTACAATAATGCGGTTTCATGTCTACTTGTTTTTTTGTTTTTTCACTTTTTCAATTTGTATTTATCATGGTTGCACTAATCTTAGTTTTTTTATAACAACTGTTTTGTGATATAAGCACAGTAATTAATATTAGTAGTGATTAATATTAGCAAAAAAATAAAAATGTTTTCTTAAAGGGGTTCTCCTATCTCAGCCTTTCATCCAGGCTTTATGCAGTGTCTGCTTCTTACTTCCTGTACTTTTCTCCCCCCTCCTGCTGAACGGGACACAGAACAGTTCTGTAGGTCAGATAATCTGCAGATTCTTGAACAGAACAGACTCCGTTTTATCTGTGTGTTTACTTAGAGAGATAACAGGCCAGGCTTTAGCAGCAAACTGCAATTATTTTAAAGGCATGGACAAACGGATAGGCCTAGAGCTACTTAAAAAGCTGTGATGGATTTTGTGTACTAACACTTTTCTATCACGGCAAGTATTAACTTTTAGCCCTTAGTCCCACAGTAGCTACTCAGTAGGATCAGTCCAGGGATTAGTCCAAATAAGCAAGCCTTTGCTTTCTACATCCATCATTGAGCCTTGGGCGCCCATAGCCCTGTATACTGTTTGTCCAATTTTAGTACAGACTTCATTTTCTCGCTAAACAATTTCATCATCCTACAATGACAAGCTAGCAAAACCCTTGACATGCGGAAATTCACACATCCCAACTGGGTAGTCACATAAACATGAAAAAGATAGTTAGTATATTACTTAGTGATAACTTATAACAAAATGATGTTGTTTTTACACACATTCAGCCAAGAGGACAGGTGAAGAAGTGCAAATCTGTAATGACTAAACATTGTATATTGGGAACAAGCCACAAGACTTGCCATTTCGGAGATGCACCGACCCAGCTGTCTATCCATCACAATTAACTTAATATATCATACTCTTTAACAATTGTCATTGTAATGAGATAATCAGTTATTTGCGTCATTTTACTGGTATGGCTGACTGGTATAATTTTCCAAACCATATACATTTTGTAAACAGAAAAAAGATCTTAAGGGATTGTCCAGTATCAGCAAATAAGTATTGTTTTTTGAAAAGCTTATAATTTTCCAACAAATTTTCTGTATCAGTTCTTCACGGCTTTCTCGATCTCTGCTTGCTCTGTATATTTCCAGTGGATAAAAATCAGGCCATGGTCTTGTAATGGACACAGAGGTACCCAGCTCATTATATTCACACCAAGGTAATCAGAGCTATGCCTTATAATGAACTGTGCACCTATGTGTCCAAGACATGACCATGAACTGAAACAATAGCAATAACAAAGGATTGATACTAGAAGTATATTGCAAAACTGTGAAAATTCATTATACAAACAATACCATTTAAATGTTTTAGATTTGGTTTTCTACTATAACGAAACATCTGAACATATAACATATGAAACTGAATTAAAATGTCATCTACAAAATATGATTGTAATGCAATAAGAATAAACTTTAAAAAGCCTTAAGGAAAATAGTGATATAATTATGGAAACTATATTACACTAACTTTAATATACACATAGTGTTTGCATGGAAAAGATAGGATAATTATGCTTTTATGGTTTAGGTCCTTCTGCTTATCAGTACAGGCAAAAACACTCAGAATATACAATGGAGTCCAGGGGTTCCATAACATGAAAAACCCAAGATAAACTGCTTTAAGTTAGAAAAGAATGAAAAAAAGCCATAAATAAATATAAAATAAATCACACATGTATTTCAAAGGAATCAAAGAGTTCTTTTAAACTGTAGTTCAAAGGAAATTAAAAATTGAACATTAGCTTAGTGTTTAAGAAAAGAAATATCTCTTAACTAGAGATGAGCGAACAGTGTTCTATCGAACACATGTTCGATCGGATATCAGGGTGTTCGCCATGTTCGAATCGAATCGAACACCACGTGGTAAAGTGCGCCAAAATTCGATTCCCCTCCCACCTTCCCTGGCGCCTTTTTTGCACCAATAACAGCGCAGGGGAGGTGGGACAGGAACTACGACACTGGGGGCATTGAAAAAAATTGGAAAAAGTCATTGGCTGCCGAAATCAGGTGACCTCCATTTTAGACGAATAGTGGATTTCAAATCCGGGTCATATGAGAATGTGAACTTTGTGACTATGAGACAGGGATAGCTGTACAGGCAGGGATAGCTAGGGATAACCTTTATTTAGGGGGGAATGTTATTAAAAATAACTTTTTGGGGCTCTATCGGGTGTGTAATTGTGATTTTTGTGAGATAAACTTTTTCCCATAGGGATGCATTGGCCAGCGCTGATTGGCCGAATTCCGTACTCTGGCCAATCAGTGCTGGCCAATGCATTCTATTAGCTTGATGAAGCAGAGTGTGCACAAGGGTTCAAGCGCACCCTCGGCTCTGATGTAGCAGAGCCGAGGCTGCACAAGGGTTCAAGCGCACCCTCGGCTCTGATGTAGGAGAGCCGAGGGTGCACTTGAACCCTTGTGCACCCTCAGCTCTGCTACATCAGAGCCGAGGGTGCGCTTGAACCCTTGTGCACACTCTGCTTCATCAAGCTAATAGAATGCATTGGCCAGCGCTGATTGGCCAATGTATTCTATTAGCCTTATGAAGTAGAGCTGAATGTGTGTGCTAAGCACACACATTCAGCTCTACTTCATCGGGCTAATAGAATGCATTGGCCAGCGCTGATTGGCCAGAGTACGGAACTCGACCAATCAGCGCTGGCTCTGCTGGAGGAGGCGGAGTCTAAGATCGCTCCACACCAGTCTCCATTCAGGTCCGACCTTAGACTCCGCCTCCTCCGGCAGAGCCAGCGCTGATTGGCCGAAGGCTGGCCAATGCATTCCTATGCGAATGCAGAGACTTAGCAGTGCTGAGTCAGTTTTGCTCAACTACACATCTGATGCACACTCGGCACTGCTACATCAGATGTAGCAATCTGATGTAGCAGAGCCGAGGGTGCACTAGAACCCCTGTGCAAACTCAGTTCACGCTAATAGAATGCATTGGCCAGCGCTGATTGGCCAATGCATTCTATTAGCCCGATGAAGTAGAGCTGAATGTGTGTGCTAAGCACACACATTCAGCACTGCTTCATCACGCCAATACAATGCATTAGCCAGTGCTGATTGGCCAGAGTACGGAATTCGGCCAATCAGCGCTGGCTCTGCTGGAGGAGGCGGAGTCTAAGGTCGGACCTGAATGGAGACTGGTGTGGAGCGATCTTAGACTCCGCCTCCTCCAGCAGAGCCAGCGCTGATTGGTCGAGTTCCGTACTCTGGCCAATCAGCGCTGGCCAATGCATTCTATTAGCCCGATGAAGTAGAGCTGAATGTGTGTGCTTAGCACACACATTCAGCTCTACTTCATCAGGCTAATAGAATACATTGGCCAATCAGCGCTGGCCAATGCATTCTATTAGCTTGATGAAGCAGAGTGTGCACAAGGGTTCAAGCGCACCCTCGGCTCTGATGTAGCAGAGCCGAGGCTGCACAAGGGTTCAAGTGCACCCTCGGCTCTCCTACATCAGAGCCGAGGGTGCGCTTGAACCCTTGTGCAGCCTCGGCTCTGCTACATCAGAGCCGAGGGTGCGCTTGAACCCTTGTGCACACTCTGCTTCATCAAGCTAATAGAATGCATTGGCCAGCACTGATTGGCCAGAGTACGGAATTCGGCCAATCAGCGCTGGCCAATGCATTCTATTAGCCCGATGAAGTAGAGCTGAATGTGTGTGCTAAGCACACACATTCAGCACTGCTTCATCACGCCAATACAATGCATTAGCCAGTGCTGATTGGCCAGAGTACGGAATTCGGCCAATCAGCGCTGGCTCTGCTGGAGGAGGCGGAGTCTAAGATCGCTCCACACCAGTCTCCATTCAGGTCCGACCTTAGACTCCGCCTCCTCCAGCAGAGCCAGCGCTGATTGGCCGAATTCCGTACTCTGGCCAATCAGCACTGGCTAATGCATTGTATTGGCTTGATGAAGCAGTGCTGAATGTGTGTGCTTAGCACACACATTCAGCTCTACTTCATCGGGCTAATAGAATGCATTGGCCAGCGCTGATTGGCCGAATTCCGTACTCTGGCCAATCAGCACTGGCTAATGCATTGTATTGGCTTGATGAAGCAGTGCTGAATGTGTGTGCTTAGCACACACATTCAGCTCTACTTCATCGGGCTAATAGAATGCATTGGCCAATCAGCGCTGGCCAATGCATTCTATTAGCGTGAACTGAGTTTGCACAGGGGTTCTAGTGCACCCTCGGCTCTGCTACATCAGATTGCTACATCTGATGTAGCAGTGCCGAGTGTGCATCAGATGTGTAGTTGAGCAAAACTGACTCAGCACTGCTAAGTCTGCATTCGCATAGGAATGCATTGGCCAGCCTTCGGCCAATCAGCGCTGGCTCTGCCGGAGGAGGCGGAGTCTAAGGTCGGACCTGAATGGAGACTGGTGTGGAGCTATCTTAGACTCCGCCTCCTCCAGCAGAGCCAGCGCTGATTGGTCGAGTTCCGTACTCTGGCCAATCAGCACTGGCCAATGCATTTCTATGGGGAAAAGTTAGCTTGCGAAAATCGCAAACTGACAGGGATTTCCATGAAATAAAGTGACTTTTATGCCCCCAGACATGCTTCCCCTGCTGTCCCAGTGTCATTCCAGGGTGTTGGTATCATTTCCTGGGGTGTCATAGTGGACTTGGTGACCCTCCAGACACGAATTTGGGTTTCCCCCTTAACGAGTTTATGTTCCCCATAGACTATAATGGGGTTCGAAACCCATTCGAACACTCGAACAGTGAGCGGCTGTTCGAATCGAATTTCGAACCTCGAACATTTTAGTGTTCGCTCATCTCTACTCTTAACCCATTTAACTGGGGTCATACCTTTAATCGCTGGTGACACTTTTTTTTCTCCTTTTGGTTACAAAATATAGAAACAAACATAAGTAAGAATCTTTCTGTCCCTCTGGGATCTATTAAATAGATGAAAAGAAAAACCTCCATTTTTGTGCCTTCCCTATTAATGTATTGATATATGCCGAAAGAATTGTTTAATTACTCTACTGTCAGCATAAATACATTATCCTTCAAGCTCTAATAGCAACTACTCAATTATTATTGCTGCGCGGGCAGCGCTCTTATTTAATTAAATCCAAAGATCTTTAGCCTGAAATAGTCATTGCACTTCATTAACAAAGCATAAAAACAGTGTACCAAGTGTATAAGGGATTCTCTATGTCCATGTATTTTAACCCCTTCCCGACATCCGCCGTAATAGTACGGCGCTGCCGGGAAGGACCTCCCGCAAACCGCCGTACTAGTACGGTGGCTGCATGGTGCGCACACAGAAACGGTGTGCGCACCATGCCCTGCGGGTGTCAGCCGTAATACATGGCTGACAATGCCCTGTAACACCCGCGGTCGGAACCGGGTCTGATCGCAGGTGTTAACTCCTGAGATGCCGGTGGTCAAACATGACCGCTGGCATCTCCGGGGATCGCAATATAATGGTGCCGGTTTCGGGGGGTGCCAGTGTTGGTAATGGGCAGCCCAGCGTCTGATCAGTGTCCCCAGGTCTGCCCCATCTTGTCCCCTGCACGTACCTGGTTGATCCTGCCAGGAATGGAAGCTGTCATCCTGTGCATCTACACAGGCTGACAGCTTCCTCTACACTGCAATACACGTGTAACACATGTATTGCAGATACATATAGTGAAGCAGTGATCAGCAGATCACTGCTTCAATCCCCCATGGGGACAGAAAAAAAAGTGAAAAAAGTAAAAATAAAAAAGTTTAAATAAGTTTAAAATAAATTAGAAATGAATAAAGCCCCCAAAATCCCTTTTTCTCCATATAAAATGTTTTATTATGTAAAATAAAGAAAAATAGAAAACAACATTACATATTTGGTATCACCGCATCCGTAATAACCTGAACAATAAAATGAAAACATTATTTAACCTGAACGGCAAACGTCATGAAAAAAAAACGTAGAAAAACGCACAAAATAATGATTATTCACCACCTTTCCCTTACAAAATGAAAGATGAAAACCAAAATGATACCAATAAAAAGCATAGGTCATCCTGCAAAAAATAAGCCCTAACCAGCTCTGTCTACCAAAAAATAAAAATGTTATGCCTTTCAGAAGATGGCGATGCAAAAATAATTGATTTTTTCGCCTAAATTGAATTTTATTCTGCACAAATAGCAACGCATTAAAAAATAATATAAATGAGGTATCGCCGTAACCGTAACCGTACCGACCCGCAGAATAAAGGTAACATGTTACTTATGCTGTACGCTGCACGGGAAAAAAATAAATGCTAAAAAGCAATGCCAGAATTGATGTTTCCTTTTACATCCCACCCAGAAAGAGTTAATAAAATGTAGTCAATAAGTTACAGGCCCCAAAATGGTGGCATTGAAAAGTACATCTAATACTGCAAACATCAAGCCCTCATATGGCCACATTGCCAGAAAATAAAAATCTAGTTTGTACAATGTGAAGACAAAAACCCCAAAAGTCGCCAAATCATTAGGACATAAGTGGCTGTGACTATAAGGAAATGTATAAGCTGTGCGAGCGTTTTCAGGGGACACCCCACATTTAGAGCTTATGAGAGAGAAGATCCCCCAGAATGCCCCTCCTCCCCATCCATGTCATAGGAGCGAGTGGGAAAATAGAATGGGATTTGGTGTACCCAATTTACTCTGCACAACTTACATATTCACTTCTGGGTTACTAATGCTCACTACATCACTTGATAAATTCTTTGAGGGGTGCAGTTTTCAAAATGGGGTCACTTTCTAGAGGTTTCCACTGTTTTGACTCCTCAAAGGCTTTGTAAATGTGACATGGTTCCTGAAACTGATCACAGCCAGATCTGCCCTCTAAAAGCTCCTTGGCGCACCTTCCCTTCTGCGTCTCGCTGTGTGTCCATATATTAGTTTACACCCACAAGTGGGGTACTATGGTAGTCCAGAGAACTTGCATAACAAATTGTGGGGTGCGTTTTCTCCTTTAACCCCTTGTGAATGTGCAAATTCTAGGGCTAAATGAAAATATTAGTAAAATGAAATCAAATGTGAAAAATTTCACCTCCATTTTGTCTTAATTCCTGTTAAGCACTTATAGGGTTTAAATACTAGGTATACAGTATGTTGCTTTGGCTTATTTAAGGGGTGAAGTTTTGAAAATGGGGTGATTTATGGGGGTTTCTAATACAAGGGACTTTCAAAACCCTTTCATAACTGGATTAGTCCCTTAAAAAATGGGTTTTGGAAATTCCTTGAAAATTTTAAATATTGTTGTTTCACTTGTAAACCTTCTAATGTCTGTAAAAAATAAAAGGGGCGCTTAAAGTTTGATGCCAACATAAAGCAGAGATCTGGGACATGAGATTTATGATATAATTTTGGCGGTCTGACTATCTGTATGCAATGCACATCATTTAAAACTTTATAAAATGCATATTTTTCAAAATTTCCACCAAATTTCCTATTTTTTCATAAATGAACAGTTCAGATTTACAAAAATGAAAATTAGTATAAAATTGGCAATCTGGTTTTCATTACTACTGTGGAGAAGTTAGCTCGGAGAAGACAGGGACACAAAATATGCAGCAAACAGGTTTATTTAGAAAAAAAAAATAAAAAATAAATCTTCACTTCAGGTCAAAACAAAATAAAAACCTTCTCATCTGAGAGAGTAACTAAACAGGTTAGGTTAACCTAACTATACGTGTGGCTAACACAAGTGCAATATTGTCTCACCGGACTCAGGGTTACAGGACAGAACCATACACCTCCTTTCACCTCATGGAACTGCACTGGAATACAGGAGCTGCAGCCTTTTCTGGCCCAGTAATGAGCCCAGGATCTGCACCTTGAGCTGAGGGCTACTCCAGATCCGCCCTGGACCACACATACATCTGAAACATTGCGCTGATATACCTGGACTCCTGCACTCTGCCTGTCACCTTCTCACACTACACAGAGGAAAGATGTACATATAATGTGTATGCTCTCCCTTTGCTTTATTTACCCGGGACTCCATCTACAGTACATGGACCCAAAAACTGCTAGTTATCTATCATCATTTGAAATTACCCTTAATGGCTCCTTTGGGTATCACTACACATGCAAATAGTAAGTAATAGCTCTCAGCTATCTCCAACAGTCCTCTGGACTTGAATGGAGAGCAATGGATGTACACTTCTGTTCTGAAGAGTGGTGGGGCTTGCATCAGTCAGACTTCCACTAATCTGACACTTATGGATGGACCTGTGGATACGGGGGAAGTGTCAATAACAACACCGCCCCTTTATGATAATGAATGTCAAAGACAGTTTTGCACTCTGTCTAATATGAATAATAACTCCATCTATGTTATAGATATGGCTAAATAATACTTTGTCAGCATGGAAATTCTAATTTGTCATATAAAGTAGTTCAGATGCCTGGCAAATGTATAACAAAATACATTGTACATATTTTTTTAATAAATATTTAATAATATTCTGTTTGCTCGTATCTGACACAGGAGGGGATTTGCTTTGTATAGATTTTTAGAGCTCCTACTGAACCTGTTGGGAGTTAGATCTGTATAAATCTATATGTAGTGATGCCCTCCCGATGGGCTTTTAGGCTAAAAAGATTTGCAAACCAACCGGTGTCAACAGTACAGGAACATCCCTTCACCACAGGCCCAATGGGTAATGGTGTAATCTGCCTCTATGGCTGGTACACCCCTGATGATTCGTGTATTATTTTCAACTTGCTTTAGTTTTTCACAGCTAAGAATCCTAACATTAAATATGTATAGACTATACTTTTTTGTATTTTAACAATATTGCATTAATATATTTACATTTTTACCCTCTTTTACTGCACAACCGAACATGATGTTGCTATATAACTAACAATATTATTTATTGTAAAACATAAATTTTGCAAAGACACAAAACCGTTAAACTGTATATGAATATAACATTTCTTTGTTTTTGCAATGTGTCACTAAGTATCATAAAGCTCTGTTCAATACACTAAGGTTATCATGGAAAAAAAACATTAAGTACAATACTTTCTCTGAATCCTAAAAAAAAAAAAAAAAAAAATCACATTTCATATGTTTTCTGTCATTTTCTGTCTTACAGCTTATAGTTATATATGCGGCAAATTCAGTCTATCAGACAACTATGATCTAGCATTAGTTGATGGCAGTAAACGCATAAGCCTTACAGCGATGCACACTGGAGCCGCATTTTATTATTCATTTCATATGTCTTCTCTCTTGTACTAAAAAAAAAATTGGATGACAATATATTTTGTTGTCATGTTTATGACTTTGGTAGATTATCATGCTGGTCGCGTATTTTGTAAAGTTGCCAGAGTTACTAGAAGGTCATCAGAACCCTGTTGTCTTTTGATATATAGTTCACAAAGGAATATGGCAAAAGTGTTTCACTCTATGTAAAGTGGTGAATATTTTTCACAGTTCATCGCATGAAAGCATATTATGCTAAATAATTTATTCATATCCTATTAAACTGATATCATATTAACTGATAAAATTAGTGAAATGTAAATGTGGTTGTACTGTCCTCTTATAAGGTTATTCACAACTCACATAGTTATAGCATATTATCAGGATATAATCGTCTGACAAATGTAAGTCATGCCTCTTGGATCTGCACCTATATGGAGAACCAATCCCATAATCCATGTCCAGCTGAGTGAGGCCATTAGCAAAGAATGATTGTAACAATGTTTGGCTGTATATGTAACATTTATTCTCCACCTGTGGAAGGACAACACATTTTCTGCACAGATGAAGGTTTCACAGTTGGGACCCATATCCTGTGGATATAATACAAAAGTCTGCTTAAAATCTATTGGATCTAGCCTTTAAATGTTAGGAGGGGGATTAAGGTGTCAATAGACAACAATAATCAGAGAAATGATTGCAACATTTGCTCTCTCTATAACTACGCTAAGGATTGTAAGTTGAATAATAATTATTGTATTGTTTAACTTTAAAGTGCCAATTCTTATTACATTTTCTCTAGTCGTTGCATTCACTGAATTCTGTACAGTATTCTACAAGAATGGTTTGCATTGCAGACATTTGCATCATTTGCAACTGTGTCTATTTGGTACTACAGCTAAATTCATTCATTCATTCATTCAATAAAATTAAGTTGAGCTGCAGTACCCCCCGTATACAAGTTATTTTTGCTAATTTTAGGGATATACCCATTCCAATGGCATTGGTTTGGTCATAAATGTAATTTATAACAACATTTATTTTAAAGGAACTGTTCAGTCCCCTGATGTATTTGTGTCTCTTCCCTATTCTTCTGTATATTTGTAGAATACTCAGTAAACAAGTAAAGTTGGCATACAACCTTTGAATAGTATCTATACAATGTTCCCTGTGGAATTCACAATGAGGAATGGGGAAGATAGTCCAAGGTGGCAACAAGCCTTCCCTCTTTATTGTCACATTTTGGTAATGGATGGTGCCAACTGTATGTTTTCCCTACAAAAGGTAGTGTTCCTGTGGGTCTCTACATAATCATTTTCATCAAGATAAGTTATCCTCAGTTCTTCTTCTGGGGTGAACAACCTAAAAATAAAGAAGCTTGGTCAACAAGAGGGTTTCAAACAATATCAATTCCTGAAGGAACAAAGTACCATAAATAAACTAGTGAAACAGTGAAACATTTCCAGTAAGAATAAAGATAACATAATAAGTAGAGATGAGTGAGTAGTGTTCGATCGAGTAGGTGTTCAATTGAATACTACGGTATTCGAAATACTCGTACTCGATCGAACACTACTAGCTGTTCGAAGTTTAATGTTCGATGCAGAACCAGCATTGATTGGCAGAATGCTATACATTCTGCCAATCAACGCTGGTTCTTCTCTTACCTTTCCGAAGTGTTCTCCGCGCTGCGTCCCTGCGTCTTCTTCCGGGTGGAACTCACTCTGCCTAGGCATCCGCAGTCGGCTCTGCCTAGGCCGGATGCCTAGGCAGAGTGAATTCCACCTGGAAGAGGATGCAGGGACCCTGCACCGGGAGAAGACTTCAAGCAGAATCCAGCCCGACCGTCACTCGTGGACCTGGTAAGTATGATTTTATCGAATGTTGCCTACCCCTGAAACGAGCATTTCCCCCCATAGACTATAATGGGGTTTGAAGTCCGTTCGAACAGTGTGCGGCTGTTCGAATCGGATTTCGAACCTTGGACACTTTAGTGTTCGCTCATCTTTAATAATAAGGGGTAAAGTGCAAAATTATTAGAGTAGTCTTGGGGGGAATGTCTTACATTCTGTAAGAGAAGGCACAACCTATTCAACTGGAATAGTGCCCTCTAAGTTTGTACTTATGGTAGGAGCTATTTCATCCCTTTTAGGCCTACTGAGAAAAGTACATGCAGTGTCTAATAATTTTTGACTCATGAGTGAACATAATGGATTTAGTAGTCCAACAGAGATATGGGAAATTGGAAACATTCTTCAGGCTGGATAAAGTTCAGTTACTTTTTGAGTGGTCCATCCTATAAAAGCAGATTAGTCTTTCTTGAGCTTGGTCAGTGGCAGCCCATGGTCTCTAAAATGCTACCAGTACTCCTCAGGTGTCATCTTCTAGAAGTGAGTCTGTCCCTGGAAAGAGTGAAAGCCCCTGCAAGTGACTTAAATAGAAGGGCTGCAGGTTATTGCCACCAGAGTGGTTGTGGTGACTTGATTGGTAATGCCTGTGAGGAGAGTGGGATTCTGGGTGGTGGATTGTACTAGTAGAAACTATCCTAGTTTTCATGAATGTCCACTAATTTTCAACAGAAAAGGATTATCCTGATGGTAAGTGGCTTCTTAGTCTTAACCAGCAGATGTTATGGGTGTAGGTGCTGGTTGTGTGACCTTTTTGAGCTTAACAGTTTGGCAAACTCTATGGGTTTGTCAGGTTGGGGACATTTGGGCTTATTCTTTGCAGGGCAGCCCTTCTTTTCACAAACTGAAGCCTTGGTGCTTGCATTACTTCGGTGGTCATCTGGTCCTACACGGCCCATTTGGTATTGGTGGTATGGCCATCTGTGGTTATTTCCCACAGGTGTGGTGTCAGTCCTTGTTGCATTTGAGGTACTAATAGTTGCTGCAGTTGCAAATGAAGGCGATGCATCATCTGGGTCACGACTATTACCAAATCAACTGGCTCTTCAGCAAGCACATTACTCAGAACCCTGCCTTCCTAGATCCATGTTAGGCTGAATTAGTCTTTTCATTTTGCAGGTTTAGTTATACTTGTCTTTATAGATAGGTAGCAAGATGGCCAACACACAGATTGAGTTGCATGGCTGAAACTTGGTTGTGTGAATGTGCCCTTAAAGTTTGATGCAACTGTTAAGTTAAAGCTTGCTAAGTCTCTACATATCGTGGCATTTCACAGTTCTTCTATAATTGCTGGTTGAATTTTATAAAGGTTATTCAACCTATATTCTCCTTTTAACCATAATTAACGCGATGGGGAACTCAACACAACAAACCTAATATAGTGAAAACCCTCTTATGAATAATCAAAATATGACAATTAGCCAAAAAAATAACAATAAATGTAAATTTAACTTATTGATAAGGCAAAACATGATTAAATATGTTAAAATAAAGTGGCAATAGTGCCATAAGGGATGGAGGTCACAGCAGATACAGTGGGAAATTAAATATCAATTTCATAGATAATTTATAACCATCAAGTTCATAAGTACTATACACTGTCACATAGCTAATGCAATCAATACTACCAATTCAATTATATACTGTAAGCCGATGGCTGGTCAGGTAATGGAGGGGTGTACATCTCATCCAGACTACTCAGATGGGTGAGATGAAAAAACTCTAGGAATGTTTGTCCTAAGCAGACAACTTTCATCTGCTGAGCATTTTGGTAAATGCTCAGTATTGGGCTGGATTTTAAAGAATGAGAGGTAGGTTGGTAGTGGGACCTGTCATTCCACCCCCCTCCAGTCCACACTTTGGGGATGTTCCGGCAGCTACTCAGCTGCAGAGTCTCCTCGTTAAGGAGGCTTAAGAAGTTGCTCCAGCAGCAACACTTTGGCAGAGTTTGGCTGGAGAGCCAAAGAGAGAGGTCATATTTGTGGAGCTATATCCTGAATGATTCTACTGGCTTTTGATTTCTGTTATTCTAGGTGAGGTAACCTATTCTATGTTTAGTTAGAGCCTAGCCGGGCAGGTATTTATTTTTGTATTGTTTCCTTTTGTTGCTGCACTATATTTTTGAGTGAAAATAAACTCTACCTTTGTTTTGGACTAAACAAACTGGACTTGTGTGTCTATGCCACCCCACCTAGCAACCCCCTACCCTGACAATACCTATATACCAATCTTGCAGGAGGTGAGTAAATAATTCAATTATTCAATCACGATATCCATTTTACATGGGAGTCACAAAATCAGTCTCTGACATCAGGCATTATTGAGTTTTCTGGACATAAATCCATTATGGTTGAGAGTAGATGGCCAGACTTAATAAAGTGTCAGCAAATTGCCAGATAAATATAGACAGGCCCAAGAGTATATTAGAGAATGTCCACTCCAGTGGGTTCAGATAAGATAACCAATAATAATCCAGCAATCCAGCCCAACACAATTAGTAAGAATCTCACATTACAAGAGGGAAAAATAAACACTTAATTGATTAAAGAATACATATCATGGTGATAGAACCCACAACATCCACCAGCGGATTCTGTGCATGCGTAATAGGTATGTATCGTGCTAGCAGCCATCTTAGAAAAGATAAGTAAATCGCAATGAGCTAGGACTATACATCGGAACCAGCAATATTTCCAAATATCAATGTAAATATATAATGCCCAAAAGACAATTTAAGTATGTAAGACCAGTGAAACTGTGTGTTTAAATTAAATAAGTGCTTGAATGTGTAATATAACAAAAAAAAAAAACTGTCAGTGAGTGAAAAAATAAGCAACATATAAAAATTGCAACACATGTATAATGTGATATAGTGCATATACATATTTATATTGTGGGGGAGGTAGGCTCAGACAGTCAGAGAGACACCAAAATCAGTTTCAACAGGGTTTACCTGTGCGTTTATTTTGCAACGAAAGTTTAAAGGTGTTGGCAAACAAAATAAACAGGCCTTTACTTCAGGCAAAAATAGGAAACGCAAATACCTGCCCGGCTAGGCGACTAACTACACAAATGCACTCTGTCTATACGTGTGGCTTGCTCCAACCACACGGACAAAAAAAAATCAACAAAATACAAGTTGTGGAGAACCCACTGGTCTCACCAGATATCAGTTTGGATGGACAGGACCTGGCTCCACCACTCTCCCCCAGGAACTGCCCAGGACTGAAGTCTTGAGAGGCTTTATAGGCCTGTGATTAGGCCTAACTGTTCCCACCTGTGCACGCAAGCTCCTTCCTGCAGTAGGATGAGAAGAGGTTAATACTGACAGATGCCTTGCTACAGCTATTGAAGCCCTCACTCACCACACATATGAGAGGACTCTAGGGGAAATATAGCGTCCTTCCAGGACTTTTCCTGTCACTTTCTTACTATATATATATATATATATATATATATATATATATATATATATATATACCTCCCAACTTTTGAAGAACTGAAAGAGGGACAAAATGTACGGCGCGCCGCGGCAAATTTGGCCCCGCCCATTTTTGTGTTGACTCCGCCCACTCATTAATTTTTCATTTGCCCGCACACAGTATAATCCTCCTACAGTCACCCGTAAATTATATGTCTCCCTCTATCTCTCCCCCAGTTTCATATACACCCTTCATCTGCCCCCAGTTTCATGTCCTCCTTCCATCTCTGCCCCCAGATTCATGTCCCCACATCTCTGCCCCCAGTTTCATGTCCCATCCATCTCTGCCCCCAGATTCATGTCCCTCCATCTCTGCCCCCAGATTCATGTCCCCCCAGATTCATGTCCCCCCTCCATCTCTGCCCCCAGATTCATGTCCCCCATCTCTGCCCCTAGATTCATGTCCCCCATCTCTGCCCCCAGATTCATGTCCCCCCTCCATCTCTGCCCAAGATTCATGTCCCCCATCTCTGCCCCCAGATTCATGTCCCCCCATCTCTGCCCTCAGATTCATGTCTCCCCATCTCTGCCCCCAGTGTCATGCCGTCCCCTCCTTCATCTGCCCCCAGTGTCATGCCGTCCTCTCCATCTCTGCCCCCAGTGTCATGCCGTCCCCTCCTTCATCTGCCCCCAGATTCACGTTCCACCTCCACATTGAACTTACCTTCTCCTCCGCTCCCTTGCCGCTCTCTGCGCGCCTCTCTTGCTGACACATATGCGGCTGAAGCAAGGAGCTGACACAGGTCAGCTCCTCGCTTCGCCGCTGCGCGCCTCTCTCGCTGACACATGCGGTTGAAGGAAGGAGCAGACACAGGTCAGCTCCTCGCTTCGCCGCTGCGTGCCTCTCTCGCTGACACATGCGGCTGAAGGAAGGAGCTGACACAGGTCAGCTCCTCGCTTCGCCGCTGCGTGTCTCTCTCGCTGACACATATGCGGCTAAAGCAAGGAGCTGACCTGTGATTAGGCCTAACTGTTCCCACCTGTGCATGCAAGCTCCTTCCATGTCACATCGCATCTACAAGCCAGGAGCCGGCAGCAGCGGCGAAGCGAGGAGCTGACCTGTGTCAGCTCCTTCCTTCAGCCGCATGTGTCAGCGAGAGAGGCGCGCAGCGGCGAAGCGAGGAGCTGACCTGTGTCAGCTCCTTCATTCAGCCGCATGTGTCAGCGAGAGAGGCGCGAAGCGGCAAAGCAAGGACCTGTGTCAGCTCCTTGCTTCAGCCGCATATGTGTTCAACTCAGATCTGCGTCCTCTGGATGCAGATCTGAGTTGAAATCGGGACATACCTCCCTCCAACCGGCACCGCGGGACATGTCACCCAAATCGTGACTGTCCCGCGGAAATCGGGATGGTTGGGAGGTGTATATATATATATATATATATATATATATATATATATATATATATATATATATATATATATACCATAAGGATGATTATAAACATAAATAAAATAAAATGAAAAATAAATTTGATTAAGTGACAATAAGATATGAAGTACAAAGAGAAAAATAGTGCTATAAATAAGATCTAAAAATAAAAATAAAAAAGGAAAATAAATAATAATAAATAAATAAATAATTAATTAATGAAACAATGAAAAAAGAAAAATCAATAAAAATATATATATATTATTATTATTATTTTTCATATACCGTATGTACTTTTAAAAAAAAAAAAAAAAAACTCCACAGGCTGGATGGCAATGAGTAATCTATCACTTCACATTGATCACTAATATTTCCATACGCCGTATCCCCTGTGTTGTTACGAGACCCCAAAAGGCAAAAAATCTACAACATAATAAACATATGTTAACACTTATATCTCTAGCCCTCCACATTTATATATTGGAAATTCGCTCTGATGACATTAGCTAATATAAAGTTAAAAAAACAAACAAACAAAAAAAACATAACCAGTAGGGTTGAGCCTATCTTGAGATTTCAGGGTTATTTTTAAAATCAGATTTCCAATCATTTTCCATTCGAACCCGATCCCGATCCCAATTCCGATCCTAATGCAAGTCAATGGAATTTTTTTCAATAATCAAAGATCAGATTTTAAAAATGATCCTATTCACTACACAGTATGGAGTCTAAAAATTGAATTCTTTAATTTTTAGACTCCACACTGTGTAGAGATTAAAAAAAAAATCCTCTGGCTACTTAGTCCCCCCTGGTGTCCATTTATACCTGCACAGATCGCTGCCACTGCCCGCAGTTCTCGCGCCTAGGTCTGTAACACTAACCTGGGAGGCGGGGGTGAGGAGGTGAGAAGAGAAGCGAGAACAGGGGAAGCGGACCAGCGGCAGCACTTCTGTGCAGATAAGTGTTATGCCCATTTCACATATGCTGATGTGTTCCATCCATAAGAGTCAGCATGAGGACCCCTACGGACGGAACACAAGTGCAACTGCAAACGCTGTGCAGTTCAAGCACACGGACCCCATTATAGTCTATGGAGCCCGTGCGCTTGAACTGCGCTTGAACTGCACAGCACTTGCAGTTGAACTTGTGTTCCATCTATAGGGGTCCTCGTGTGGACTCTTACGGACGGAACACATCAGCATATGTGAACCAAGCCTTAATCTACTACAGATGTTAGCTAGTCTCCCATTAGAATGAATGGACACAGCTGGCACACAGGGGGGTTAAGCGGCCGGACGCCGACACAGGCTGTGTGCCGGCTGCATCCATTCATTCCTATGGGACCTAGCTAATTTTTTTAGCTTTTCCCACAATGCTTGGTCAGTAGCAAAGCATTGTGGGAAATAACATCCGACCTCGATCCCACCTAAAAAGAACGGGATCGGAATTCCGATCGCGATAGTGAAATTTACTTGATCGCCGATCGGAATCCGATCTTTTCCGATCCCTATCGCTCAACCCTAATAACCATCACATTGCAAAATGATATAAAGCGTGGGTGCTGAGTGGATATACCAGTATATCAAAACAAAATATCCAAAGTTGTGAGTCTTTTTATTATATTACCACCTCTGTTGGCCAAATGGATCTAATCAATTTCCCTCGCCTTAAAGGGGTTGGCCACTTTCAGACCAATACTGACAAACAAATGTACAATAAAAAGATATACAATTTTCCAATATACTTTCTGTATCAATTACTCACAGTTTTCTAGATTTTGGCTTGCTGTCATTCATTCTGTTACTTCTAGAGGATAAAACTGACCATGGTCATGTGATGTACGGTCCATGGTCATGTGATGAGTACACAGGTGTACTGCTGATTACCAGGCAGATGTCTGAATATTGTGCTGTGAATCTAACAAGCGGCACCTGTGTGCTCATCACATGACCATGGACCGTAAATCACATGACCATGGTCAGTTTTATCCTCTAGAAGTAACAGAATGAATGACAGCAAGCCAAAATCTAGAAAACCGTGAGTAATTGATACAGAAAGTATATTGGAAAATTGTATATCTTTTTATTGTACATTTGTTTGTCAATATTGGTCTGAAAGTGGCCAACCCCTTTAAGTTGAAATGGATCCATCCAATGGACTTTCTTGTAATCTCTCACAAATTATTTCCTATGTAGTTTGAACTGGTCCACAGTCAGTTCTAAAACCTTTTTAATGCCTCTGACATGCTCCAATACAGTGATACAGAGTTCTCTCATAGTGAGTCCCATATATATTAGCCCATGTGGGCCCTCTGCAAAGTAGATGGTCTATTCGCTTCGACAGTTCAAAGAGTGGACAATCTTGTGTTGTTTCTGCTGTTAGGAGTTATAAAATATATCTGTCTTTACCATGTATTTGCATGCTGATACTCGTTTGGAGACAGGGCTTGAGAATATACACTTTGATATGGGTGGAATATAAAGGCTACATACTAATAGATCATCAAAATTTTCACTCCGCTTAGCCGTCATTAATGGCTGTGTGAATAGAACAGATCTTAACTCCTGTCTCAAGATAGCCCAGGAATGATAAAAATTTGTGTCAGCTGTCTTCATCTGTTGTTGTTGGTTGCTAATAAGTCTAGGCTGTTGGTCCTATTGCATATATTTCATAGGAATCAATAATTCAGCATGTTTCTTGTCCTTAGCTTTGTTGTAATCCCGTTGGACATCCTTGTTCGAATATGCTCTATTTAGGATGCATTACTTAAGGTCAGCAGACTGGATTTCATAGTTCATGTCCTTATGACAGATCTGTCGTGCCCGGATGAATTGTCCAGTAGATAGTGTGTGCCTAGGATGGGCAGAACTTGCATGTAACAGGGAATTGACACTAGTCTCTTTGTGGTGAAGAGGGTGTACTCTAAATTGGGTATTGAATTTCGCAAAGGGCCTGCTCTGCTGATACACGTTATGAAAATGTAGTGCAATAAAGTACAATAAAGCTGCCTAATGCTTTTTATAAATTTGTCCAACAATATTTGTCAACTAATTTCTACCCTCTGTGATGGTCTCTACTTCCTAGTTCCTGAAAATACATTCAATGGCAACACAACCACAGGGCAAAATATTGTGAAATTGTGTCATTTTGATGAATTGATCATATGCTGACATACACACGGTATCTATACAGGGGTGAAGTTAAGGAAGGACATATCTGCACTTTATAATTTCTACATTACATACTATGCATGAATCAATAAGACAGAGAATTGAAACGCTTTTTAATATATTTTAGACTTGTGTTTACCAAAGTAATCATTCTAAAGCATGGAGATAATGAGAAATGATTATTCAGTGTTTATAATCTATCCCATCAGTAGTATAAAAAAAGCACATATCTGTTACAAATTTGTAATACCTTACGGTTATAAATTAAAAGATTAAAATTCATGATTCATTCTTTCAATTTAATCTGTCCATTACTTCAAGTTCCCACTTGCTGTACAAAAACCATTCCGATATCTTTCTGAATGATCAATAAAAGGTATATTTGCTAACTTAAGTGTAACTCTTTCATTGCAGGTAGAAAAGGAATCAGCTTTCATTTCAATTCAAGTGATACATTCTAAAGAAAGTCTATATGTTTATTTATATGAAGTATTCACAACAGTGAAAAAACAAATCTAAAAAAACCAACACATTTTAGAAGATAAATTGAGGCGTGTATAAAGAGTAAATGATATGGAAATCTTAATTGATCAATAAATATGACAATTTTGACTTCTGTATTTTACACTATTGCGCACTTCTTTTTGTCCCATTTAAAGTTGTCCTCCTGCTTTCTTCTATTATTGACTTATACTATGAAAAGTGTACTTTCCCTGCTTTCCCGAGTGCTCTGTACACAGTGCTCAATAAGCACTGTATACACAGCTATGGGCACTGCTATGATGCAGCTCCCCTCTGACCTGGCAGTCACGTGATCCGCTGGAATCAAAGCCTGTTAGAGCTGCTGGGTCTTACAGGACTCAGATAAGCTCTAAAGTTATGGGCAGGAGGCTGTATTCCTCCTGCAACTGGGGCTAAATGCACCAGCTCCATTTACACAGGAAATCTGCCTCCCCCCACAAAAAAAAGTGATTACATGTCCTCAAAGGTCTACAACCTTAGGGGACACAATGTTAAATAATAATAATAATAATAATAATAATAATAATAATAATAATAATAATAATAATAATAATAATGGAAAATTAAAAAAAAAATGGTATGAAGTTTTTTAGTAGCACTTTGTTCCATTATATAAAAAAAGAAAGGTAAAAAAGAAATGTTTTCCCTCCTCTTTTGTTTATATTTTCCAGTATATAAAAGAATTAAAACACATGCAAAAATAAAAGCATATAAATAATGCGCTATGTGTCACCGAAAAAAAGACGCATAAAATAGATTATAGCCCTCAAAATGGAACATACAAAAAATCCAAAAATGCATCTGGTCCTGAAACACAAATTAGCCCGGTACGGAAGTGGTTAAAGGGAGTCTATCAGTATAAAATTACGGTTTGAGGAAATGGCACATTGGAATGGCCTTTAAAAAAAAGCTATTTTACTCCTACCTCTCATTCTCTTGTGCTCCCTGCCATTTCTGTAAAAAAGCATTTCTTCTGAGAAAATTATGTTCAGGGAGCACACGGGGCAAAAGGAGCCAATGTACACTAGTTCTAAAATAACTCAGGCTGCATATAGCAGGTATCAATGATAGATCAAACAATCAATGCACCATTTTGGCTTGTCGGGCAAAAGGAAAAATAACCATTGGTCTTACCACTTCACAAGGTGATAAGATGTGGAATTGAAGACAACTGTTATGGCATTAAACAGTGACATGTCCTGGAAGGAGCAACCTGTGTAACTTTGGTTACTCAATAGGTGCCAAAAATTAAAAAGGGATTCTAACTAAAAAAACCTTGCCAGAGTGAGTACTATAAGGAATCCTGAAAACCTAACTTGGAGCCCCAGCCCTAAATGACACGGCACCCCAACTGGGACCTGTTCCTGAATATAGCAATCCTACAAGACATCCTATAATGAAAAAGAGTGAGATGAAGCTTAAAAACAGCTAGCATATAATCCCAACATGCATGTTTCATGTATGATGCATACAATCTTCAGGCGATCTTAATCACTGCTACATGGTATTCATGGAAAAAGGCAGAACTCTTTATTCCATATGTAAGTGACATTTCAACTCCACTGAACTTTTGTCAAGCCATTGACAAACTTAAACGCTTACATATGGAATCAACTTCACCAGTTTTGCTTGAAACTACTGGAGTGCTGCCTTTTTCCTTGGGTATACACATGGGGCTATTACCAGAGGCTCTGGCCTGAACACCCGCCATTATCCTGGTGCTGCTGTGGACTTTCTTCTTTTTTGCAACTTAGTATCAAAATTCATGTGAGTAAGCCTCAATTCTTCTGGGAAAACAACTTATAGACAAATGAGACCAAGACAGAGCTTTTTATACTGTTATAACATCTCTGCCTGTTCGGGTCTCCGGTCTGCCTGTGCGCCATCCTCCACTCACACGCTGGAGGTTTGTTCAGTTTGATTCTTTGCTTAGAGGGTTTTTTTTTGCTTTGTAAAACATTTATTTATGATTATAGGAAGAAACTGATTTCAGTTATTTTTTCCAAAGGGTGGGCAAGCAAATATTAAGTTGAGTGTACCAGTAGTTTTGTCTGGCCCATTTTTGGAGTTTTGCGTGAAATTCATATAATTTCTTTTAGGTTTTTTTTCCCCTCTTTTTCTGTGTTCTAGTTTACACAAATGCAATAATCATGTTGTGGGGAAGGATCTCAGTAGAAGCGGTGGTGTGGACCCAGTCAAGACAGGGACACAAAATATGCTGCAAACAGGTTTATTTATTATTATTATTATTTATATTATTCCTGCTCGTCCGAATGACTAAACAGAAGTAATAGCCTAATTATACATGTGGCTTACTATCAGCCACACGAAAAACACAAGCACAAATTAGTTTCACCAGACTCAGGGTTACAGGATAGACCCAGCCACTTCCTCTCCTCCAAGGATTTGCCCTGATGTGCAGGCTCTGCAACCCTTTATGGGTCAGTAACAAGCCTCAGGACCCACACCTGGGTTGAAACCTACTCCAGACCTGCACTGGACCACACATAAGTCAGGAATCTGGGACCAATATAGCGTGATTACAACACTTTACCTTTCACCTTCACACAATGTATAAAATAAAACGTGTAATTGCAATTATTTTCTGGGATAAAGACTTCATTTTCTGGAAAAAAATTCAGGGCTGCTAACACTTACAGCCATAGCTTTATGTAGCTGAGTATTTCCATGCACTTTGGTATACGTACGTAATAACCTTCATAATGTACCTTTATACTATACCTACCTGTCATCTCATCATGCATTTCCCATATGCCCCTCTGCATTCCAATCTTCATTTATTGATATATACTGTACCATATACCACATTTCTAGTCTACTCGTCATCTCTTACAGACCACAGACACAATTCTTTTTTTTTGTTGTGGCTTCATCAGAGCTTATTTCATATTCTTATCCTCATTACTTTATTATTATCATTATGATATTTGATAGTGATGCATCTCGCTTATCTTTATTTCTATATGAAGTATAATAGATTTCTTAGCCATATCTCCATATACTCATTTGTTTTCAGTATCACTCAATCTGAATCAGGTCTTTCCACCAAAGGTTCTAACCACCAAAACATCTGAGATTCTACAAATACCTATATTCCTATATATTTCCACATTATGTGATATTGTGTATATAAAAATTCTTCATGCCACCTGGATGTTGTACTATCACATGTGATGTAAGGCACAATAAATTACTGTTTTTCACTTTGTTAAACAAGGAGTACCTAGAATTGTTTTTTCCTATTTGTAAGGTTGTGACAAGCCCTTCTGATGGCAACAACTCCAAATGGAGTGCAGAATTACCCAATTTCCTATCATTGACATTTAAAGAAATAAATAGTTTTTTATTTCTTTTTTTACTTTTGTGCTTTCCTTCGAAGTAAGTACAGCCAAAATATGCTTTATGGCAATTTTCTATAAATCTATATTTTATTTGCCTTCTACTTATTTTCAAATTTTTCTTTCCATTGTAATTTTCATTTGAGAAAAAAATGTGGTAAATAGTCAATACACATGATTTATTCATTTCAACAGTTATACACATGACCAGGAGATATTCATTATATGTGAAGGAAAGGTGACTTAAACTACAATGTAAGAAAACGTTATTACAATTAGAGTAGCGATACCGTGGAATACCATAGCCCAAGACATAGACATAGTATGGCAGATACAATGAGAGTGCTTAGAAAAGCGGCTATATACTTCTTTAATGATCAATAGCTTTTAAGGGTGACAAGTAATGAGCTATGTATAGTTAGTCCAGGGATTGTTGAAAGACGTCTGCTTTTATTATTTGGCAACAATGAATGTATATGTTATATATTCTTTATTATTATAGTATTCATGAATGCACTAAGTACCAACACTACAGATGAAGCTTTACATTATTTACATATAGTGTTTTTTTCATAGTAGGTATATTATATTGTGAAATGAGTAGTAAATAAATAGTGTAGTGCACCATCTCTAACATTGGAACTCAATGCACCTATAGGTCCGTAAAGAGGACCTTTCATGTCCTCTAACACTGGTGGTATTATATACCACTAGAAAGCTGACAGTGCGCTGAATTCATTGCTGGTATGAGGCCTGGTGCAAGAGATATCGGCGCTGTTAATTTCGATACTGATGTCTCTCCACTGTCAGAAGGGCAGACCTTGCAACCTAGCATCATCGCTCTTCCATAGCCTTGTACTGTCATGGAGGCATTCCTCACAGCCTGGCAATGACAATGAGCTATCTTCAGGTCCGAAAAGTTCAATGACATACCTCATCTGATGAATACTGTCTCTCTTATCATTGCATTTTGTTTATCCAAATCATTCAGCCTTCCCAAAGATATAAGTCCCCTTAATGTTTATCTAAATAAGGTATACTAGCCATGTGGGCCATAACATAGTGGTCTCTATCAGTCCCTATGTACTGTATGTGATGTAGTTACTGCCCACTTGACAAATCACCAAATCAATGGAGGTATGTCATTGACATTTTGAGACATGATGACAGGTCATCTCTAACACTGCCCTACTGTTTGCAGGACTGTCCTGTCTAAAATATGACCTAATAGTACTTGCTAATCTTTGACAAAAGCTTGTGTCTCCCTAAAGGAGCAATTATGACAAGCCAAGTGGAACGAAGCTTGGCACAGCATGTAATGATATGGATTAATACCTTAGAGCACAGAACTGTAGCTCTGTCACCAAAGCCTGTGCAAAAGATGTGAAATATAGTGATAAAAGAAGAAGAAATAATAGGTCTGAGACTAATACATGTAATTCCTTCATGGAGTGCATTAAGAACTCTTTATTTCAGTGGACTCGTCATTTAATGTACATTATGAAGACATTTTCACATTTTTTTTTTTGTTAAATGGAATTTTTTTGTTAAGCGGAAACATGATTACACCTACTCCAGTACCATGTAGTGTAAAAGGAGATAAGTACCCTCATACCTTTCATTTGTGGGATAGCAATTCCATTTTGTAGAAAATCATGTTTTTATTGATATGTAAATTAACCTCAGGTTCAATGAGGGTGATGATTAGGACTATCCAGGGCACTATGGTCATCCCCACCACCCAAATACCAACCCTGCACAGCTCTACCCCCTGAACAATCAATGGGAAGTTATTTGCATCCCAAGCATCTGAAGGCAGGCACTGGATCTCCTGTCATAGTTCCTTCAGCTGTCTTCCTACTAGGACTGTATTACACATGTGCAGGGCAGGAAGAACTTGCAGCTGCCCTTGGGTTCTGGGAAGTAGAAGAACTGCCCCACTACTGTACAGGGAGTAGTGCTGGGCAGGGTTTTTGGCTGGAAGGCCAGGATGACAATGAACCTGTGCATAGTCATAAATGCCCCTATTGTACCCAGCGCCGCACCTACCATGAGGCGACCTGAAGCGAGCGCTTCAGGCGGTGCTATGTCAGGACCCCCAGGGAGGGCTGTCCTGGACTGGCTTAGCACCGAGCAGTGGTTTGGGGAGGCCACTGGAGCAGCGCTGCTCCAGCAGCCTCCCCTCACGTTCAGGCAGAGAGCAGGTCAAAATTTATCTGCTATTGAAAGGGCAAGGATGCTTATCTTCTACACAACATGGGGTACTAGGGCTGGCTAAAAACCCATTTTGCTGTAGACATGCCGAGATTTCCTTTGAACAAAAGAAGTTACTATGGTTTTTTCAAGACTGCCAATTTGAAGCGGTCCCTGGTCTGTTCTACAAATGTAGCTTTAAAATGTTATCTATTGTTTCATAATATAAAATTTTCTGCAGAAAATGTCCTCATTACAGCTTGCAGTGTCATAATAGATCTGAAAAGTACAGTACAATGGTAATAGAAATATCAGCATTAGCTCCGTAATTGTGCGCAGTGAGCAATACTCAAACTGGAACGAAATAATCACAGCATGTTGTGCATAGTAATAACGTGTGAAGAAATATTTGATATATATTCAAGGCTGCAATGAATATGTAATTGTCCACAGCAGTCATGCCTCATTAACCCTCTAGTGACCAGCCAGTTTAAGGCATTCATGAAAAGGTATTTTTTGCATTTTTGGGGTGGCAAATGCCAAGACCTATAGCTTTTGTTATTTTTATCAGTGTAACTGTATGAGGGCTTGTTTTTTTTTTTGTGGGACAAGTTGTAGTGTGTAATGGCATTATTTTGGGGTAGATGTACCTCATTGATTGCCTTTTTATTAAGTCTTTTAGAGAAGCAGTAGAAAAAAAACGAATAACTTTGCCTTTCTTATGTTATAAATTCAACATTCACCGTGCTCCTTAACCCCTTCCCGCCGATGGCATTTTTTGATTTTCGTTTTTCGTTTATGACTCCCCTCCTTCTAAACCCCATAACTTTTTTATTTCTCCGTGCCCAGAGCCATATGAGGTCTTAATCTTTGCGGGACAATTTTTTCTTCATGATGCCTCCATTAATTATTCTGTATAATGTACTGGGAAGCTGTTCAGTTTTACAGCGTTCACTGTGCAGCCAAAATGACATGTCCTCTGCATTCTGTGTTTTGGTACGATTCCGGGGATACCACATTTATATGGTTTTATTTACATTTTAACCCCTTAAAAAAAATCCAAAACTGTGTTAAAAATCTTTTTTTCTAAAAGTCGCCATATTCTGACAGCTGTAACTTTTTTATACGTCTGTGTACGGGGATGCAGAGGGCGTCTTTTTTTGCGGGGCCGGGTGTACTTTTTAGTTCTACCATTTTCGGGAAATGCTATTGCTCTGATCACTTTTTTATCCTAATTTTTATCAGAATCAAAACAGTGAAAAAACAGCGGTTTGGCACTTTTGACTATTGGCGTTTACCGAACAGGAAAAATATTTTTATAGATTTGTAGAGCAGGTGATTTTGGACACAGGGATACCTAACATGTATGTGTTTCACAGTATTTAACTACTTTTATATGTGTTCTAGGGAAAGGGGGGGCATTTTAATTTTTTAAACTTTTTAAATTTTTTAATATTTTTTAAACTTTTTTCTAATTTTTTTTTATTTGCATTTATTAGACCCCCTAGGGGTCTTGAACCCCAGGGGGTCTGATCACTAATGCAATGCATTACAATGCTAATGCATTGCAATGCATTGCAAAAAATCATCATTTCTTTTGCATGCTGCATAGACTAGCCTGCAAAAGAAAGTGACTGCAGACCAGCCGGGGAGCCTTTACAAGGCTCCCGGCTGTCATGGAAATGTGATGTTGGCCCTGGAGCTTGCTTCAGGTGCCGGCGATCACCGGCAAAATGGCAGCACCCATGCGCCGCCGGGAAAATGGCACCTCCAGCGCCTTTGACTGCGGCGCCGGAGGGGTTAATGTCTCCGATCGGTCCGGGGACCAATCAGAGGCATTAGTGCTGGCTGTCTACTGTGTAACGCATGTCGGGTGTTTAACTATGGCGGCCACCCAACTCCTGGGCGGCCGCCATAGTTAAGCACCCGACATGCGCCGTACTAGTACAGCGGTGTCGGGGAAAGGGTTAAATAACCTGATAAATGTATTCACTGGGTTCATACAATCAAATTGGTACTAAATTTGTAGTTTTTTTTCAACTTTTACTACTGCTGCAAAATAAAAACCCTTTTTGTAGTAATAATTTAGTTTTTCCATCGTCCCTTTCCAAGACCCATGGCAGGGAATCACTATGGTGTTGCTGAAAAGGGCCAAAGACCATTGCTGGAGCCCAGGAGAGGTGAGTAACACTGTTTTGTATGTTTGATCACCTACCTGGGCCTCTGCTTATTATACTCTGGCGTCTGAAGAGATCCTATAGTATAATAAGAGTATGTAGTTGGTGAACCAAAAAAAATTGAGGGTTTGGCTAAACATTAAATTTTTGCAATACAGTCCTATGAAAAAGTTTGGGCACCCCTATTAATCTTAATCATTTTTAGTTCTAAATATTTTGGTATTTGCAACAGCCATTTCAGTTTGATATATCTAATAACTGATGGACACAGTAATATTTCAGGATTGAAATGAGGTTTATTGTACTAACAGAAAATGTGCAATATGCATTAAACCAAAATTTGACCGGTGCAAAAGTATGGGCACCTCAACAGAAAAGTGACATTAATATTTAGTAGATCCTCCTTTTGCAAAGATAACAGCCTCTAGTCGCTTCCTGTAGCTTTTAATCAGTTCCTGGATCCTGGATAAAGGTATTTTGGACAAACAATTCAAGTTCAGTTAAGTTAGATGGTCGCCGAGCATGGACAGCCCGCTTCAAATCATCCCACAGATGTTCAATGATATTCAGGTCTGGGGACTGAGATGGCCATTCCAGAACATTGTAATTGTTCCTCTGCATGAATGCCTGAGGATTTGGAGCGGTGTTTTGGATCATTGTCTTGCTGAAATATCCATCCCCGGCGTAACTTCAACTTCGTCACTGATTCTTGAACATTATTCTCAAGAATCTGCTGATACTGAGTGGAATCCATGCGACTCTCAACTTTAACAAGATTCCCGATGCCGGCATTGGCCACACAGCCCCAAAGCATGATGGAACCTCCACCAAATTTTACAGTGGGTAGCATGTGTTTTTCTTGGAATGCTGTTTCTTTTTGGACGCCATGCATAACGCCTTTTTTTATAACCAAACAACTCAATTTTTGTTTCCAAAATGAAGCTGCCTTGTCCAAATGTGCTTTTTCATACCTCAGGCAACTCTACTTGTGGCGTACGTGCAGAAACGGCTTCTTTCTCATCACTCTCCCATACAGCTTCTATTTGTGCAAAGTGCGCTGTATAGTTGACCGATGCACAGTGACACCATCTGCAGCAAGATGATGCTGCAGCTCTTTGGAGGTGGTCTGTGGATTGTCCTTGACTGTTCTTACCATTCTTCTTCTCTGCCTTTCTGATATTTTTCTTGGCCTGCCACTTCTGGGCTTAAGAAGAACTGTCCCTGTGGTCTTCCATTTCCTTACTATGTTCCTCACAGTGGAAACTGACAGGTTAAATCTCTGAGACAACGTTTTGTATCCTTCCCCTGAACAACTATGTTGAACAATCTTTGTTTTCAGATCATTTGAGAGTGGGCTGTCCATGTTCGGCGACCATCAAACTTAACTGAACTTGAATTGTTTTGTAGAAAGAAATGGTCCAAAATACCTTCATCCAGGATCCAGGAACTGATTAAAAGCTACAGGAAGCGACTAGAGGCTGTTATCTTTGCAAAAGGAGGATGTACTAAATATTAATGTCACTTTTCTGTTGAGGTGCCCATATTTTTGCACCGGTCAAATTTTGGTTTAATGCATATTGCACATTTTCTGTTAGTACAATAAACCTCATTTCAATCCTGAAATATTACTGTGTCCATCAGTTATTAGATATATCAAACTGAAATGGCTGTTGCAAACACCAAAATATTTAGAACTAAAAATGATTAAGATTAATAGGGGTGCCCAAACTTTTTCATAGGACTGTATTTGTAATGAACACCATAGGGGCCCACTATGGGACATTAAACTGTGTGGAGGGGCCAATGTGAGAGATTATACTGTATTGAGGGTACTATAACACATTATACTATGTGAAGGGGCCAGTATGAATCATTATACTATATGGAGGCCATTATGGGATATTATACCTGGTGAAGGGGCCCATGTGGAACATTATACTGTGTGCAAATGGGGCATTATACCATCTGGTGGCCAGCAAAGGGACCGTTTTACCATGTGTGGTCCAGTAAAGAGGTCACTATGCTATGTTACAGTTGAGGGGCCCAATTCAAAAGCTTTCTGTAGGACCCATTCTTTGCTAGTTATGCCTCTGTTTTTATTGACAGTTCAATGTGTACCCTTTAAGATGTGCCTTATCAATTGCTAATTGTTGTATCCAGTCCTGTCTAGTTCAATGTATGATATACTCCTTATGGAGTAGTTGAATAGCATTCCCCTAGCTCTGGTATAACTGTGTGCTTTTGCTGTGTATATACTAGCTATGTTTAAGAATCCTTGAATGGGTTTGAAACATGTCAGAAGTTTTCTAGATTTTATGGATGTGCACCCCACTTTGTTTTTATTGTGATTCTTTAATAATGCTTGAATATTTTTACAAGATGACAGTGCTGGAGTTATGCCTATTGTTAGTTTTAAATAGAGGCAATTCATCACATATACTACTTAGTGTGTGCTGAATAAAGAATGACTCCAGCCAGCAGAATTGCCATCACAACAAATGTAGTTAGTAGCGGTCTCACAGGAAAAGTAGCAAATAGTTCTATAAAGAACTTCTCCGGAGGTAAAACAAAACCAAATACATAGTATATCAACATTTCACTGCTGATCCCTGGAAAAAGTTCTATTTAGTGAGGAATATAAGTTTAAGACTTATACTAGTAATATATGTAAGGAGACCAAGACAGAAGAGCTTCCTTTATAAAACAACAGTGAGAGATGGTGGCTGAAGTAACGACATTTCAGGGTGTTTTCCATACTGTCCACCAAGCTAAATACACCCTGACATAGGAAATGTTTGTACACATGCTAATTGTATATTATCTGGACTGAATCTTTGTGGAGAATTTTTTTTACTGTAGACTTTATAATAATTTAAAACTCCCTTTAAAGCTTTTTGAGAATTACTTGCATTCCAATGAAGAACATGGTATGTTAAGGTTATGAACCTCCCTCCACAATCATATGACCTCTACAGCATCAAACGTTTACAGGAGTGATTGAGAAGTCAGTACGTCAACATGAACAACATCACAAGACTGTTTTTGGAGAAAGAAACTGTGGAAATCCATGCTAAGTCAAGTGTATGCTTAGATTAAATAATATACAGAGGTACTGTATACATTATTCTCAATTTTATTTCTATTTATTGATTATAGAATAATTTGTTTGCACAATATCTATAAATTCCTACAATCCTATATTCACAGTGGAAAAGTTGATCAGACCTTTCATAGGAATAATTCCTATGAAAGGTCTGATCAACTTTTCCACTATGAATATTTATTGATTATACTTGCATTTACTATGAATATGCAGTTTTTTTTATGAAGTTTTAAATGTGAATACACCCTCACAGTTATGCTATCCTATGCCTCCCACCCAACTACCCCTGCCTATCACATATAAAAATCTTTGTTACCATTACATAGCTCCCTTATTCACCCCCACATAGTATCATGCTCCCCAGTAACCAAACACATGGTATATGTATCCCCAGTGTCTCAAGACACTAAATAATACTCCCTAACCAAACCAAGGCAACTAATAATTCTCCACAGCGGACTCCACATAAGTAATAATACTCCCCAGTGGCCCCCAAACAAGTAATGAGGCTACCCAGTGGTACCTATTTAATAATAATGCTCCCCAGTGGCCCACAGGCAAGTAATAATGCTCTCTAATGGCCTCCAGACAAGTAATAATGCTCCCCAGTGGCCTCATACAGTTGTTGTGCCATATAAATAAGAAACTGTAATACTTAACTATCCTGTTCCTGGCTCTCTCTGCATTCTTCCTCTGGTCTCCAGCTTGATGCAGAAGGTCTACAGTCATGGCCAAAAGTTTTGAGAATGATACAAATATTAATTTTTACAAAGTCGACTGCTTCAGTTGTTCTAATGGCAATTTGCATATACTCCAGAATGTTATAAAGAGTGATCAGCTTAACAGCAATTACTTGCAAAGTCAATATTTGCCTAGAAAATGAACTTTATCCCCCAAAACACATTTCAATATCATTGCAGCCCTGCCTTCAAAGGGCCAGCTAACATCGTTTTAGTGATTGCTCCATTAACACAGGTGTGGGTGTTGATGAGGACAGGGCTGGAGATCAATCTGTCATGATTAAGTAAGAATGACACCACTGGATACTTTAAAAGGAGGCTGGTGCTTGACATCATTGTTTCTCTTCTGTTAACCATGGTTATCTCTAAAGAAACACATGCAGTCATCATAGCACTGCACAAAAAATGGCCTAACAGGGAAGAGTATCGCAGTTAGAAAGATTGCACCTCAGTCAACAATCTATCGCATCATCAAGAACTTCAAGGAGAGAGGTTCCATTGTTGGCAAAAAGGCTCCAGGGCACCCAAGAAAGTCCAGCAAGCACCAGGACCGTCTCTTAAAAGTGTTTCAGCTGCGGGAGTGGGTTACCAGCAGTGCAGAGCTTGCTCAGGAATGGCAGCAGGCAGTTGTGAGTGCATCTGCACGCACTATGAGGCGGAGACTCTTGGAGCAAGGCCTGGTCTCAAGGAGGGCAGCAAAGAAACCACTTCTCTCCAGAAAAAACATCAGGGACAGACTGATATGCTGCAAAAGGTTCAGGGAGTGGACTGCTGAGGACTGGGGTAAAGTCATTTTCTCTGATGAATCCCCTTTTCGATAGTTTGGGACATCTGGAAAACAGCTTATTCGGAGAAGACGTGGTGAGCGCTACCACCAGTCTTGTCTCATGCCAACTGTAAAGCATCCTGAAAGCATTCATGTGTCGGGTTGCTTCTCAGCCTAGGGAATCGGCTCTCTCACAGTCTTGCCTAAAAACACAGCCATGAATAAAGAATGGTATCAGAATGTCCTCCAAGATCAACTTCTCCCAACCGTCCAAGAGCAGTTTGGCGATCAACAATGCCTTTTCCAGCATGATGGAGCACCTTGCCATAAAGCAAAGGTGATAACTAAATGGCTCAGGGAACAAAACATAGAGATTGTTGGTCCATGGCCTGGAAACTCCCCAGATCTTAATCCCATTGAGAACTTGTGGTCAATCATCAAGAGATGGGTGGACAAACAAAAACCTACAAATTCTGACAAAATGCAAGCATTGATTGTGCAAGAATGGACTGCTATCAGTCAGGATTTGGTCCAGAAATTGATTGAGAGCATGCCAGGGAGAATTGCAGAGGTCCTGAAGAAGAAGGGTCAACACTGCAAATATTGACTTGCTGCATTAACTCATTCTAACTGTCAATATAAGCTTTTGTTACTCATAATATGATTGCAATTATATTTCTGTATGTGATAAAAACATCTGACAAACACACATAAAAACCAGAGGGCAGCAGATCATGTGAGAATATAAGATTTGTGTCATTCTCAAAACTTTTGGCCATGACTGTATACTGACCCGTATACATCAATAGCAGATGACTGCATGGTGGAGCAGGAAACTAAAGGCTTTTTGTGCACCTTGTATCCAACTATATCTGCATTCTACTGACACAGATATAGTTGAATGATAATTTGCTGCCTTTTTTCCCACCAGAGTGTCATGGCAACCTGGATGGGGATAGTTGGTCTAGATATTCATAATTTTGCAAATGACTATTATAAGCCAAGGAAAAAGGTTCTCATTGCATTTTCTGATCATAAATTATGAACTAAGCCTAATTTATTAATAGATAGCAAAGCTGTAAATAAAGGTAGCAATACAACTCACATTCTATGGACTTCTTGAGTATCTGGACCATCAGCATTTGTGGATAAAGCTTTCACCTGTAACATAGTCTATTATTCTGAGAAAGGAAGGTTATTCTGACAAGACAAACTGGCAAGAAACCAGATATCTAGGAAAGGTGTATACTACCTTAATGTAACAACACAGACTAACAAACAGTATAGAAAGAGAAGTTGATGGACCTGGTCCACAACTGTGCAGAATGATGAACACATCACAGTTTCTTTTGAGTCAAACAGATGTCCTTATTAGGTACTTATCTTAGGCTGAGTTTAAAAACAGACTGGTCAATAAAAGGAAAAGATTAAATGGACCAAAGAACACAGTAATGGACTGAAGATGACTGGAAGAAAGTGTTATGACAGATGAATGTATGAATCACAGAGAAAAGTCATTGCAAATAGCTCAATAGATGAACACAAGCTAAGGGACTTTGTGATGCCATTTATGGTGGAGGAAACATTATTGTCTGGGGGTTCTTTGATGATGTTAAAGTGGGAATTTGTACACGATAATTGGGAACCTAAAATTGAATGTTATCACTCTATCTTGGAAACTTGACTTCTGTTATGGATCACTGTTCATCCCATCAAAACATAAGATACCATCAGGGGCATAATTATCATGGTCACATGGGGTACAACTGCTACAGGGGCTACAACCAGGTCTGGAGGGGTAAGTGGCTGAGACCCTGCATCATCATGACCAAAGTCAGGGAAAGCCCAATACCCCAACTGTTGTCTCCCTTGTAAAGACCATAAATCACAGACAGCAGAAACTGGCATTCATCTAGCTGCTTATGTGGAGGTCACTGTACTGAAATTTCTAGGCATTATAGATGATTATCTCTGCTGCGGGGGTGTTGTCATTACAAGGGAGACAGTAGTTGGTGGTATCAGGGATTTCGCTGACCACTGTTGTGAGGCTGAAGTGGGGACCCTTCAATTGATAATACATTGAAAGAGATATTCCTATTCCTTACTATAGATGACTTATCCACAGGATAGGTCATCAATAAGAGATCAATGGGGCGTCTGACACCCAGGACCCTGGCTGTTCAGCTGTCCTAGTAACTGCCAAGTCAGTTGCTTCTTGATGCACTCTGTAGCCACCAAGTCAATTTCTTCATACAAGACTTATTGTAAACATTGGGACAGATTTATTATACCTTGTCCTCCAGTTTTCTGATATACATGTTATAAAAATTCACAATTTTTTTTTGCAGAAATTGATTTTTATTTTGCAAAAAAATCATGCCATTTTTTGCACTTGAAATGGAAGGGAAGCAAAGGTGTGCAGATTTATTATCATTTATGCCATTTACATTTATTATCATTTACAATTCTGTGTAAATCTACTCCAGATTATGCAGAAGATGCATACAATGGTGTAGATGCAGGCACACAGCCCGGTGGAGAGTGTGCCTCATTTATGAGGTGGTGTGTACTTTGGTATATATGAAGAGCATCCTTTGCCTCAGTAGTGTTGATAATGCCAGCCTTCTTGAGGCTAGGGCTCCATGGGACGTAAAATGCAGTGTTTTACAATCAGGGCAAAGTGGATGGGATTCTAGCGAATCCTTTGCCCTCTTTGTTGTAAAAATGGCATTGGGGAAACGACATTGTTTCCCTATAGGTATAATTGAAGCAGAAAGTCTGCAGTGGAAACCTCTGTGAACTTTCTGTCTAAAGTGCTGCGGGAAGAACCGTGATGTGTTGCCGTCACCCATGGGACCTTAGCCTCAATCTCTACTATTATCCTTACTACCTGAAGATCTGACTCTGAGGTACTTTTCTCTATCTTGTGGATAGAATTTGTAAACTCCTTTTTAATGTACTTTGTAAACATAATGTCACTATCTTTTAATTAACAAAACAGGAATATAGTATGCACTTCATTCAAGTCTAATGGTGATATCAAGCCTTTTGCCTTATTGCTTCTGTTTAAAGGTTGAAGGCTATTGTAGAGCAAACATTTTTCTTTTTTTTGGGGGGGAGGATATGTATCATGATGACATCATAAAAAATATGGTTCTTAGAAAGTTTTAATTCATTACTTGTTTACCAAATATGAAGCCAAGATAAAAAAAAGCCATGTGTGAAAGAAACTCTTAGAAAGAAAAATAATAATCGTTGTATTCTTTGCCAATTGTGTATTGCTAAAATATTGTATTATCCTGGTATATACTATATGCATCCTGCTTATTGTTACATGCTTTTACACAATGTCACTCACATTTTTATGTGACCTTGCTACTATTCCTCTCAAGAATGCCTTGTTTGGTCTCATCTCTCTGTACCAGTCTTCAGGAAACCTTGAATGAGGCATTACTTGAGAACTAACAGACCTAGAAGAAGGTACAGAGATTACATAGCAAGGCTTTTATATGAGTCAGGCCTATTACAAGATAATT
Organism: Leptodactylus fuscus; assembly: GCF_031893055.1. Classification (NCBI taxonomy): domain Eukaryota; kingdom Metazoa; phylum Chordata; class Amphibia; order Anura; family Leptodactylidae; genus Leptodactylus; species Leptodactylus fuscus. The sequence goes on along the minus strand of NC_134267.1, from coordinate 126,731,072 downwards.
TAATCCTTCTTAGAATGACTTGTATGTCATGTGAATCATTATGCTAATTATCATATGCTACTTTACCATCTGCACAGTTCATTAGTTCTTATGTGGCTAAGAACACCCTGCTGGACTTTAAGTGAAAAAACAGCCTGATCTTGCAGTGCCTCATCTGCGAAGATCCACGTTCCACATGCTGAAGTTGAGTTAAGCAGCAGCAACATGTTATTTTAAAATCTGCCACTCATGAAGTGTGTCACCTTCTAAAGTCCTTTAAGGAGGCCACCAAATTTGTCAGAATGGACAATTGCACCATCAGTCATCCATTTAATATATATCTCACAAGAAACACACTCACACACAGATAATGAAGGATGTATAAACAGCTTCCAGCTTTTGGTCACCTTCTTAGTGTGACTGATAAAGTGAGGTGGATAAAGAACTGAATCTGGGTTGTCATAGTAGTAGACCTGGATTTCCTAGACTAGAGGAGGAGAAAGACTTTCCTTTGGATGCAGAAGGAGGCCTTGATACTTCACAGCAATTAGGTTTTTTTTAAACACCTTCGGCTGTTGCGTTTACTGGACTGATAATGCTACCTGATACCCTTACAGAGCCTGACATCATCTTCTATTACCAGGTCTGTCGCAATGTATTCCATACTGTACTGCCACTCAAGTTGCCACGGGTAACTCTACCCCCACCAGTCAGCCAGGCATCTCCTGTCCATCACGTTCTATTATTTTATACTGTTGATGCCACAGTATTGGCATAATAAAAAAATATATATATATTAAAAAAGCCCACCACCTCCAAAAACATCCCATGCCATTGCTTCTTTCAGTGCCAATACCAATGCCATGTTGATACATCATCTGCTCCCAAAAAGTGATCATTTTTGGTTCCTTTTTGTCCAAAAAAAGGAACTTCAGAGCTATTCAATAAACCACGGACAGTCCACTAGAAATATTTTTTTTTAATTCTGCAGCTTGTCACTAAATAGAACAACAAAATAAGACAAATTAACAGCAAAATAAAAAAAAACCAAAAAAAAACCCCACCATTTCCATACTGGTGTGGCATGCTTTTTTTTTTTTTTTTTTTTTTTTTTTTTTTTTAAAGCCATTGTCTTTTCCATTATAACCACCATGTGCATATGAAAAAAAACATAGCCAGCCATTTCACCAGCAAATCAACTACTTTATGGAGCATGTTGAATGTTAAAAAGGATATATTAAAGCAAGTAGTTTGTATAAACTGCCTTCTATCCATCTTCCCTTAGGCATACATGTTGCTGTCACTTTGTCATTATAGAGATAGATATGGGCTAATAGTCATAGGAGTCTTGGCAGTGTCACACATACCATTTTAAGCCAATTTAAAACCTGTTTGGTAACAAACTTGTTCAACCCAAAACGAATTCTGGGACCTAATGTTTTTCACTTGAGAAGAATCTGTAGAGTGATGGTCTTCACATTGTTTGGAAATGGTTTTATGCCCCTTCCCAGATTGATGAGTAACAACAATGGCTTTCCAAAACAAATTGTATTTGGTTAGCAGTACCTTAATTCCTACAGAAGTATTAAGGATGTGGGCTCCACGGGACAGAAATGCCACGATTTAGCATAAGGGGTAGTTCACAGGGAGTAAACGTGTGCTCATTTTGGCAAAGTACACGTGTAAAAATAAGACTCCCATTGACTTCAGGGAGCCTTCACAAAGAGTTTACGCTCCACTCATTTTGAATGTAAACTCGTTCAGATTTAGAGATGAGCGAGTAGTATTCGATCGAGTAGGTATTCGATCGAATACTACGGTATTCGAAATACTCGCACTCGATCGAATACTACTTGCTATTCGAATGGAAAAATTCGATGCAGAACCAGCGTTGATTGGCCGAATGCTATACAGTCGACCAATCAACGCTGGTTATTCTCCTACCTTTAGAAGTCTTCTCCGCGCAGCGTCCCCGCTGCATCTTCCGGCTCTGAATACACTCTGCCAGGCATCGGGCCTGGGCAGAACCGACTGTGCATGTCTGCGCTAGAAGAAAATGGCCGCTTTGACTGTAAGCGGCCATTTTCTTGTAGTGCGGGCATGCGCAGTCGGCTCTGCCCAGGCCCGATGCCTGGCAGAATGAATTCAGAAACGAATATCGAATATCGAACATTTTACTGTTCGCTCATCTCTATTCAGAATGAGTGGCATTAAAACAGATGCCATTGATTTCTATGGGTTCCGGCATATGCGCTACCCATTGAAATCAATGGGAGGCTTTTTTACCTATTGCTTTCAATGTAATACGCGAGTATCACATTGAAAACAATAGGTAAAAAAACCTCCCATTGATTTCAATGGGTAGCGCACGTATGCCGGCACCCATAGAAATCAATGGGATCTGTTTTAACGCCGCTCATTCTGAATGAGTTTTGGGGAATAGTGAGGGGAACATGAATAACATTAGACTGAAGCTCCCAATGAAAACATTGAGATCTACTGCCATTAATATGTCTGGGCCGCTCCTAAAGTTTAGCATTATTTATCTTGAAATATTTCCTGTTTTGAAATAGTCATCTGACACATAGAAGAGGTTAATAAACCTGAATAGCATAGCTGTGTGAATACATGCATATGTTCAATGTTTCCCTTCTCCCCTTTCACTGCTGTCAGTGACTGCTGATCAGAAAAAGCCTGGATTTAAATTGTGTTTTTGGGGGTAATTTGCAAACTTGTGGCAGTGAGATGAATAAAATATATGTGAAATATTGCCTGCAATGTAAGTGGCATAATAAGGTTTCAGATGTTACTACAGAATCACGTACAACTGTAAATAAAAATATGGAAAACATGAAATTGGAAACTTCTTTTGATGTTTTGGAATGCCGCTTCAAACCGAATCCAAAATGTATTAATATGCAAAGAGCTAGAGGACTAAACTGGATGATATTACTGATTGTAACATATGTGGCAGCTAGTTCACAAATCACTTTTTCTTAACCCATAAGTAACAAACAGTTTGTATATTGTATCTAAAGAAATGGAAATCCCAGACACAAGTCAAAATGCTAACTTGTTCTTGAAATATAATAAAGCTGTAACTCAGAATCTATCTATCTATCTATCTATCTATCTATCTATCTATCTATCTATCTCGAATCGAATATCGACTCCTATTATAGTCTATGGGGGGAAAATGCTCGTTTCAGGGGTAGGCAACATTCGATCAAATTGAACTTACCAAGTCCACGAGTGAGGGTCGGGCTGGATTCTCCGAGAAGCCGACTTCGCATGCCCACACTACAAGAAAATGGCCGCTTACAGTCAAAGCGGCCATTTTCTTGTAGCTCGGGCATGCGCAGTCAGCTCTGCCCAGGCCCGATGCCTGGCAGAGTGAATTCAGAGCCGGAAGACGCCGCGGGGACGCTGCGCGGAGAAGACTTCTAAAGGTAGGAGAAGAACCAGCGTTGATTGGCCGACTGTATAGCATTTGGCCAATCAACGCTGGTTCTGCATCGAATCGTTCCATTCGAATAGCAAGTGGTACTCGAATCGAGTACGAGTATTTCGAATTCCGTAGTATTCGATCGAATACCTACTCGATCGAATACTACTCGCTCATCTCTAATGCTAAATAATATAGAGGTACTTGATTATACAAATTTGATTAAATAGTATGAAGCCAACCTGCCACGACAAGGCGACCTCATTTAGATGGGAACCTACACTAAACAGACATACCTCTCTTGGACCTGGTTAGGTCTACAGTGTGAACACAGAGCAAACTACTTCATACTATTTGATCAAATTTGTGTTACTCTATATTATTTAGCATATTAGGGGTTTTTACATTAGTATTGTCCTTTAGGGTTTTTCCATGCCCTTGAGCTGTGTGCAGAGTGCCCTGCATTATATATATATATGTATATATATATATATATATATATATATATATATATATATATATATATATATATGGCTTTGCAGCAAGCACCTGTTCACACTATGATGTGCAGTCTTAACCATTTTTGTGTGTCTGCCAATAAGTCTCACTTCATTCTTATTTTAATATTATTTTTTTTTTTTTTTTATTCAAAGTTTATTGACAAAAGATATAGTGAGAAAACAACATAGTGACTACAATCCAAAGTAAAAAACCATAATGCCAATGTAAGTAAGCAGAGACGCAGCTCCTCATATAGAACATGTTAATAGTCTGCAAAAAACAGTCAAGCATAACGTCAATAAACATTTTTAGGGTTTTTCGTACATTTTTAAAGACACAGAAGAAGAAGAAAGAGGCACAGAGGAAAGTTAAAGAAAGATAGTAAGTGAAGTTTGGAGCAAAAGAAAAAGATAAAGTGAGGGGGGGGGAGAAGGAAAAAGGTAGGGGGACCACACAAGGGAGGGGTGGGAGGGGGGGGAGTCCAGCACATTGTTGCTGAATCCGAAGCGGCTCTGGAAAAAGATGTAATAGGACCAATTACAATTATCTGTTGTCCAACCATGGGGACCAGGTGGAGAGGTAAGAATTCCTATTTCTTCTGGACCAGCTTAACATTTCCTCAAATTTAGCTATCTGATCCACTTTAGCAAGCCAGTGAGAAAAAGATGGAGCAGTAGTTTGTTTCCAAAGGGTGGGAATTAAGGCTTTGGCAGCCGAGAGTAGATGATAAATTAGGCGTTGCGACTTTACGGGTAGGTCCGGCATTGGGAGGAAGAGGACTAGAAGGGCGGGAGTGATTTTGAAGTCCCCAAATCCTAGTGATCTAATCTTTTCCTCTACCTCACTCCAGAATTGGCGAATTTTTGAGCAAGTCCACCAAATATGTAGCAGTGTGCCTAGTTCCTCTCCGCACCTCCAGCAAACTGCAGAATCTGTCAATTTGTGTGATGCCAGCCAGGACGGTGAACGGTACCACCGTGAAAGTAACTTGAAATGGGACTCCTGAAGTCTGATACATGTTGACGTGCCATGAGCTCTATCCATAACAATTTTAATTTGGTCAGGAGACAATGATATCTCCAGGTCTGCTTCCCAACTGGACAAGTAAAATGGTTTCACAGATGAAGGAGGGCGGACTATCTTGTTTAATAGAAGTGAAATCTTAAATTTTGAAGGGTCCGCTCGGGAGTGGAGTTGTTCAAAATAAGTAGGGCCCCGTCTCCAGTCGAATAGTTCTCCAAATTTCCTTCTGCAGGCAGCATAGTGGGAGTAGTGCAGGAAAGTAAGAGCCCCACTGCAGTGACGTAAAGCCTTTAGGTCTTTGATAGCTGTAGGAGGGGGTAGCCCCTTCTGGTCATAAAAGTCCACTAAGGGAATATGGAGTAGCAAGTCCCAAAAATCAGACATAGGGTGTGAGATATCAGGTAAGAGATGAGGTAGGAGGCCTGTCGGGAGACATAGGGATGGGGTAGGCGCCACGGAAGGTTGCAGCAATCCCCAGGTTTGTACTGCGCCTCCTAGCAATATGTCTGACTGTATAATCGCAGTAGAGGCGGAGGAGGAAGTTTGCGAGGGGAGCCAAAGACTCTTAAGTAGGAGGCTACCATAGGTGGAGTGTAACAAAGTCCTGAGCGTGGATCGTGGAGGTGAGGATGTGATTTCCATCCATAGTTGTAATTGAGTAGCCTCATATAACTTCTGCACATTTGGTAAGTTAATTCCACCCTCAGATTTTCTCCTAGAAAGTGCAGAGTACGCCAGTCTAGGTCGCTTTCCCCGCCACAAGAACTTTGAAAAAGTGGAGTGAAGAGACCTGAAAAAGGCAGCGGGAAGTCTAATCGGCAGCATTCGAAGGATATAAATTAGCTTTGGGGCAATGTACGTCTGTAAAAGATTTCGCCTTCCAAACCAGGAGATACAGGGTATATCATATTTCTTTAGAAGTTTGCGAATATCCAGAAGCAAGGGCTCGTAGTTAAGGCGAAAAATATCCTCTAGGGAGCTCGGAATGTTGACCCCAAGATACTTAATGTGCGAATCGGACCAGGTGAATGGGAGAAGCTGTTTGAGAGAAGCTGCACTTGTCTTCGGGAGGGACACATTGAGAATTTCGCACTTATCCAGATTCACCTTATAATAAGAGAGGTTTCCATATTCCTCAATCACCTCCAAAACACATCGTAAACTGTCTTCAGGGTTGGTCAGCAATAGTAGCACATCATCAGCGAATGCCAAGGAGTGAAGGGAGCACTCGCCAAATTGCAAGCCATTAATCGTGGGGTGTTCTCTAATTTTCTGAAGAAAGGGCTCAAGGGATAAGATAAAGAGAGAGGGAGATAGGGGGCATCCCTGCCTCGTTCCGTTAGAAATTTGGAATGGGGAGGACAATGTACTGTTAATCTTAAGCCTAGCACAGGGGCCCCTGTAAAGAGACAGGACCGCCGTAATAAATTCTTGTGGGAAACCAAACTTCTCAAGCGTCAAAGACATAAAACTCCAGTTGATTCTGTCAAATGCCTTCTCGGCATCTAAGCCGAGAAGGACTAAAGGGACAGAGGACATTTTAGCAAAGCGTAGTGCATGTAAGAGTCGGGTCAAATTTTGCCTACCCTCCCGTGACTTAATAAACCCCACTTGCTCATCGTGTACTAAAGAAGGCAATAGTGGTTGGAGTCTCAGGGCGAGAAGTTTGGCCCAAAACTTTAAATCTAAATTTAGGAGCGATATTGGGCGATAGTTTTTGCAGCACTGAGGGTCCCTTCCCTCCTTGGCGATCAAGGTCACATGGGCCTCTAAGGCTTGTGGTGGCAGATGGGCTCCCGTTAGAGCAGCATTTAGGGATTTTGTGAGAGGCGATAACAGAACATGCAGGAAGGTCTTATAATAAGTCAGGGAGTAGCCATCAGGACCAGGACTCTTGTGCATAGGGAAGGTGCCAATGACTGTCTTTACTTCCTCCTCAGAGATCGGGTCTAGGAGTTCTGTTGCACGATCAGGGTCTAAGCTGGGCAATTTTAGGGGTTTAAGGAAATCTCTAATGGCCGATTGTCTAGCCTCATCAGAACCATCGGAATGAGTAGTATTCAAATTATATAAAGCAGTATAGAAGGACCTGAATTCTTCCGCTATAGCAGGCGTAGAGGAAAGGACCGTACCGGAATCATTTTTGATGGAAGGGATATATGTCCTAGCTTGCGCCTTTTTAATAAGGGATGTCATCATGCGGCCCCCCTTGTTGCCATGGGCATAAAGCATCTGCTTATAGTTCAAAAAATGTTTTGCTGCCTTAGCAAAAAGGATGTTTTTAAGTTCTAATCTAAGGGCTGATAGCTTACTTTGATGAGCATCAAATTGACTTCGTTTGTGTAAACTTTCAATAGTGGCAATTTGTTGCAGCAGGGAATCAATGTGGAGTTGTTGTTGTTTCTTACATTTGGTTCCCTGAGAGATCAAAAGTCCTCTAGTGTAATGTTTGTGTGTTTCCCACACAATCGTCGGGCTCACATCGGGGGTAGAATTAAGTTGGAAGAATTCGGCTAGATGCTTGGATATGTGGTCCCTTACTTCCTTTGAGTCGAGAAGTCTCTCATTTAGCCGCCATGTCATAGCCTGGCGAGGGATCGGCATCAGTTTAAGGTTACAATGGACAGGGGCGTGGTCAGATAAGGAGATCTGTCCGATTACTGACTTCTTACATAGGCTAAGTAACTTTTTGGAAACAAAAATGTAGTCCAGCCTCTGGTATGAGGCTCTGGGGTTTGAATAAAAGGTAAAATCCTTTGTAGTAGGGTGGTGTGTCCTCCATACATCAATAAGAGACAGGGATTGTAATAGATTGTGCAGTCTACGTAAGGCCTTCTGAGAGGCCTGGGATCTCCCAGTGGAGGAGTCCAGTTGGGGGTTCAACGTCAGGTTTAAGTCTGTCCCAATTAGAATTACCCCTTCAGCGAAAAGTTGTAGGGATTCAAATATCTTAATTAGCCAGTCCACTTGGCCCGTTGTGGGCACGTATAGGTTCACCAGCGTGTAAATGTCTGATACAATTCTCCCTTTTAAGAATAGCGCTCTACCCTCTGGATCAGCAAATCTGTGTTCACATTTGAAAGGTACGGAGTGATGCAATGCAATTGACACGCCTCTAGAGGCTCCAGAGTCACTAGGGTTGTGGAACCATTGTGCGAAATAATTGGTTGGAAGTTTCGGAATCTTACCTCTCTTAAAATGGGTCTCTTGAAGGAAGAGGATCTTAGTTTGCGCCTTCCGCAACAGAAGTTGGATACCATGCCTCTTTTCTGGGGAATTTAAACCGTGAGCATTAAGAGAGGAAACTGTAACCATCGCCATCTTCGGTAGGCAATTGGGAGCTCTTCTTTTAGTCGGCCGGGGGAGGGAGGAAGAAGGGAAGCAGGAGGGAGAAGAAGAAAGAAGGGAAAGAAATGTGGTAAAAGAAGAAGAAGAGGAGAATTCTAAGAGAAAAAAGAGAACAAACAACAGATGAATAAAACAACACGAAATACAAACACGCAGATAAATTTCACAATTGTCAGAGAGGTTAGAAATCTAACCTAACAGACGCTCAAAGTGTCCGAGCCTGTAAGGACACCGCAATAACTAAGGGCCCCCTAAGCTAAGGGAACCAGGTCAATATGGATAAACCCTGAGGGAAAATCCAAAAATAGTGACCTCGGGGGAAAAAGAAAAGGAACTTGATAACAACAGGCATAGGAGTGTGCCCAAAAAACATAGTGGGAAGCTAGTAAAAGGCAAAACTTCGGTGGCAGAGAAAGGGTTACTGTTCAATTAAACCAACCTCTTATACAATAGGGGGCAACGTGCAAATATGACTATGTATGCTTCAACTAGTGCTGCAATTACCAGGGTAAAGAAGCTAATATATATACCCGTCTCCAACTACCTAACGTGCACCCACATGGAGACTTATAAGGGCCGTCTGTAGTTTAAGATATATTACAAATCAACTATCTCCAACTGCATATCATGCTAGAGAAAAAGCGTAAAAGATATCAATATGGAGCAAGCTAGGCAACCCTCAGAACAAAACAAAAAGCACTAGATAGGAAAAAGAGCATAAATACATCTGTAACGACTGTCCCAAGAACAAAAGGTTACGTATAGGTGTAGAGCTTGGTCTGCCAGGTCAATCCTCACGGAGATGAGGCCAAGGGGCGCTGCAGGGACCGCTTAGCCTTCGGGGACTTGGCACGTCTGGGGCGCTTCCAGGTCGAGCAAGATGGGAGCTCCGGAAGAGAGCTTAGGTCAGGCGTAGGCATCCAGGACTGAATGTCTATGGGTGCAATGTTGAGTTGTTCCCAGATGTAGGGCAAATCCGCCGGAGTCTGCACCATCAACCTCCTGCCCTTATAATGGATAGATAAGCCGAAAGGATACAGCCACGCATATGTTACATTCATCTGTCGCAATACCTCAAGTAGTGGCCTAAGTTGACGGCGTTTCGCCAAGATGGAGGGAGCTAAGTCCTGAAAAAAGGTAAGCTTATGCGTCTCGTATGCAAAGTCTGTTCTTGCTCTGGCTGCGGATAGGATATCTTGGGCATCTAAAAACGAGAGTAAACCGCACACCACGTCCCTAGGTGGGTCGGTAGGTTTCGGCTTTGGCCTCAAAGCTCTATGTACCCTCTCAATTACCAGTGAGGCCGCTCGGTCAGGGCCTAAAAGATCCGTAAATATAGCGAGTACCTTATCCTTAAGTTCGGCTTGTTCACAGTCCTCTGGTAGCCCCTTGATGCGGACATTTCTCCGTCTCCCCCTGTTTTCCTGGTCCTCCAGGAGGGTGAGAGCTCTGTCAATTTGGTCCTTCTGCGAGGAGAGCGAGGAAGCAAGAAGTTCAGCATGTTCGGACAAGCTCGAGCAGGCCTCCTCCACCAGATCCACCCTGTTGTTCATTGCAGACAGGTCGGCTTTAATGTCGGCTAGATCAGATCTCAACGGCTGAAGCGCTTGAACCAGGGCCTGATTTAGTGCTTTTTTCAGAAAGGCGTGGGATATCGATGCAGCAGAGTCATTATCGCTATCTCCCTCACCTCCACTCTCTGGGTCTGAACCAGCCGCCGCATCCGCATTCACGCTCGCCGGCGCCATCTTGGAGAGACTCGCTCTATGGTGCGGGCTCCGTTTGCGGAGAAATTTCTGCAAATCCGATTGCCATTTTCGGGGTTGCAGGTACATCTCCCCCCTTTTCTTTACCAGTTCTGACCATTTTCGCCACCGAAAAGCTGCTAAAGGGCCACCTCTTTGCCTTTACGACGTGGAGCTACAGGCTCATGCTACCACCTCGCACGACGGTCAAGCTCCGCCCCATTTTAATATTATTTTCTGTAATATCTTATGTAATCAGTGTCTTCTGGCATATGAGCTACTTTTTTTTTTTTTTTATAAATAACAAAGAATAGACAATGTAAACAAAATAGAGTTTATTCCAAAATGGAATGAATCTTAGTATGCAGTGCAAAATAACAAATTATTACAACTTCTGCCAGACATTTGATTAGCTTATTAAAATTGGTGTAAATTAAATACCTGAATTTTCACCTCAATTTAAGATCTAAAACCTCACTCTTACTTTCATAACACTATACAAGAATTTTGAGCTCATCTTTGTACAGTTTATCTAAAGAGAACTTTTCACCACCTCCACCAATTCAAGTTCTTAACATTTTTTAATAGGCGTCACTCAACTGACTCCATTACAGATGGGATTTTCTCTCTAGCCTCCATCATTCCTCTGCAACAAGGACAGTTAGTTTTGGTGCCTGATGTGTTATTTAATCTCTGTATTGTCAGAAGGGCAATGTCAGGCAGGGGTGTGATTCAGAGCTCTAATCGGAGGCTGCCAGTGTCAGTGTGTAGAATAACACCCCTTGCCTGCTCCTGCCTGACACCGCCCACCTGACAGTACAGAGCCTAAGTAGCCTATCAGGCACAAAAACTAGTAGTATTGATCAGGAACAATGGGGGTTAGAAAAAAATTCTAATTGTGCAGAAATCACAATTGTAAAGATGTAAAGAGCTCGACTTGTTGGAGATGTTGAAAAGTCCTCTTTCAAGTACAATTGCCTAAAGGGTATAAAGAGAAAGGAGTAGAAGATGTTCCTCTTTTCTCCCTCTCCTAACATTCCACTCATACTTTTGATTTTTTTTTTTTTTTTCTATTCATTTTTTTTATTTAGTACTTTCTATTTCAGTCTTCCACTATTCACATGTTTCTACTTTTGTGATATTTACTAGAGATGAGCGAACACTAAAATGTCCGGGGTTCGAAATCCGATTCGAACAGCCGCACACTGTTCGACTGTTCGAACGGATTTCGAACCCCATTATAGTCTATGGGGGGAAACACTCGTTTCAGGGGTACGCAAAATTCGCTAAAATTATACTTACCAAGTCCACGAGTGACGGTCGGGCTGGATTCTCCTTGAAGTCTTCTCCAGGCGCAGTGTCCCCGCGTCTTCTTCCGGCTGGAATTCACTCTGCCTAGGCATCGGCAGAGCCTACTGCGCATGCACGGTCGGCTCTGCCCGGCCTGATGCCTGAGCAGAGCCGACTGCGCATGCGAGGGCATGCCCGCGCATGCACAGTCGGCTCTGCCTAGGCCGGATGCCTAGGCAGAGTGAATTCCACCTGGAAGAAGACGCGGGGATGCAGCGCGGAGAAGACTTCGGAAAGGTAAGAGAAGAACCAGCGTTGATTGGCAGAATGTATAGCATTCTGCCAATCAACGCTGGTTCTGCATCGAACCTTAAACTTCGAACAGCTAGTAGTGTTCAATTGAGTACGAGTATTTCGAACACCTACTTGATCGAACACTACTCGCTCAGCTCTAATATTTACCCTCCCATCTTAGACATTTTATATTTCTCTGATTCACATGTATATAACATTCATATTTTACTGGATATTCTCTAGAACACCACTGTAAGGGAATTGCTAAGACAGCAATTCCCAGAACTGTTAAACCCTGGGAGGGGCACAAGAGACAGTGAGCCCTAAGCTGAAGCCCCCCGCTTTCCCTTCCTATTGCCAGGCCCTATCCTAGGTAATAGGCGACAACCACGAGGACAGACCCTCCCTGAATACGTGAAACACAAAACGCAGACAAGACCAACAACAAAGGGAGGTCAGCTAGCCAGGGTTCGGTAACAGGAGAGCGATGCAGTGCCAAATCGGAGTCAGGAGAATAGTCAATGAGGAAAGCCAAAGGTCAAGTATAATAGTATAAGCACAACAGGGACAGTAAGGGCAGGTATGCACACGGCAATAACAAGCACTGGTGTGAATGGGAACCAAGGCTAAATAGGGAGGAAGAACCCGCCCATGGAGTTCACAGAAAGGCAGCTGTCAATCACAGGGCAAGGCCAGATTAACCACTTAATGGACAGAGGCAACCTTGGCAGAAGACGGGTGTGGTGCAAATCCAATTAAGGACTAGAGCCGTGTTCACACAGTGCAACTAAAAACTTTAAGCAGATTATCAAACTGCACACGCCTCCTGCGCCGCAGCACGCGAGCAGAGGGTGGCGCAGAGGCCCGAACAGGCAGAGATGTTACAACCACCTAAAATTTCCAAACAAACTCTTTTACATAGTGCCTTTAATGCTGTTTATATAATTCAGTAGGGAGTAAAATACTGAAGCTATGACTTGTACTAACAGGGGTGGTTTTGTACTATTCATTCTTACAATATAATAACTTAATGGAATATATGAAAAGAGAATATTGCATGAAGGCATAATGGTTATGACAACATCAAAAAAAGATGTATAACCTTCGCATGTCAAACATGTAAAAGCAAAGTGAAAGAACCCTTTTCTGTCAAGGTACAAGGTCTTCACTTCCTCGAAATACATCTGCCTGTGTGTTTCCTCTTTAATTTTAAATGCTCTGTGTAATGTAAAGGAAATCATGTCTGAAGAATATGCTAGAGGTCAGAATTAATTGATTTTTACATAGATAACTTTCCATTTTAAGATTTCAAGGATCCATCCAGTCCACTGTTACTATCAACTTTACAGTGTATAACTTACATAATGTTTTTGCAGAAAAACATGTTCAGAAAAGTGTAAAATCATCACAGCAAAATATAGTGAAAAAGGGACTAAAGTTTAGAAAAGATTGCAGAGGACATCAATGTATCATCATCATCACCATCGGCTGTTTCTCCTACTCCCCTTCCATGCCAATGTCAGTCATCTATAGGGGAATTTGTGTCCAGAATGCAGCAATATTCTCCCAGTCACCCAACTTAATGCGTGGATCGTACTTCATTTCGCTGACTGATAGCATGCGTTCAACTTATATGGAGGATACCTAGTCACCATTATTTCTCTAGGAAAGCTGGCCTTATTTTATATTGCCATGTGTTGGAGAATGTGGACCTTTCCCTTGATATGTCATTCTAAGGAAAGTTGCAATTCATCGACATGTGGAGCATCAATTATGGACAAGGACAATACAAAGCCCATTGGGTTAATGTTTTGAGCAGCAGTAGCCACAATTCAGAAGCGCAACAAGGCCATTATCCAGTTTCATTCCATTTGCACAGGCCAAATTCCAATACCATGCAGGGCTCATCATCTCCTCTGGATCTTCCTTTCTAGATTATTTCCCACCACCATTTTCACCAGTTCAAAGCATTGCTTCCACTCCTCCTGCGTCCTTTCATGGGTGTAACGTGAAGTGCTGCTATACAGTTCTATAGATAAAGAGCCTGGATCACAGTAGGCACAAAATGGAGTAGCTCCTCTGCTGTATCCTTCAGCAAGTAACCCGCTGGGTGGCTCCTCAACAACTACAACTTATATCTTATGTAGGGTATCTTCTGTAACATAGTCTTGGTGTCGCCTAGTAGTTTGTCCTTGCCTGGGAGGCAGATCCAAAGCTTGAAGAAAGGTTGGGAGGTCCTCCAGTGTAGAGAGTACAAGGAGTCTATCTATTTGGCGGATATAGAGGGAGATTGGGAAGCCCCATCGGTACAGTATTTTACATTCCAGAAGGAGTGCAAGAAGTGATTTCAAGGCAGCTCTGTTGAAGGATGTGATGGGAGGGATCTGGGAACCAGAGAAATAGGAGCCCCATCAAAGTCTGTCAATTTATGTTCTCTGGCTTTTTGCTTAATTTTCTCCTTTATTGTATAGTAGTTTACTCTGCAGATAACTTCGCAAAGCCTCACCATGTCTGAGATGCGAGGTCTATGTTCATGATGGGCAAGGTTGCTTTCAAGATTAGTATCAGCATCACGGCCCAAAAACATATTGAAGATACCTGTGAGAGTAGGAATAAAATAAGCTGTTTGGGTGGCTTATGGAAAGCCCCTAACCTTTGTTGCAATATTTGCAATTTTCTATGTTATCGATATGGGCTTCCAGTTTGCAGTGTTGGGCAGCAGCGGTAAGAGAGGACTTCTGCAAGGCTTGGATAGAAGTGGTTACAGAGATCTCGAAAAGTTCAAGGTCATCAACTCGTCATAGGCCAGGTCATACTTGCTAGGAAGGACTGCCAGCAATTCATGATGACCTTTCAGGGTATGTACATCTTCAGCTGGCAGAGGAAATTATGACATATACGTGGAATCAGTGTGGCATAGTGGGGATGAATGACTCAAGACTGAGTCTGCGTAATGTTGGAGTGATGCATTGTTTATACACTATGGAGCTGTTAATGTCAGTGGTCAACCATGCCCCAAACTAATGACAGGCAAGGATAACATAAAGGGTTATGCTAAATATACTATTTTTGTCTATATATGGCCACTATGTTTGTGTATGTGTTTGGATGGGGATTATTGAGAAGGTATGAATTCCAGGCTTTCAAGGATTTTGTTAGCCTGTAGTGATAGATAGACAATATATAGTGATATTTAAAGAGTACCTTTCACAACCTGGGGCACATGCTGTTTTATATACTGCTAGAAAGCCGAGAGTGCGCTGAGTTCAGCGTACTGTCGGCTTTCACAATCTGTGCCCCCGGTGAAGAGCTATCAGTGCCGATACTGTATCTCTTCACCGTCAGAAGGTCATTTCTGACAGTCAGTCAGGAACACCCTTCCTCACAGTAGCACCTATAGCGCTGTACTCGTCCATAGACGAGTACTATCAGGAGGGGAGGGGATCGTTCCTCGCCGCTCTTATAGTACAGAGCTATAGACACTACTGTGAGAAAGGGCGTTCCTGACTGTCAGAAATGCCCTTCTGACGGTGAAGAGCTACAGTACTGGCAGTGATAGCTCTTCACTGGGGGCACAGATTGTGAAAGCCGACAGTACGCTGAATTCAGCACAATGTCGGCTTTCTAGTGGTAAATAGGCCACCTGGTGCCTGCTGTTAGTTGCCATAGCTACCTGGTGTCTGCTGTTTATGCTAATCCAGGCATTAACCCTTCTGGAAACTTGGTCAAAGCAGACTGAGGTGCCATTATCCCGGCAACACATGAGCGCTGCCATTTTTCCAGTGATCTCTGGCCCCTAGAGCAAGCTCCGGGGCTGACGTCACGTTGGCATGACAGCCGGGAGCCTTGTAAAGGCTTCCAAGCCTGTCTGAAGTGAGTTTCTTTCGCAGTCTACTCTATGTAGCCTGCAAAAGAAATGGCGATTTTTCAATGCATTGCATTGCATTAGTAATCAGACCGCCTGAGGTTCAAGACCCCTAGGGGGTCTAATAAATGGAAAAAAAAAGTATAAAAAAAATTAAAGCATTAAAAATTCAAATCACCCCCCTTTCCCTAGAACACATCTAAAAGTACTTAAATAATGTGAAACATACACGTTAGGTATCCCTGTGTCTGAAAACGCCCGCTTTCCTATATGGTAAACACCGTAGGGGGAAAAAAAGTCAAAAGTGCCAAACTGCTGTTATTTCGCTGTTTTGCTTCTGATAAAAATTTGAATAAAAATGAATCAAAGCAATAGTAATTCCCCAAAATGGTATAACTAAAAAGTACACCTGACGCTGTAAAAAAGATGCCTTATACATCCCTGTACACGAAGTATAAAAAAGTTAAGGGTGTCAGAATATGGTGATTTTTAGAAAAAAATTATTTTGGCAGAGTTCTGGGATTAAAATGTAAATAAAACCAATTAAATTTGGTATCCCTGGAATCGTACCGAAACATAGAATACAGATGACGTCATTTTGGCTGCCGTAAAAATGAATCCCATAAGAAAATTGCACAAATGCACTTTTTCTTTAAATCCCCCCCATTCTGATTTTTTTTCAGCTTCCCAGTATGTTCTACAGAATAATTAATGGTGGCATCATGAAGAAAAATTTGTCCTGCAAATATTAAGACATCATATGGCTCTGAGAGTGGAGAAATAAAAAAAGTTATGGGGTTTGGAAGTGGGGTAGGAGTTAAAAATGAAAAATTAAAACACGAAAAAAGGCCATGGCGGGAAGGGGTTAAAGCCATTATTGTAATGACTATCTGCATATATTGTAAATAAATTATATGTTCTAACAACAAAGAGAGACTGTTTAGCTTTTAATGAAATAGTATTTATCAAAAATGAAAATTGATATTTGACTAAAACTCATCTTTAACCACATGAGGACCGCCGTACGTAAATTTACGGCCTCATGTGCTGGTACCTAAAGACCGGACTATTGCCGAAATACGTCCGGCCTTTAGGTACCTTTCTGGCGGGGGGAGGGGTGCGGGGGGGACAGGGGTTAGGTGTTACTAACACCTAACCCCTTCCTCCATAACGTCCAGTCGGAACTCAGTCCGACTGGACGTGTTAACCCTTTCGATCGCGCCGTGAAACATCACGGCGCGATCGAAAGGGATCCGCCGATAATTTAAAGTGATCGGCACCCCCCGCGGCGAGATCGAGGGGTGCCGATGTCAGTAACAGGTAGTCTGGGGTCTGGCCAGTGACCCCAGACTACCGGAGCCCCCACATACCTGGTGATCCTGCCAGGCGGTGGAGGAAGTGAGCGATGTGTCTCACTTCCTCTGCAGCTTACAGGACACGAGCAGGCTCATGTCCTGCTCGTGTCCTGTCTGCTACTGTGTAGAATCAGTTGATGCTTTCATCAAAGCATCAACTGATTCAAGTGTCCTAAAGGGACACATGAAAAAGTAAAAAAAAAGTTAAAAAAAAAATAATAAAGTGTATGAAAAAAGTAATAAAGTTCTAAAGTCCAAAAATCCCTTTTTTTCTATACAAAATGAATTATATAAAAAAAAGCACTAAAAATTAAAAAAAGCAATGCATATTTGGTATCGCCGCGTCCGTAACAACCTGTACAATAAAACTGAAATAATATTTAATGTACACGGTGAACGTCGGAAAAAAAAAACGGAAAAAACTCGCCGGAAATAATGATTTTTTGCCATCTCATCCTACAAAATATGCTATAAAAAGTGATCAAAAAGTCATATTCACCCCACAACAGTGCCAATAAAAAGCGCACATTTTCCCGCAAAAAATAAGCCCTCAACCAACACTGTCAACCGAAAAATAAAAATGTTACGTCTCAGAAGATGGCGATGCAAAAAACATTGATTTATGTCCCCATATGTGTTTTTGTTCTGCAGACTTAGTATCGCATAAAAAAATAACATAAATGAGGTATCGCCGTAACCGTACCGACCCGCAGAATAAAGGACACATGTTACTTATGCTGTACGCTGCATGGCGAAAAATTTAAAATGTAAAACTCAATGCAGGATTGATTTTTTTTTTTTTTAATCCAGCAAGAAAGAGTTAATAAAATGTAATCAGTAAGTTGTAGGCACCCAAAGATGGTGTCATTACAAAATGCATCTCATCCTGCAAACAACAAGCCCTTATATGGCCACGTCACCAGAAAAATAAAGAAAATATAGCATCTAGCAATGTCAAGGCAAAACCCCCCAAAAATCGCCAAATTATTAGAACACAACTGGCTGCGGCAGATAGGGAATATATAAGCTGTGCGAGCGAATATCAGGGGACACCCCAGATTTACAGCTTATGAGCGAAAAAACACCAGAAGTGACCCCCAAAGTGACCCCCAGAGTGACTCCCCCAATCATAGGAGCTACTGGGACATAGTAGGGAATTTGGTGTCTGCAATGTTCTCCGCACAGCTTATACATTCCCTCTTCGCCATCCGCTGTGCAGTCACGTCTGGGATACTAATACTCACTACACCCCCTGAGAAATTCTTTGAGGGGTGCAGTTTTCAAAATGGGGTCACTCCTTTGGGGAATCCACTTTTCTGGTACCTTACAGGCTCTACAAACATGACATGGCGTCCAGATACCAAACATCAAAATCTGTACTCCAAAAGCCGCATCGCGCTCCATCGCTTCTGCGCCCTGCTGTGTGCCCAAACTGCAGTTTATGACACATGTATGACACTGGTGTACCCAGGATAACGGACGTAATGTCATATGTGGGTATAAACTGATATTAGGGCACAGCTGGACGCAAAAGGGAAGAAGGGTTATTGGGTTTTTGGAGCACAGACGGTTTGGTTTTTGGATGCCATGACACTTTTGTAGATCTGAAACGCCAGTAAAGTGGAATCCCCTGATATGTGACCTTATTTTGGAAACTACACCCCTGAAGGATTTCTCCAGGGGTACAGAGAGCATTTTTAACCCCCAAGTGTTGCTATAACTTATTATCCATAAATGAATACGAAGCTGATTGTGAGAGGTGAAAATGACAATTTTTCCAGGAATACGTCATTTCAGTGCGTAATATGTTGTGCCCGCCTTGTATCAGAGATGAACGCTCTAAAAGCTGTTGTGCCCGGGATACCCGCTTACCAGTTTTTGGAGTGTCTCTGCTGACATAAGTTGGGCACAACATATCGGGCACTAAAATGGCGAATCTCTGGAAATTTTTCATTTTTAACTTCTCATTATCAGCTGTGATTTCATTTCTGGAAACTAAATAAATGCAACACTCAAGGGTTAAAAACGCTCGTTACAACACTTCATAAATCCCATCAGTGGGCTAGTGTCCAAAATGGGGTGACATGTCTGCGGATTCCACTTTATTGGCAATTCAGGGGCTTTGCAAAAGTGGCATGGTGTCCTAAAACCAAACTGTGCTCCAAAAACCAAAATAGCGCTCCTTCCCTTCTGTGCCCGGCTGTGCCCAAACAGCCATTTATACCCACATATGGCATTAAGTCCGTTATCCGGGGTACACCAGTGTCATACATGTGGGCATACACCGCTATTTGGGTACACAGCAGGGCGCAGATGTGAAGGAGCGATATGTGCTTTTGGAGTGCAGATTTAGATTCTTTGTTTTTGGACACCACGTCACATTTGCAGAGGCCCTAAAATTGTCCCTACAAAATGGGGTCACTTCTTGGTGAATTCCAGTTTACTGTCACCTGTGTAGTTTCTAAAATGGGGTCACAATGGGGGGTTTCCATTGTATTGATACTTTAGGGGCTCAGCTAATGCGACATGACACCTGAGAACTATTCCAGCCACTTCTGCTTTCTAAAAGCCAAATAGCGCTCTTTCCATTCTGAGCCCCACCGTATACCCATACAGCAGATTATGGCCACATATGGGGTATTGCCGTGTTAAGAAGAAATTGTGTAACAAACTCTGGGGGGCTTTTAATTCTTCAGCTACTTGCAAAATTAAAAATATGGCGCTAAATGGACGATTAATTGGAAAAAAAAAGTAATTTTTCATTTTTACGTCCCATTGTTAATAAAATCTGTGAATCAGCTGTGAGGCCAAAATGCTCACCAAACCCCTAGATAAATTCTATGAGGGGTGTAGTTTCCAAAATGGGGTCACTTTTAGGGGGTTTCCACTTTATTGGTACACTAGGGGCTCTGCAAATTCGACATGGCACCTGAAAAATATTCCAGCAAAATCTGCCCTTCAAAAGCCAAATAGCGCTCTTTCCATTCTGAGCCCCACCATGTTCCCATACAGTAGATTATGACCACATATGGGGCATTTCTGTGTTCAGGAGAAATTGTGTAACGAACTTTAGGGAGCTTTTTTTCCTTTATCCTCTTGTGAAAATGAAAAATTTGGGGCTAAATTGACAGTTTGTTGGAAAAAAAGTAAATTTTCATTTTCATGTCCCAATGTTAATAAAATCTGTGAAACAGCTGTAGGGTCAAAATGCTCACTCTACCCTTTGATATGTTTTGTGGGGGGTGTAGTTTCCAAAATGGGGTCACTTTTAGGGGGTTTCCACTGTATTGGTTCTCTAGGGGCTCTGCAAATCAGACATGGCACCTAAAATTATTCCAGCAAAATCTGCCATCCAAAAGCCAAATAGCGCTCCTTCCATTCTGAGCCCCGCCATGTTCCCATACAGCAGAATATGGCCACATATGGGGTATTGCCGTGTTCAGGATAAATTGTTTAACAAACTTTGGGGGGCTTTTACTCCTTTAACCCCTTGTGAAAATGAAAACTTTGGGGATAAAGTGACATTTTAGTAATTTTTCTTTTACACATTCCAATGTTAGTAAAATCTGTGGAACAACTGTAGGGTCAAAATGCTGACTATACCCCTTGATGAATTCTGTGAGGGGTGTAGATTCTAAAATGGGGTCACTTTTGGGGGGTTTCCATTGTTTTGGTACGCTAAGGGCTCTGCAAATGTGACATGGTGCCTGAAAATTATTCCAGCAAAATATGCTGTTCAAACACCCAGTGTCACTCCTTCCCTTTCGTGCACTGCCGTGTGCCCAAAAATCAGTTTACACCCACATGTGGGGTATTTCTGTGCACGGGAGAAATTGTATAACAAAATGTGAGATGCATTTTCTCCTTTAACCCTTTGTGAATGTGTTAATTTTAGGTCTAAATGAATGTATTAGTGAAAAAAAATGAAATGTCTAAATTTGACCTCCATATTATTTTTATTCTTATGAAATGCTTAAAGGGTTAACAAACATCCCAAATGCTGTTTTGAATAATTTGAGGGGTGTAGTTTTGAAAATGGGGTGATTTATGGGGGTTTCTATTATATAGGCCTTTATAATTCCTTTCAGAACTGAAGTGTTCCCTAAAAAATTAGTTTGAGGAATTTTCTTGTAAATCTGGAAAATCGCTGTTACACTTGTAAGCCTTGTAACGTCCAAAATGAATTAAAAGACGATCAAAAGATGATGCCGATATAAAGCAGAGATATGGGAGATAATATTTATTCATGTATTTGGATGGTATGACTATCTGCCTGAAAAGCAGAGAATTTCACATTTTGAAAATTGCAATTTTTTCCAAATTTCCATCAAATTTGCTAGTTTTTTTATAAATAAATACAAAAATATTGATTAGTGTTTACCACTAACGTGAAGTATAATGTGTTACGAAAAAACAATTTCAAAATCACTTGTGTAAGTTAAAGCGTCTCAAAGTTATTGCCATTTAAAGTGACACATGTCAGTTTTGAAAAAAGAGGCCCGGTCCTTAATGTACTTCTGGGCCTGGTCCTTAACCGGTTAAAGAATGACAAAGGTAGTCACAATTTTCTACATGTGCGGATATCAGAACTAGCTTTGAGATTCTTTGCTTTGTTGATATGGTGAAAGTGTTTTATCTGTGACTGCACTTGGCGCTCCTTAGTTTGCCTATTTCTGCTTTGCATACTGGAAGTGACTTTATCTAAACAGCTTCAAATGTATCCATGATAAGATTTCCTTTCTGCTATCAGCCACATTTAGCCTTCCTTCTTAGCTCAACGACTCGAACGTTCTGGTTTGTTTTACAGTTTGTTTACTGGCAGGGGATTAATAATACAAACACTTGCATCAGTTTAGAACTTCATCGTTTAAGTGAAATTGACATTTGAGCCAAGAGAAGGTGAAATGATATAGAGTTTCAGTAATATTAAAAAGCCTCTAATATGGAGAGACAGGAGTAGTATTTCCAATTTTACTAACTCATATATGTTATTACATTAATAAATACTGCACATGACCAGAATGTAGATTCTTAATTTAATCAATACAAGATGTTCTGTAGGAGTGTAGAATAAGTATGGTTGCTTGCAACTGTAAACTAGAGTAGACCTATAAATAGAAGGTTTAAATCAAATTTCCCATTAGACATTTGTAAAGATTATCATACCTTAAAGGGGTTGGCCACTTTCAGACAAATTTTGACAAACAAATGTACAATAAAAAATATACAATTTTCCAATATACTTTCTGTATCAATTCCTCACGGTTTTCTAGATTTCGTCTTGCTGTCATTCATTTTGTTACTTCTAGAGGATAAAACTCTGACCGTGGTGATGTGATTTACGGTCCATGGTCATGTGATGAGCTCACAAGTGCCACTCGTTACAGAGCTCATCACATGATCATGGACCGTAAATCACATGACCATGGTCAGAGTTTTATCCTCTAGAAGTAACAGCAAGACGAAATCTAGAAAACCATGAGGAATTGATACAGAAATTATATTGGAGATTTGTATATCTCTTATTGTACATTTGTTTGTCAATATTGGTCTGAAAGTAGCCAACCCCTTTAACCCCTTAGCGACCTTTGACGTACTATTACGTCATGGACGCGAGGTACTTCGCGCACCATGAAGTAATAGTACGTCATGGTGATTCCGCCCGCTCACTAGCTGAGCGGGCGGAATCGGAACTGGGTGATGGCTGTTACTGACAGCTATCACCCTTTTCCATAACCTCCGGTCGGTACTTTTACCGATCGGAGGTTTTAACCCTTTGATTGCGATGGTCAAACATGACCACCGCAAACAAAGGGTGCCGCGATCTCTCCCCCCCCGCCAGCACCCCCCGGCGATGCAAAAATCACTGATTTATGTCCCCAAATGTGTTTTTGTTCTGCAGACTTAGTATCGCATAAAAAAATAACATAAATGAGGTATCGCCGTAACCGTACCGACCCGCAGAATAAAGGTCACATGTTACTTATACTGTACGCTGCATGGCGAAAAATGTAAAAGGTAAAACTCAATACCAGAATTGATTTTTTTCTCTTTTAAATCCAGCAAAAAAAGAGTTAATAAAATGTAATCAGTAAGTTTTAGGCACCCCAAGATGGTGTCATTACAAAATACATCGTATCCCGCAAACAACAAGCCCTTATATGGCCACGTCAGCAGAAAAATAAAGAAAATATAGCCTCTACCAATGTGAAGACAAAATCACGCAAAATCGCCAAATCATTAGAACTGGGTGCGGCAGGCAGGGAATGTATAAGCTGTGCAAGCGAATATCAGGGGACACCCCAGATTTACAGCTTAGGAGGGAAAAGACACCAGAAGTGACCCCCAAAGTGACCCCAGTGTGACTTCCCCAATCATAGGAGCTACTGGGGGTACAGTAGGGAATTTAGTGTCTGCAATGTCCTCCGCACCGCTTATACATTCCCTCTTCGCCATCCGCTGTGCAGTCACGTCCGGGATACTAATACTCACTACACCCCCTGATAAATTATTTTAGGGGTGCAGTTTTCAAACTGCGCTCACTCCTTTGGGGAATCCAATTTTCTGGTAACTTACACGCTCTACAAACATGACATGGCATCTAGATACCAAACATATGAATCTGTACTCCAAAAGCCGCATCGCGCTCCTTCCCTTCTGCCCCCTGCTGTGTGCCCAAACTGCAGTTTATGCCACATGTATGACACATGTATGACACTGGTGTAACCGGGGTAATGTCATATGTGAGTATAAACTGATATTAGGGCACATGTATGACACTGGTGTACCCCGGATAACGTACGTAATGTCATATGTGGGTATAAACTGATATTAGGGCCCAGCCAGACACAGAAGGGAAGAAGGTTACTTGGTTTTTGGAGCACAGACTTAGACGGTTTGGTTTTTGGATGCCATGGCACTTTTGCAGAGACTCTAAAATTTCCCCTACAAAATGGGGTCACTTCTTGGGGAATTCCAGTTTACTGGCACCTCCAGGGCTCTGCAAAAACAACATGGCACCCAGAAAGTCCCTCTAAATCTGTACCCCAAAAGCTATAAAGCGCAGTGCTCTTTCCCTTCTGAGCCCTGCTGTGCGCCCAAGCAGCAGTTTATACCCACATATATAATTTTTTTGCTCCTCGGGATGGCCCACTTAATAGTTTTAGGAGTGCAGGTCTCTGACAATACAAAGTGGGTGCAATGCATTGGATACCAAAATGGCATATTTCTTTAAAAATTTCAAATTTTGGAAGCATTTTTAGTCTCAAAATCATAATACCACTTGATACATTCCTTGATGGGTGTAGTTTCTAAAATGGGGTCACTTTTGAGGGGTTTCTATTGTATTGATACTTTAGGGGCTCAGCAAATGCGACATGGCACCTCAAAACTATTCCAGCAATATATGCCCTCCAAAACCCAAATAGCGCTCTTTCCATTCTGAGCCCCAACATGTACCCATACAGCAGATTATGATCCCATATGGGGTATTGCCGTGTTCAGGGGAAATTGTGGGGGGCTCTTAATTCTCTAACTACTTGCAAAAATTAAAAATATGGCGCTAAATGGACGATTTATTGGAAAAAAAGTAATTTTTCATTTTCACATCTCAATGGTAAAAAAATCTGTGAAACACCTGTAGGGTCCAAGTGCTCACTAAACCCCTTGATAAATTCCTTGAGGGGTCTATTTTTCAAAATGGGGTCGTTTTTTTTTTGTTTTTTTTTTGGGGGGGGGGGGGTTCCACTGTTCTAGCACTTCAGGGGCTCTCCAAATGCAACATGGTGCCTGAAACAGATTTCAGCTAAATTTGCCCTCCAAAATCCCAATAGCGATCCTTCAGCTCTGGACTTTACAGTGTGCCCATACATCACTTTACATCCACATGTGAGGCATTTCTGTAGTTGGGGCAAAGTGCTTGACAATTTGTGGGGTGCATTTTCTTTTTTAACCCCTTGTGGAAATGCATAATTTGGGGTTAAAGCTACATTTTATAACAAAAAATGTCACTTTTCCTTTTGTTGGGCCAATTCTGTTACACTCCTGTAGGGTCAAAGGGCACACTAAACCCCTTGGTAAATTCCTTGAGGGGTATAGTTTCCAAAATGGGGTGACATTTTGGGGGTTTCCACTGTTTTGACACATTGGGGGCTCTGCAAAAGGGACATGGTGCCTGAAAAGTATTCTAGTAAAATCTGGCCTACAAAATCCAATTAGCGCTCCATCCACTCTGAGAGCGACCGTGTGCCCGTACATTAGGGTACCAGCACATATGGGGTATTGTCGTGTTCAGGAGAAATTGTGTAACAAAATGTGGGGTGCAGTTTCTCCTTTAACCCTTTGTGAAGATGAAAAATTTGGGGCTACAGTGACATTTTATTATAAAAAAAAGTAATTTTTCATTTTCACATCTCAATGGTAAAAAAATCTGTGAAACACCTGTAGGGTCCAAGTGCTCACTATACCCCTTGATAAATTCCTTGAGGGGTCTAGTTTCCAAAATGGGGTGACATTTTGGGGTTTTCCACTGTTTTGGCACATTGGGGGCTCTGCAAACGGGACATGGCGCCTGAAAAATATTCTAGCAAAATCTGGCCTACAAAATCCAATTAGTGCTCCATCTGTTCTGAGAGCGACCGTGTGCCCGTACATTAGGGTACCAGCACATATGGGGTATTGTCGTGTTCGGGAGAAATTGTGTAACAAAATATGGGGTGCAGTTTCTCCTTTAACCCTTTGTGAAGATGAAAACTTTGGGGCTACAGTGACATTTTATTATAAAAAAAGTAATTTTTCATTTTCACATCTCAATGGTAAAAAAATCTGTGAAACACCTGTAGGGTCCAAGTGCTCACTATACCCCTTGATAAATTCCTTGAGGGGTCTAGTTTCCAAAATGGGGTGACATTTTGGGGTTTTCCACTGTTTTGGCACCTTGGGGGCTTTGCAATCGGGGCATGGCGCCTGAAAAATATTCTAGCAAAATCTGGCCTACAAAATCCAATTAGTGCTCCATCTGTTCTGAGAGCGACCGTGTGCCCGTACATTAGGTTACCAGCACATATGGGGCATTGTCGTGTTCGGGAGAAATTGTGTAACAAAATGTGGGGTGCAGTTTCTCCTTTAAACCTTAGTAAATGTGTAAATTCTAGGGCTAAATGAATATATTAGTGACAGAAATTGAAAAATGTAAATTTGACTTCCATTTTGTTTTAATTGTTGTGAAATGCTGAAAGGGTTAATAAACTTTCTAACTGCTGTTTTAGATTCTTTCAGGAGTGCAGTTTTTAGAATGGGGTGACTTTTGGGGGTTTTTATTAGAGAGGCCTTTCAAGTTCCCTTCAGAACTGAACTGGTCCATTGAAAAATGTGTTTTGGAAATTTTCTTGAAAATTTGGAAAATTACTGCTTGACTTGTAAGCCTTATAATATCTGAAAAAAATGAAAGGGTGCTTAAAATTTGATTGCTACATAAATCAGAGACATGATTAATTATATTTATGAAAAAATTCGGGTAGTATGACTTTCTATTTGAAAGGCTTGCAATTTCAAAGTTTGAAAACTGCATTTTTTTCAAAATTTTCACCAAATTTCCTATTTTTTCATAATTAAAGACAAAACATATCGACGAAAATTTACTACTGACATGAAGTACAATGTGTTACGAAAAAACAATCTCAGAATCACTTGTGTAAGTTAAAGCGTCTCAAAGTTATCGCCATTTAAAGTGACACATGTCAGATTTGAAAAAAGAGGCCTGGTCCTTAAGTCACTTTTGGGCTGTGTCTCTAAGGGGTTAAATAGTATAAGAAAATAATTATTGTAAGTATATTTAAAGTATGCACATGTTTCTACAGATATCAAGTTAAAGGGGTATTCCCATGAACATACGGTAACCATTTTTAAATTTATAGATAATTAAAAGTTAAACATTTTTGCAAATATAAATAATTCAACATTTTGCAGAGTTTTAAAGATTTTCTCTAAATATATAGTGGTCACAAGTTGTTGTCTTGATCGGTTGCCAGTGGGTACGACATGAATGTAGGAACTTCCTAAGGTAAAAAAATCAGCCATGATTTCTTTATTGTGGCCAGGATATATTCTGACACATGTAGTGTCCCTGCTCGATATCCCAGCTACAATAAGAAAATCATGGCTGGGTTCATGACAAGTCCCAGACCATAGAGAAAATCTTTAAAACTCTGAAGAATTTGCAACAACTTATATTTGCAAAAATGTTTAACTATTAATTATCTACAAATATAGATATGATTATATTCATGGAATACTCCTTGAAGTCTAAAGTTCAATTTAAATGACTGAATGACAAACCACTTATGAAAAGAGAACATTAGTCTATTGAGGAATGTGTGAAAATAGTCAGAAATTACATAATCTTTCGACAATCCATTAAAAAGATGTGCCAAAAAATGGTCCCCATTTACATGTATTGATTCTACTGCAGTTGTGTCACACGGTTGTTAACTTTGGTTGTGTGAACAGAGCTTTAGTATCGTACCACTGATTGATCACATAACTATTCTAGTTTTAATCCCATTCTGTTATTTTTAGAAACACTGTAAGGTGCTCCATTTCACACAGTCATAAAACAAATAGATCAGTGGTTCTCAACCTTACTAATGCTGTGACCCTTTAATACAGTTCCTCATGTTGTAGTGACCCTCAACCATAACATTTTTTTTTTACCTCCAATACTGCTGCTTTAAAAAATAGCTTCTCTCTACACATGTGTGGCATTATAGCACCAACCCTATCACATACACCTGTATTTGTACATGATAGGGATAGTGTGATGTCATCTTGCTGGATACTCGTATGTGGGCGTATCTGCAAGTGGACGGATGAGCCGGGAGACAGACAAAGGAGCGGTATCTCGGTTCCTAAGACCATTTGAAATATATTTTCCTATAGGCTTAGGCAACCCCTGTGAAAGGGTTGATCGACCCCCAAAGGGGTCGCAACTGACAGGTTAAGAACCGCTGACATAGAGTCACCCCTTAATAGTACTTTAGATGGAAATTTACAGTAAATCAATTAAAAATATAGAATGATCCAAACAAAGCGAAAATTCATAGGGGTGTTACTTTTTGATTATGTTCCAAAGCATAGTCATCTGTCACTACTGTATTGCAAATCACATTACAGTGACATACACACTGCTATTTATGTCACATTTGAAAATTTGGAGAAAAAAGTAAACTAAACCACACTGTGCAGTGGAAGTTGATCCTCTTCATCACTTCATCTTACTTGAGCAGGAAAAACAATGATCCCAGGGCCAAAGACCTCAACTGTATAAGGGAGCCTTCATACGGAGTTTACGCTCGCTTATTCTGAACATAAATTCGTTCAGAGTGAGCGGTGTAAAAAACAGATCCCATTATCTTCAATGGGTGCTGGCATACGCGCGTATCACATTGAAAGCAATCTCGTTGATTTCAATGGGTAGCGCGCGTATGCCAGCACCCATTGAAATCAATGGGATCTGTTTTTTACGCCGCTGACTCTGAATGAGTTTTACGTTCAGAATGAGTGAGCATAAACTCCATGTGAAGGCTCCCTTAGACTGCAAAAGCTGTTTTTCTACTTTTACTTAAGTGGAAAAATGTGAAATGTCAAAACCACCATCAGAAGATCATATGGTTCAATACTAGAGTCCAAAAAATGTCCTTTTAGGTCATCCTTAATAGGGCCCTTTGACTCTTTGTAATGATAAACCTATGTCCCACATCTCCATATCTCTTATAGCTATCTAGTAATGTTTCACAGACATTTACTTGTTGTCCAGGTATCTGACCTCCTTTCTAGAATGTAACTAATAGAGATGAGCGAGTACTATTCGAAACGGCCGTTTCGAATAGCATGCACCCATAAGAATGAATGGAAGCTGCTGGCACGCTTAACCCCTTGCGTGCTGGCTGCGTCCATTCATTCCTATGGGTGCGTGCTATTCGAAACGGCCGTTTCAAATAGTACTCACTCATCTCTAGTAACTAACGTTGATTGTTCCATAAGCTACTATCTGTAACCACTTCATAAAAGGATGAGTAAATATGAATAATATCGATTTAACGCACAATGCTTATCACCATTCTTATAATTAGAAGTGTCTATTGTTCTGATATATGGAATTTAACAGTAGTGACCTAACAGAACATAATTTAGGCTAGACTCAGTCCATGTGTGAGCAGAATTTAATGATCCCAGGAGAGGGGCTCCTAGCATTATAGCTATGTATGGTGTCAGGAGTCCCTGCCTCCAACCAAATACTGTTCCATAGTGATTACAGTACAGAACAGTATTTCGCTGGGGGCAGGGACCCCTATTAGCATACATAACTATATAATGCCAGGTGGATAAGTTTATTGTTCAATGAAGGAGAGACATGTAAAATAGGTTCTAAGTAGAGATGAGCGAACACTAAAATGTTCGAGGTTCGAAATTCGATTCGAACAGCCGCTCACTGTTCGAGTGTTCGAATGGGTTTCGAACCCCATTATAGTCTATGGGGAACATAAACTCGTTAAGGGAGAAACCCAAATTCGTGTCTGGAGGGTCACCAAGTCCACTATGACACCCCAGGAAATGATACCAACACCCTGGAATGACACTGGGACAGCAGGGGAAGCATGTCTGGGGGCATAAAAGTCACTTTATTTCATGGAAATCCCTGTCAGTTTGCGATTTTCGCAAGCTAACTTTTCCCCATAGAAATGCATTGGCCAGTGCTGATTGGCCAGAGTACGGAACTCGACCAATCAGCGCTGGCTCTGCTGGAGGAGGCGGAGTCTAAGATCGCTCCACACCAGTCTCCATTCAGGTCCGACCTTAGACTCCGCCTCCTCCGGCAGAGCCAGCGCTGATTGGCCGAAGGCTGGCCAATGCATTCCTATGCGAATGCAGAGACTTAGCAGTGCTGAGTCAGTTTTGCTCAACTACACATCTGATGCACACTCGGCACTGCTACATCAGATGTAGCAATCTGATGTAGCAGAGCCGAGGGTGCACTAGAACCCCTGTGCAAACTCAGTTCACGCTAATAGAATGCATTGGCCAGCGCTGATTGGCCAGAGTACGGAACTCGACCAATCAGCGCTGGCTCTGCTGGAGGAGGCGGAGTCTAAGATCGCTCCACACCAGTCTCCATTCAGGTCCGACCTTAGACTCCGCCTCCTCCAGCAGAGCCAGCGCTGATTGGCCGAATTCCGTACTCTGGCCAATCAGCACTGGCTAATGCATGTATTGGCGTGATGAAGCAGTGCTGAATGTGTGTGCTTAGCATGTATGCTACATCAGAGCCGAGGGTGCGCTTGAACCCTTGTGCAGCCTCGGCTCTGCTACATCAGAGCCGAGGGTGCGCTTGAACCCTTGTGCACACTCTGCTTCATCAAGCTAATAGAATGCATTGGCCAGCGCTGATTGGCCAATGCATTCTATTAGCCCGATGAAGTAGAGCTGAATGTGTGTGCTAAGCACACACATTCAGCTCTACTTCATCACGCCAATACAATGCATTAGCCAGTGCTGATTGGCCAGAGTACGGAATTCGGCCAATCAGCGCTGGCTCTGCTGGAGGAGGCGGAGTCTAAGGTCGGACCTGAATGGAGACTGGTGTGGAGCGATCTTAGACTCCGCCTCCTCCAGCAGAGCCAGCGCTGATTGGTCGAGTTCCGTACTCTGGCCAATCAGCGCTGGCCAATGCATCCCTATGGGAAAAAGTTTATCTCACAAAAATCACAATTACACACCCGATAGAGCCCCAAAAAGTTATTTTTAATAACATTTCCCCCTAAATAAAGGTTATCCCTAGCTATCCCTGCCTGTACAGCTATCCCTGTCTCATAGTCACAAAGTTCACATTCTCATATGACCCGGATTTGAAATCCACTATTCGTCTAAAATGGAGGTCACCTGATTTCGGCAGCCAATGACTTTTTCCAATTTTTTTCAATGCCCCCAGTGTCGTAGTTCCTGTCCCACCTCCCCTGCGCTGTTATTGGTGCAAAAAAGGCGCCAGGGAAGGTGGGAGGGGAATCGAATTTTGGCGCACTTTACTACGCGGTGTTCGATTCGATTCGAACATGGCGAACACCCTGATATCCGATCGAACATGTGTTCGATAGAACACTGT
Source organism: Leptodactylus fuscus (assembly GCF_031893055.1). Classification (NCBI taxonomy): domain Eukaryota; kingdom Metazoa; phylum Chordata; class Amphibia; order Anura; family Leptodactylidae; genus Leptodactylus; species Leptodactylus fuscus. The sequence continues at coordinate 126,700,072 of NC_134267.1, read as the reverse complement.
TCGCTCATCTCTAGTTCTAAGGCCTCAGACCAATCCTCTCCGTAAGGGAGGGAATACGTTATTTCCATCAGTCCTCTACTACCAGCCACTATGTATCCACACTGGCACATAGCAGATGTGTGCAAAGGGCAAAGATCACACATTGAGAACCCTATGTCTTGAGAATCCCAATTAGAGGGACTGTGGGAACGCTAACTTATCTTTGAGTTGTTGAAAGGAAAGGACAACATTGCTTTCAAAGATATCCTGTAATGACACCTCACCTCTATCTCTCCAAATTACTACCATGCAAATCCCGCAAGTGTGGGAACATTGGGTTATTCCATAGATCAATGTCATCAGCCAAGTCCCCAAATCCCTGTACATCTTTTGCAGCTTTCTATACCTGGTAAGCTAAGTTATTCAGTAATAACAGCTTTTCTCTGAATAAAGATTGGATTGGTCCATTACCATGTTCCAGCATATAGAGTGCTCTGGACAAAATAATTATTTTTATTAAATTCACCCTACCTACTACTGAAAGTGGGAGAGTGTCCCCGCTTTGAATTCTGCAGGCTAAAAGCTTCATTACGATTTTATAATCCGAATTGAGGAGAGATATTGGGTTGATATGACCCACACTCTCTAAGACATTTGTCAGGTTTAAGTAATAAGATTAATTCATACAGCGATAGGCAAAATACCCCGGTCCAAAATTCTTCCTTATACATGCTGTGCACTGGAAGTTGATCCTCTTCATCACTTCATCCTACTTGAGCAGGAAGAACAGTGATCCCAGGGCCAAAGACCTCAATTGTACAAGACTGTAAAAACTGTTTTTGTACAAAAGTAAGTAGGTGAGGACCCAAAACTTCTATATATCTAGTGTACAGCTTGAATGGAATGCTGTCCAGCCCTGGTATACATGACATCTCCTCCAATGCTTCTAACAGCTCAAACCAAAGTGAAAGGGATATACCTAAGGGATATCGCTATCTAAAAGGCTACTGTCTTCCCGAGGCAGGTGAGGGAACCGAAAGAAGTTTAGGTACATATTGTACTTTTTAATTGATTTACTGTACCTTTCCTACTAATGTCTGGAGTCTTGAGAATCGGCACTTACTTATCTGTCTAACATTTTCTAAATTTGCCATTTTTGTGATATGATACATTAGAATATAGTTGTTATCATGCAAAGCAATCCATAACTCAAAATGAATGTTCATTAATACGATACCAGGACCTTTAAGGGATGCTACATCTGTATCCAGACTGACTGCATTGACAAAAACAGATTTCAAACAAATCAGTCTGATATTAGTATATGAACAAAAAAAACTGAATTGGAACTTAACACAAACATATATTTTGTTAAAATACTGTTTGTGGTATTGAAGAGGACTGCAGAAAAACAGAAAAGGTGAGTATAGTTAATAGATATGTCCATCCTCAGTATATTACATCTAACATTATCATATACAGTACACATAAATCCTCTCCTCGGTGTTAAAATGCTACCATATTTGATTTTGAAAAGGAAATTTTTTTTGCTAAGACTTTCAGCTAATTTTGTTCCATATTTCAAATTCCCTTTCCTTTAGAAGCAGAATTGTTCATAAAACCAGGTGAATTGTAGAAACAGCAAATTAATTTAAAACGGTCCAAAGAAAAATGCTATGCTACTCGCGTCCGCAATATTGATGGATTATTGATACTTTACATATAATATTCTGTTAATGATCGCTCAGGTAATAGCAAAGAAGAGAGCTTTTCCTTTTGAGACTAGTTTTGACTAGTCTTGCTGCCAGAGCTTTTACTTCTTCAGTTTTATAAATTAATAATCAATTTGACGATAGGAAAGAAAACTCATATTTGCGAGTTCAAGAAATTCTGTTTAGAAAGAAAAGTAAATTATAAATTAATCACTTTAAAAGTCATAAGATGAGAACTCCAAAACAAATGAAATGAAGACACATAGAGTTCTAGTAATATTAAAAGTTATTTTAAAGTTAGAGAATAATGTTAACTTTAATAGGTAGTGTTCATAATGGACAGCGCAGTACTGATGGGGTACTAGAGTACAGATGAGGGTCTTAAAGGGTCTTAGATTTTGTCACATTGTAATATGTCAGATTTTTGTTTTTCATTAACAATTAAACAGCAAACAGGAATCCTTTGACTTCTATTCTTTGTATAAATAGCACAATATAATTTCCTCCTGCACTGCTAGCATTATTCTCAGCTTCTAATTATTTCACACTTGTAACCTGATTACCTTCCCTTCATTCCAAAGCTCATCTTTATGTATAAGGTTTGTGATATTTTGGTTTTCTGGAAATGACGTTTCTATCAGTTCTTATGCATTTTTTACTACTTTAATTCTGTTACATTTCACAAAGTTGATAATACTGGGGAAAAAAATATATAGGTTTATATATTTCAACCTAAAATGTAGGGTTGAGCGGAATTCTGAACATGATCTTTTTAGGTGGGATCGAGATCGGTGATTATTTCCCACAATGCTTTGCTACTTGCCAAGCATTGAGGGAAAAGCTAACAATGTTAGCCTTCACACTGAGTATACGCTCCGCTCATTCTGAGCGGAGTGTATACTCAGTGTGAATGCTCCGCTGTGGTTCCATAGGAATGAATGGAACCAGCGGCATGCAGCCTTAACCTCCTGCGCGCCAGCTGCATCCATTCATTCTAATGGGAGACTAGCTATCATCTCTAGTAGCTACTTACCTGCAGAGATGGCTGGTCCGGTGTTCTCATTCTTCTTCGCCTCGCTGCCCCCGCCTCTCAGGTTAGTGTTAAAGAGCTAGGAAGAATGCAGGGCTTGTTGCTTAGGAGAGTGTGGGCGGGTACTGGGAGGGGAGCCATGACCTCTCCCCTCCCAATAACCGCCCTCACTCTCCTAACCTGGGAGGCGGGGGCAGCGAGGCGAAGAAGAACGAGAACACCGGGCACCGGACCAGCCATCTCTGAAGGTAAGTGGACACCAGGGGGGACTAAGTAGCCAGAGGATTTTAAAAAAAATCCTCTGGCTACTTAGTGATTAAAAAAAAAATCACTATACAGCGTGGATTCTAACAATTAAAGCATTCAATTATTAGATTCCATGCTATATAGTGAATAGGATTGTTTTTAAAATCCGATCTCCGATTAGTAAAAAAAATCCCATTGACTTGCATTGGGATCGGAATTGGGATCGAGATCGGGTTCGAATGAAAAATGATTGGAAATCGGATTTCAAAATCGATCCTGAAAAGTCAAGATCGGCTCAACCCTACTAAAATCCTATGGTGCTATTCAAGTGGAAGGCAAAAACATGGCATGAAGTGGATAACAATTGCCATACTTTGAGATATTTTTAGTTTCAACAAGGCAGCAGGGTTCCTCTTAAATTATGAATAAACCATCACAACAATTATAGCAACAGATACCATATTTAATGACTGTCACAGTAAAGATGTCTATGATGGTGGTGAAATCTTCTTTCCTCTAAACCAGAGGTTCTCAAACTTATTTTGTCTACCGCCCACTTCGAGAATTAATTATTTCCTAGCGCCCCCCCCAAATTTTTTTACTTTACTACATCTTAAGAATCACAATCGCAGTCATTATGTTAATAATTAAATTATGTGTGTCATGTGAAAATAAGACTTTCTGATGAGGGTAATGTAAAGAATCGAGTATTAAAAACTTGCTAATGACACCACTCACAGTATTTACCACCGCACGTACAGCACTTTACCTAGTCGCTAAATTCACTTGTTTTTGTAATATCGTCAAATGACATGACTGGCTGTGACATGATGGCGCATGCGCTTTTATATGAGGCAGCGGGCGGGCCTAGTACTTTCGAGAATGGACTAGAAACTTCTCGCTTCGCATTGGAGCTTACCGCCATCTATGGTACAGTTTGACAACTTTTGGACAGGAAATAGTTACTGTCTAGTCCCCTAGATGGCGGTACACGAGGAAACGCACGTTAAGCGTAAAGGAGCGGTAAAGTTTGTGTTAAAAGCAAAAAAAAAACAATTTTAAAGGGGTAGCCTCATGAAGCTTGATCTGCCTTCTAAGCTGCCTAAAAATCTTCTTTCTTCCTGTTTGCTCGCGTCGATTAGCCCCGCCCCCAAATTAGCATGTAGTTCCGCCCACCACATAGCGTGATCCTATGGGATGACTGAAGGGCCTGTGATGTCATCAAAAGGTCCTGTAGACTTGGATTTACCTTGTACGGAGTTTCCTAAAGGACCTGGCTCCTCTGCCCACTAGCAGCCTGCTCTATATAATAAAGCTTTATCCTAGTGAACAGAGAGACCAGGTCCTTTAGCCCAGTAGGATTTAAACTGCTTTATATAAGAAAGCAGCACTTATTCCACACACACCCCTCTATCTGACAGCAGGGAGCTAGATGATGTGTATGTGATGTGTATGCAGGGCCGGTGCCAGGGCACGGCATAGTCTGGCAAGTGCCGGGGCCCTCAGAGCCTCTTGCCTCGGCACTTGCCCGCCCCAGCACTTGCCTGTCCCGATTTCAGCCGATGAGCTGAATACATAGGCGATTAAAGCAGGAGCTGTGAGCTCAGCTCCTGCTTTAAAGCTGCGGCTCGGCTTGCGTGTGTAGGCGCGATGACGTCATCACATCGCGCCTACACATGCAAGCCGGGCCGCAGCTTTAAAGCAGGAGCTGAGCTCACAGCTCAGTGAATGGAGTGAGAGAGCGGAGAGAGGAGCGTCGGGGGAGCGATGGAAGGTGAGTGTAAGTGTTTGTTTTGTATTAAATATTAAGGTGGAACATAATGAAGGGGTCCCATGAAACTTGGGGGGCAAATGAAGGGGAGGGGGGAGGGGGGAACAGCATGACACTGGGGAAGATGAAGGGGGTGGGGAGAGAACGGCATGAAACTGGGGACAGAGATGGAGGGGGCCCAATGAAACTGGGGGGGCAAATGAAGGGGAGGGGGGAACGGCATGACACTGGGGAAGATAAAGGGGGTGGGGAGAGAACGGCCTGAAACTGGGGACAGAGATGGAGGGGGCCCAATGAAACTGGGGGGACAAATGAAGGGGAGGGAGGGAACGGCATGGCACTGGGGCAGATGGGGGGGTGGAACAGTATGATACTGGGGCAGAGACGGGGGACATGAAACTGTGGGCAGATGAAGGGGGAGAACGTGATGAAACTGGAGACAGAGATGGAGGGGAGGACATGAAACTAGGGGCAGAGGAAGGGTGTATATGAAACTGGGGGAGAGATGGAGGGGGGGCATATAATTTACGGGTGACTGTAGGAGGATTATACTGTGTGCGGGCACATGATAAATGAATGAGAATGGGCGGAGTCAACATAAAAGTGGGTGGAGCCAAATTTGTTGCGGCGCGCAGAGCGCACCGCACATTTTAACCCTCTTTCTACTCTTTGAAAATTGGGAGGTATGGCGTTGGTGACGCCACACTCCTGCGTGACGTCACTTGCTTAATCTGCGACACACAGTGTCTCGACTCCCCCACCTCCTTTACAAGGGGGCCCACTCAGGCTCTGTCGCCCAAGGGCCCATAAAAACCTGGAGCCGACCCTGTGTGTATGTGTGGTGCAGACACAAGCTGGCTCCGTACACTCAGCCCCCCCCTCTCTCCCCCCACACAGCAGGGAGCTACGTCATGTGGATCCCTCAGCAATGAGCAGGGGGCCAGGTGCTAATGTCCATAATGAAGTGAATAAAGTAAGATAGTGGACAAACAAAGCAGTTTTGCTGAAGCAGTGTATTTAGGAAAAGTCTTAAATCCACATTAACAAGCAGTATAGATAGAATCATTGTTATGATACCACCCCTTTAAATTAGCCATCACCCCCCTAAACTGCTTCAATGCCCCCCAATCTTCTCTGTGCCCTTTACTGCCCCCCTATAGGCCTCCAGCGCCCACAAGGGGGCGTTATCGCCCACTTTGAGAAAGACTGCTCTAAACGGAAGAGAATGTTTCCTTGTCTAAGGCCATTATAAAAGATCTCTGTGCTGGATATTTCTATACTTGTACATTGTACAATGTTTTCTATAGACATACCAGTATTTCATTCATCCACAAACAGGCAAATGTCCAGTATGTCGACCCCAGGTAAATAATCCAGGATTAAATAAAGTTGGCCACATTATTGATACATACTCAGGGCTCTATAGAGGCAAAAGATATAAAAGCAAGTATCACAGAGATATAGTTGTTAGCGTTGTCATTTACCTTACCCCAGGACCGACCAGGTAGACCATATAATCAGATATTAAAGACAGACACACATGAATTAGATTTCTGTGCGTCCGGACAGAGCTCTGCAAGGTTCTGCCCAGAATCAGTTTATTTTATAGTAAGTATTGTCATTGAGAATTAACCAATCCAAAAGTATATCAAAAATGAACCAATCAGATTAGATCAAAATTCCACCAATACAGTTATTGTCAACAATCCTAAATTGTCCAATCATGTACTGACACTTACAAGAAATCCTAAAATAGTAATACATGTGACTGGTCAAGCGTCATGCATAACCTGGCCAAAAATACATTCTTTTAGTATGTGATCAAGGAATTTGGGGACTTTTTCCCTACATCTGGCATCCATCATTGGTCTGCTAATTGTACTGAAAATGATAAACGTTGACAGTTCTTTCCTTATTTCTAAGAAAAAAACCACAGAACAATAACAACTGGACATCTGGTATCTGGTTGACCAGAATCTGAATGACTAACTTGTTGTCCCATACTTTTGGCAATCTCAACAGCACAAAAGGTTGAGTGCGGGTTAGACATGGATACTAAAAGACAAAATGGCTACTGTGTGTACCAATAAGAATACACATCAATTGAACTACTCTAACATCCTTGTTATTGAGTAAACGCCCAGCAAATGTAGAATTAATCATACAATCCTGTACATCATGTTGTGTAAGAAATACTCCTAAATCCACCCAAATTCACAGACAATGCACCAATACGCAGCGGTTCCTTAGCAAATATAAACCAATCTCTTCAGATGTCTGAGAATCTAGCAGGATACATATGGTAATTTCAGGAAATTGGACAACCTCTTATTAGTGTTCTCAGGCAGAAATAAAAACTTTAAAAATCTACTTTGGATTGAATTAAGGCGTCTCTTGTTAGCCGTCCAGCTATACTTCTTGGGCAGAGAGGAATAGTATTCCTGTAGAACTCATCTTTAGTGAAGCTTTATGGAGCTACCAATTTACTTTCCTTAACGACTGTAGATTGAATTCATGGGGCTCGGGGGCTATGTCAATTGAAGGCTCAATTTTGACTTCTCTTACTGAAGAGTGCCCTCCCTAGGTGAACTTCTTGCTATCTTCCTATAATTGTACTGCTGTAGAACATAAGGAAATTGTTCATTATATGTTAATCTATTTTCCCTTAGATCAATCAGCAGCACAAAAATCCCCCCCTATTGTCAGTTTATAACTACACAAGAGGGGATGATGGGATTTCTCCCTTTATATAGTCCAGGAAAGAGTGATGTAACTATATTTAATTGTGTTTTTAGGTAATTAAAAATTCCAGCTGTCCTACTAGTTCACAGGGGCAGAAATATCCCATCATTTTATTGCTCTTAGGACTAAGAGAAAACACATTATTCCTTTAAGGGCATGATCTAAAACACCATAAGGACTAGGCTCCATTTTTAAAACGGACGTGTCAATTTATATGGTAATAACTTTGGGGGGGGGGGACCACATCAGTTTTGGAAGACATCTGCAGCTTTGAATTTCTGACTGTAAGCCTCCATAACATGTGGATACATTCCAGACCATCTGGACCCTTTGGAACATGTACTGTATCCTAAATGTCTTCTGACCATGGATTTTCCCCTCCCCTCTTTCCCTTTGTCATCTCCCCCTTGTCTTTTGGCTTTTATTGTAATTTGTTTTTGTTAAAATTTCATGGTCTTTATTTCTGTTACTACTTGGAGCAGTCGAGGGCAACCATGCTCCATTTGTCTTATATTTTCTCCTGTTGTTCCTTTTATATCAGTTTTCAATAAAAAAAATTTCAATAAAAAAATGCATTACAAAGTTTGTTATACAATTTCTCCTTTGCATGTAAATATCCCACATGTTTAAGTAAATTGCTGTTTGGGCACATGGCAGAGTGGTGAAGGGAAGGAGCACTGCCTGGGCTTTTAAAGAGCAGATGTTGCTAGATTCGTTTTCAGATGCCATGTCTCATTTGCAGAGCACCTAAAGTTTCTGTGCGGTCAAAACAACCCAATTGTGACCCCATTCTGGAATATAAACCCCTCAAGAAATTTATCAAGGGGTATAATGATAATATTGACCCTGTAGCTGGTCCACAGATTTATTAAAATTGGGACAGGAAAATGAAAAATTATTTTCTTCTGAAAAAACTGACACTTTATCCGCAAACCCTTCATTATCACAAAGGGTTAAAGAGAAAATAAACACAAAAGTTTGTTACATAATTTCTCCTCAACACAGCAATACGTGGTCCTAAACTGGGTATATGATGGTACTTGGAACAGAAAGAGTGCTATTTGGCTTTTGGAAGGTAGATTTTGCTGGAATAGTCCTCAGCTAACATGCCTCTTTTGTAGAGTCCCTAAATTATCAGTACAGCGAAAGACACCAAAAAGTGACCCCATTTTGGAAACTACACCCTTTAAAGACTTTATCAAGGGTGTAGTTTCTTTATCTACTTCATCACTGACTTCAACTGCACCGTTGACTCTATGGTTAAAGTGGCCCTGGATTCAGTTCCTTCCACTTAGCTCTGTGATACTGTAGATTCAGCACTCTGATGTGGTTTTCCTTTTCCAAACCAACACCACACTTTTTTTTCCGGCAGCTTTAATTTTATTAACGGTTACAGCAGTCCAGATGAGTTTTTGAATTGCTTATTTATTTGTATTGCAAAAATATTAGAATCAGTAATTAGGTGGAGAATTATCTAATCATACAATGCTACATTTATTTATACAACAGATTTTTTTTCCACTCAAGCTGTTTCCTTGTGTGTGTGTCCTGTGTCTGCCAAGAAGTGATTAGTGATGTGTGTTACTGACCAGCATCTGTGCTCAATTTTTTTGTATTATTCTTTTCCTTCTCTTTCTTCTCTATAAGTTTAATTCTTGTATATCCCATATGTGTAAAAGAACTACATATACACCCCTTTAAATAACATTTACACACACTTAACATGTATTAAATCACATACATTTACACCCCCTTATAAAATAAAAATGGCCCATTTGTCCCAAGACTGGATTTAGCCAAGGAAGAATATGTTTAGCCTACGTCTGACACTAAATTTGCAAGAAAGGGACAAAAACATTCCTTATTCCTCTGTTTTTCCTTGTTGATGGGGGAATCCCAAGGAGACACCCTTAAACAATAGCTAAGGCAACATCTGAAACAAATGATCCAACATGGACCCCACTCATGACATTTAGAATGAATGAATGAATTAATTAATTTTGAGGCTATTGCCCTGTCAAACGTCTTTTTATTGAATGGAGAAATAGTTACATCAAATCACAAATACAAAAAAAAGTGGTACTAGTATAAACCAAAGATTTGATGTTGTTCACTTATTACAAATAATAGAAGATAAACAGGATCATACCTTCAAATCCATTAGGTGGTGATCAAGGACTTAATCTTTCTAAACTAGGTAGAGAGGGACGCTAGTTAATCTAGAAGAGAGGACCTCCATATTGTATGAGCGTGATATTCCCCTGCTGCCCATTAAACTGTTAGAAATGGGAGAACCTAAAAGAGATGCTTAATCTGTTCCAAAAAATAGACACATTAGATACATAGTACGGTAGAAAAAAGACAAATGTCCATTACGTTTAACCAGGGAATAAGAAAGGGTGCAACATTCTATACATTTCCAAAAGCATTCATGCTATTTTCCTCTAAAAAGGCATCTATTCCCTTTTGAAGCAGACTGCTGTCACCAGCTCCTGGGGTAGGCTATTCCAAAGATTCAAAAGGAGACCATTTATCATTGTGAAACCTGCACGAAGCAGTGCTTTGAGGTATATTGTACATCATGGATTATTAATTTCTTAAATGGTTACTATCTTTTCAGAAAACTTAATCTCATTTAAAAGAGCATGTGCTTTTGAACTAAAATGTATTATACTTTAATTAAAAATATTGCTGCTTTCTGTCTGTGAAAACTCTATAAAGTTTATAAATTAAGCGTCTCACTTCTAGTTAATTTTCACCAGCAATTTATGACACCATGTGATACATTGCTGGTGAGACTCAGAAGTGGACGGGTCAGTTCATTTACACTTGAAAAAGGGCAATTGATGCCCGAAACGCATTGTATTGTTCTGAAATTTATTAAAGAAGGTTTGATATCCATCAACCGGATGAAGCGTGGTAATCCTTTATCTTGGTCCTCTGGAATTTCATTTGACACCATTGGTGGTACAGATTCTGCTGCTCCAGATCACCCAGGGAGGAACCCCCTGTGAAATGGTTCTAAGACGCAATCAGTAGTTATTAGAGATGAGCGAACAGTGTTCTATCGAACTCATGTTCGATCGGATATTAGGCTGTTCGGCATGTTCGAATCGAATCGAACACCGCGTGGTAAAGTGCGCCATTACTCGATTCCCCTCCCACCTTCCCTGGCGCCTTTTTTGCTCCAATAACAGCGCAGGGTAGGTGGGACAGGAACTACGACACCGGTGACGTTGAAAAAAGTAGGAAAAACCCATTGGCTGCCGAAAACATGTGACCTCTAATTTAAAAGAACAGCGCCGCCCAGGTTCGCGTCATTCTGAGCTTGCAATTCACCGGGGACGGAGGTTTCCGTCCATTTAGCTAGGGCTTAGATTCTGGGTAGGCAGGGACAGGCTAGGATAGGAAGGAGAAGACAACCAACAGCTCTTGTAAGAGCTAAATTCCAGGGAGAAGCTTGTCAGTGTAACGTGGCACTGACGGGCTCAATCGCCGCAACCCAGCTTTCCCAGGATCCTGAATGGAATACACTGACAGTGTATTCCCGTATACCCTATATATACACCCCAAATCCCCGTTCCAACGGTGTGCCCCCCCCACCTTCACCCCAGAAATACCCTGCAAGTCCCCTAGCAATAGAATTGGGGCTATATACACCCACTATTTTTGCTACTGCCATATAGTGCCATTGTCTGACTGGGAATTCAAAGAATATATTGGGGTTACATATAACTTCAATTTCAGGGAGAAGCTTGTCAGTGTAACGTGGCACTGACGGGCTCAATCGCCGCAACCCAGCTTTCCCAGGATCCTGAATGGAATACGCTGACAGTGTATTCCCGTATACCCTATATACACCCCAAATCCCCGTTCCAACGGTGTGCCCCCCCACCTTCACCCCAGAAATACCCTGCAAGTCCCCTAGCAATAGAATTGGGGCTATATACACCCACTATTTTTGCTACTGCCATATAGTGCCATTGTCTGACTGGGAATGCAAAGAATATATTGGGGTTACAAATACCTTCAAGTCCTGCCACTGCCATATAGTGCCATTGTCTGACTCGGAATTCAAAGAATATATTGGGGTTACATATAACTTCAAGTCCTGCCACTGCCATATAGTGCCAGTTTCTCACTGGGAATTCAAAGAATATATCGGGGTTACAAATACCTTCAAGTCCTGTCACTGCCATATAGTGCCATTGTCTGACTGGGAATTCAAAGAATATATTGGGGTTACAAATACCTTCAAGTCCTGCCACTGCCATATAGTGCCATTGTCTGACTGGGAATTCAAAGAATATATTGGGGTTACAAATACCTTCAAGTCCTGCCACTGCCATATAGTGCCATTGTCTGACTGGGAATTCAAAGAATATATTGGGGTTATAAATACCTTCAAGACCTGCCACTGCCATATAGTGCCATTGTCTGACTGGGAATTCAAAGAATATATTGGGGTTACAAATACCTTCAAGTCCTGCCACTGACATATAGTGCCAGTTTCTCACTGGGAATTCAAAGAATATATTGGGGTTACAAATACCTTCAAGTCCTGCCACTGCCATATAGTGCCATTGTCTGACTGGGAATTCAAAGAATATATTGGGGTTACAAATACCTTCAAGTCCTGCCACTGCCATATAGTGCCATTGTCTGACTGGGAATTCAAAGAATATATTGGGGTTACAAATACCTTCAAGTCCTGCCACTGCCATATAGTGCCATTGTCTGACTGGGAATTCAAAGAATATATTGGGGTTATAAATACCTTCAAGTCCTGCCACTGCCATATAGTGCCATTGTCTGACTGGGAATTCAAAGAATATATTGGGGTTACAAATACCTTCAAGTCCTGCCACTGACATATAGTGCCAGTTTCTCACTGGGAATTCAAAGAATATATTGGGGTTACAAATACCTTCAAGTCCTGCCACTGACATATAGTGCCAGTTTCTCACTGGGAATTCAAAGAATATATTGGGGTTACAAATACCTTCAAGTCCTGCCACTGCCATATAGTGCCATTATCTGACTGGGAATGCAAAGAATATATTGGGGTTACAAATACACTCAAGTCCTGCCACTGACATATAGTGCCAGTTTCTGACTGGGAATACCTGGCTGACACCAGCTCTGACCTCTCCAATCCCTCTGTGCTCTACAGCCTACACTTATTTTCTCATCTTTTTTTCTGCACTGCACATCTCTTGCCTACTTCCTTTGGGATCTCAGAAGTGGTGGTCTCAGTGCTGAGAAACACATCTGAGTCCCCCATGCAATATGCATTAAGAGAACCCTGGAGCCTACCATAGCATCAAGCCTGGCTAAATGCAGAGAAAGATTTTGGACCACTTCCAGAGATGGTAATTTCAGCGCTGCAGTTGGCAATGGATGGTGTAATGGGATTAGCTGAGGGATCGCTGTCTTGACCACTTTTTGGCACAAAATGAAAGTCCAATCCAGCCAAGAATGGTGCAAGGATATGATGCAAGGACACCTACATATCCGTCTGTGACACATTGGGGAGTTCACCCTCATCCACCCTTTTGGCCTGCACCATAATGCGCCTCTTCCCAGCTAAGCTAAGCGCTGAATTTAGGGACCGCCTCATGTTTGGGGGAAAGTGCTGGTGTGGACGGCACAGTGAGGTGGCGCAGTAGACACTCTGCCCAAAAAGGGCAGAGTGTCCCCCAGCCGGGACTCCAACATCTCCTGGGCCAGATTTTTGGAGATGAGGCCGTTGAAGCCTTGGGCATGTGGGTGGGTTGCGCTGTACTTTAGCATGAAATGAAAGGCCTGGGAGATGGGGAGTTGCTGGGAAGAGGCGCATGATGGCGCGGGCAAAAGGAGAAGTGGCAGGAAAAGGGGAGGATGAGGGAGAAGTCAACAAAGTGGCGGAGGCAGATGAAGTGATGTCCTGGCTCATCCTCTGGAGTGCATCGCCAGCACTGTGAGCAGAGGCAGTGGCATGAATGGCGGGCGACGTTTGTCCTGCCGTTGCTGCCTGCCACTGATTCCAGTGCTTGGATTCCAAATGACGGTGCATTGAAGTGGTGGACAGGTTGCTCTTCTCAGGGCCCCTACTCGATTTCGAGAGGCAAATTGTGTAGACGACACTATATCTGTCCTCGGCGCATTCCTTGAAAAAACTCTACACCTTCGAGAAACGTGCCCTCGATGGGGGAGTTTTTCTGGGCTGGGTACAAAAGGGAACATCTTCAGACATTCCGGGTCTGGCCTGGCTTCGGCAAAGCAGCTGACCTCTGCCTCTGGACATGTCTCTGCCTCTAGCTACCCTTTTTGGTGCTGCACCTGCCTCAACATCCACACTACTTTCCCAGCTTGATATCCGCCTTGTCCAGGTGGGGTCGGTGTCCTCGTCGTCCACCACCTCCTCTTCCAACTCCTGTCTCGCCTCCTCCTCCTGCACAATGCGCATGTCAACTGGCTGCCCTGACAGCAACTGCGTCTCATCGTCGTCGATGAGGGTGGGTTGCTGGTCATCCGCCACCAAATCGACCGGAGATGGAATGGAGGAGACTCTAGTGTTTGAGCATCTGGACACAGATACTCGTCTGTTAGGTCCGTGGAATCGCGAAATGGAGGGGCAGGTTGCGGTACAGTCAAAGGAAGGGAGAACAGCTCTGGGGAGCAGGGACAGTTGGGGTTATTGTTCTGGGAAGATTGGGAATTTTGGGTGGAAGGAGGACAAGACTGTTGGGTAAGAGGAGGTAGAGGCTGCCTGGCTGGTGGACAATGTGCTTTAAGCGTTATCCGACAGCCATTGCAAGACCTGTTCCTGGTTCTCGGGCCTACTAAGGTTTGTACCATTCAGCCTAGTTAATTTGGAACTTTTGTGCAAAGCGCAGAACTTAGGGCCCGCCTGATGTTAAGGGACACATGCTGGTACAAGGCTCAACTCACCCTAAGTGCCAAAAACACTGCTGGTGCAAGGCTCTACTCATGCCAAGGGCCTCAATCTCTTCTGGTAGCTCAGCTTAAGGTCCTGTAACTTTGTTTGGAAGGGCTCATGTTAAGGGGTAGAAAAGTGAATTTTGGAAGGTCTTACCACATCACACACACACACACACACACACACACACACACACACACACTCAAAATGACAGTTAAGGGTGAGGGCTTTTGGATTTCCCATTGTCTATTCCATCCGTGGTTGTCATGGGGAACGTGATTTAAAGGGTGGTTGTTACTGTTTGTTGAGCTTAAATTGGGGTTTGTGTCCATCCATTTGGGGAGTAAAGAAGGTTTCCAGGTATTTTCCCACTTTGATAGAGGTTTTTTTGAATGTGTAAAGTGTGTAGTTGTTAGGCTGTGATGTTGGTGTGTTAGATGCCCCCAGACATGCTTCCCCTGCTGTCCCAGTGTCATTCCAGAGGTGTTGGCATCATTTCCTGGGGTGTCATAGTGGACTTGGTGACCCTCCAGACACGGATTTGGGTTTCCCCCCTTAACGAGTATATGTTCCCCATAGACTATAATGGGGTTCGAAACCCGTTCGAACACACGAACAGTGAGCGGCTGTTCGAATCGAATTTCGAACCTCGAACATTTTAGTGTTCGCTCATCTCTAGTAGTTATGAATTCTTCACAACTCCCCCAGGTGAGAGTCACTTCTGTATTTATCTCAATATCCCATCACCCAACAATACTTAACCATATATGGCTCAGTACTGTTCTTGCTTTTTGTCTTTGCATTAAAAAGGAACAAGGTTTCAGTGAATGGAGAGAGGGGGACTGGTCTTTTCACACAGTGAATGCAGATAGAAGGGGGTATTTTTCCTCATAACACGTCAGCAAACTGATATATCTGTGCACTGGACTGGGCATTCTGCACATCTTACGATATAAGAAAAATCTTCTATGTTTGGCTGCTTGAATAATTATAGATGGGATATTATGAACAGACATCAAGCAGCAATCCTGATTTTGCTTCTCTCCATATCTCTCTCTCTCTCTCTCTCTCTCTCTCTCTCTCTCTATATATATATATATATATATATATATATATATATATATATATAATCTGTGTCTTTTAAACTGTATCATATCTGCATGTATTTTCAGTTTAGTGTTCCCTGATCTCCTATATTATGCTCACTTGTCCTCTTGTCTTTTCCTCGGGGCTATTTCTTTGCTATTGTACAGTTACTCTTGGCAAAATTATTTGTAAATAAGCCAGTAGCAGTTATAATGGATGGGAATGGAGCCGACTGCTCCTTATTGTACATACAGTTAGGGCCAGAAATATTTGGACAGTGACACAAGTTTTATTTTAGCTGTTTACTAAAACATGTTCAGAAATACAATTATATATATAATATGAGCTGAAAGTGCACACTCCCAGCTGCAATATGAGAGTTTCCACATCCAAATCGGAGAAAGGGTTTAGGAATCATAGCTCTGTAATGCATAGCCTCCTCTTTTTGAAGGGACCAAAAGTAATTGGACAATGGACTCTAAGGGCTGCAATTAACTCTGAAGGCGTCTCCCTCGTAAACCTGTAATCAATGAAGTAGTTAAAAGGTCTGGGGTTGATTCCAGGTGTGTGGTTTTGCATTTGGAAGCTGTTGCTGTGACCAGACAACATGCAGTCAAAGGAACTCTCAATTGAGGTGAAGCAGAACATCCTGAGGCTGAAAAAAAAGAAAAAATCCATCAGAGAGATAGCAGACATGCTTGGAGTAGCAAAATCAACAGTCGGGTACATTCTAAGAAAAAAGGAATTGACTGGTGAGCTTGGGAACTCAAAAAGGCCTGGGCATCCACGGATGACAACAGTGGTGGATGATTGCCGCATACTTTCTTTGGTCAAGAAGAACCCGCTCACAACATCAACTGAAGTCCAGAACACTCTCAGTGAAGTAGGTGTATCTGTCTCTAAGTCAACAGTAAAGAGAAGACTCCATGAAAGTAAATACAAAGGGTTCACATCTAGATGCAAACCATTCATCATTTCCAAAAATAGACAGGCCAGAGTTAAATTTGCTGAAAAACACCTCAAGAAGCCAGCTCAGTTCTGGAAAAGTATTCTATGGACAGATGAGACAAAGATCAACCTGTACCAGAATGATTTGAAGAAAAAAGTTTGGAGAAGAAAGGGAACGGCACATGATCCAAGGCACACCACATCCTCTGTAAAACATGGTGGAGGCAACGTGATGGCATGGGCATGCATGGCTTTCAATGGCACTGGGTCACTTGTGTTTATTGATGACATAACAGCAGACAAGAGTAGCCGGATGAATTCTGAAGTGTACCGGGATATACTTTCAGCCCAGATTCAGCCAAATGCTGCCAAGTTGATCGGACGGCGCTTCATAGTACAGATGGATAATGACTAGAGATGAGCGAACAGTGTTCTATCGAACTCATGTTCGATCGGATATTAGGCTGTTCGGCATGTTCGAATCGAATCGAACACCGCGTGGTAAAGTGCGCCATTACTCGATTCCCCTCCCACCTTCCCTGGCGCCTTTTTTGCTCCAATAACAGCGCAGGGTAGGTGGGACAGGAACTACGACACCGGTGACGTTGAAAAAAGTAGGCAAAACCCATTGGCTGCCGAAAACATGTGACCTCTAATTTAAAAGAACAGCGCCGCCCAGGTTCGCGTCATTCTGAGCTTGCAATTCACCGAGGACGGAGGTTTCCGTCCAGCTAGCTAGGGCTTAGATTCTGGGTAGGCAGGGACAGGCTAGGATAGGAAGGAGAAGACAACCAACAGCTCTTGTAAGAGCTAAATTCCAGGGAGAAGCTTGTCAGTGTAACGTGGCACTGACGGGCTCAATCGCCGCAACCCAGCTTTCCCAGGATCCTGAATGGAATACACTGTCAGTGTATTCCCGTATACCCGATATATACCCCGATACCCGTTCCAACGGTGTGCCCCCCCACCTTCACCCCAGAAATACCCTGCAAGTCCCCTAGCAATAGAATTGGGGCTATATACACCCACAATTTTTACTACTGGTATACAGTGCCATTGTCTGACTGGGAATTCAAAGAATATATTGGGAATACAAATACCCTCATTTCTTGCTACTGCCATATAGTGCCAGTGTCTGACTGGGAATTCAAAGAATATATTGGGGTTACGTGCACCCACAATTTTTACTACTGGTATACAGTGCCATTGTCTGACTGGGAATTCAAAGAATATATTGGGAATACAAATACCCTCATTTCTTGCTACTGCCATATAGTGCCAGTTTCTGACTGGTAATTCAAAGAATATATTGGGGTTACGTGCACCCACAATTTTTACTACTGGTATACAGTGCCATTGTCTGACTGGGAATTCAAAGAATATATTGGGAATACAAATACCCTCATTTCTTGCTACTGCCATATAGTGCCAGTGTCTGACTGGGAATTCAAAGAATATATTGGGGTTACGTGCACCCACAATTTTTACTACTGGTATACAGTGCCATTGTCTGACTGGGAATTCAAAGAATATATTGGGAATACAAATACCCTCATTTCTTGCTACTGCCATATAGTGCCAGTGTCTGACTGGTAATTCAAAGAATATATTGGGGTTACGTGCACCCACAATTTTTACTACTGGTATACAGTGCCATTGTCTGACTGGGAATTCAAAGAATATATTGGGAATACAAATACCCTCATTTCTTGCTACTGCCATATAGTGCCAGTGTCTGACTGGGAATTCAAAGAATATATTGGGGTTACGTGCACCCACAATTTTTACTACTGGTATACAGTGCCATTGTCTGACTGGGAATTCAAAGAATATATTGGGGTTATAAATACCCTCATTTCTTGCTACTGCCATATAGTGCCAGTTTCTGACTGGTAATTCAAAGAATATATTGGGGTTACGTGCACACACAATTTTTACTACTGGTATACAGTGCCATTGTCTGACTGGGAATTCAAAGAGTATATTGGGAATACAAATACCCTCATTTCTTGCTACTGCCATATAGTGCCAGTTTCTGACTGGGAATTCAAAGAATATATTGGGGTTACGTGCACCCACAATTTTTACTACTGGTATACAGTGCCATTGTCTGACTGGGAATTCAAAGAATATATTGGGGTTATAAATACCCTCATTTCTTGCTACTGCCATATAGTGCCAGTTTCTGACTGGTAATTCAAAGAATATATTGGGGTTACGTGCACCCACAATTTTTACTACTGGTATACAGTGCCATTGTCTGACTGGGAATTCAAAGAGTATATTGGGAATACAAATACCCTCATTTCTTGCTACTGCCATATAGTGCCAGTTTCTGACTGGTAATTCAAAGAATATATTGGGGTTACGTGCACCCACAATTTTTACTACTGGTATACAGTGCCATTGTCTGACTGGGAATTCAAAGAATATATTGGGGTTATAAATACCCTCATTTCTTGCTACTGCCATATAGTGCCAGTTTCTGACTGGTAATTCAAAGAATATATTGGGGTTACGTGCACCCACAATTTTTACTACTGGTATACAGTGCCATTGTCTGACTGGGAATTCAAAGAGTATATTGGGAATACAAATACCCTCATTTCTTGCTACTGCCATATAGTGCCAGTTTCTGACTGGTAATTCAAAGAATATATTGGGGTTACGTGCACCCACAATTTTTACTACTGGTATACAGTGCCATTGTCTGACTGGGAATTCAAAGAATATATTGGGGTTATAAATACCCTCATTTCTTGCTACTGCCATATAGTGCCAGTTTCTGACTGGTAATTCAAAGAATATATTGGGGTTACGTGCACCCACAATTTTTACTACTGGTATACAGTGCCATTGTCTGACTGGGAATTCAAAGAGTATATTGGGAATACAAATACCCTCATTTCTTGCTACTGCCATATAGTGCCAGTTTCTGACTGGTAATTCAAAGAATATATTGGGGTTACGTGCACCCACAATTTTTACTACTGGTATACAGTGCCATTGTCTGACTGGGAATTCAAAGAGTATATTGGGAATACAAATACCCTCATTTCTTGCTACTGCCATATAGTGCCAGTTTCTGACTGGGAATTCAAAGAATATATTGGGGTTACGTGCACCCACAATTTTTACTACTGGTATACAGTGCCATTGTCTGACTGGGAATTCAAAGAATATATTGGGGTTATAAATACCCTTATTTCTTGCTACTGCCATATAGTGCCAGTTTCTGACTGGTAATTCAAAGAATATATTGGGGTTACGTGCACCCACAATTTTTACTACTGGTATACAGTGCCATTATCTGACTGGGAATTCAAAGAGTATATTGGGAATACAAATACCCTCATTTCTTGCTACTGCCATATAGTGCCAGTTTCTGACTGGGAATTCAAAGAATATATTGGGGTTACGTGCACCCACAATTTTTACTACTGGTATACAGTGCCATTGTCTGACTGGGAATTCAAAGAATATATTGGGGTTATAAATACCCTCATTTCTTGCTACTGCCATATAGTGCCAGTTTCTGACTGGTAATTCAAAGAATATATTGGGGTTACGTGCACCCACAATTTTTACTACTGGTATACAGTGCCATTGTCTGACTGGGAATTCAAAGAATATATTGGGGTTATAAATACCCTCATTTCTTGCTACTGCCATATAGTGCCAGTTTCTGACTGGTAATTCAAAGAATATATTGGGGTTACGTGCACCCACAATTTTTACTACTGGTATACAGTGCCATTGTCTGACTGGGAATTCAAAGAGTATATTGGGAATACAAATACCCTCATTTCTTGCTACTGCCATATAGTGCCAGTTTCTGACTGGGAATTCAAAGAATATATTGGGGTTACGTGCACCCACAATTTTTACTACTGGTATACAGTGCCATTGTCTGACTGGGAATTCAAAGAATATATTGGGGTTATAAATACCCTCATTTCTTGCTACTGCCATATAGTGCCAGTTTCTGACTGGTAATTCAAAGAATATATTGGGGTTACGTGCACCCACAATTTTTACTACTGGTATACAGTGCCATTGTCTGACTGGGAATTCAAAGAGTATATTGGGAATACAAATACCCTCATTTCTTGCTACTGCCATATAGTGCCAGTTTCTGACTGGTAATTCAAAGAATATATTGGGGTTACGTGCACCCACAATTTTTACTACTGGTATACAGTGCCATTGTCTGACTGGGAATTCAAAGAATATATTGGGGTTATAAATACCCTCATTTCTTGCTACTGCCATATAGTGCCAGTTTCTGACTGGTAATTCAAAGAATATATTGGGGTTACGTGCACCCACAATTTTTACTACTGGTATACAGTGCCATTGTCTGACTGGGAATTCAAAGAGTATATTGGGAATACAAATACCCTCATTTCTTGCTACTGCCATATAGTGCCAGTTTCTGACTGGGAATTCAAAGAATATATTGGGGTTACGTGCACCCACAATTTTTACTACTGGTATACAGTGCCATTGTCTGACTGGGAATTCAAAGAATATATTGGGGTTATAAATACCCTCATTTCTTGCTACTGCCATATAGTGCCAGTTTCTGACTGGTAATTCAAAGAATATATTGGGGTTACGTGCACCCACAATTTTTACTACTGGTATACAGTGCCATTGTCTGACTGGGAATTCAAAGAGTATATTGGGAATACAAATACCCTCATTTCTTGCTACTGCCATATAGTGCCAGTTTCTGACTGGGAATTCAAAGAATATATTGGGGTTACGTGCACCCACAATTTTTACTACTGGTATACAGTGCCATTGTCTGACTGGGAATTCAAAGAATATATTGGGGTTATAAATACCCTCATTTCTTGCTACTGCCATATAGTGCCAGTTTCTGACTGGTAATTCAAAGAATATATTGGGGTTACGTGCACCCACAATTTTTACTACTGGTATACAGTGCCATTGTCTGACTGGGAATTCAAAGAGTATATTGGGAATACAAATACCCTCATTTCTTGCTACTGCCATATAGTGCCAGTGTCTGACTGGGAATTCAAAGAATATATTGGGGTTACGTGCACCCACAATTTTTACTACTGGTATACAGTGCCATTGTCTGACTGGGAATTCAAAGAATATATTGGGGTTATAAATACCCTCATTTCTTGCTACTGCCATATAGTGCCAGTTTCTGACTGGTAATTCAAAGAATATATTGGGGTTACGTGCACCCACAATTTTTACTACTGGTATACAGTGCCATTGTCTGACTGGGAATTCAAAGAGTATATTGGGAATACAAATACCCTCATTTCTTGCTACTGCCATATAGTGCCAGTGTCTGACTGGGAATTCAAAGAATATATTGGGGTTACGTGCACCCACAATTTTTACTACTGGTATACAGTGCCAATTTCTAACTAGGAATTCAAAATGCGCAAGGCTCCCGGAAAGGGACGTGGACGAGGCCGTGGGCGAGGTCGGGGGAATGGTTCTGGGGAGCAAGGTAGCAGTGAAGCCACAGGGCGTCCCGTGCCTACTCCTGTGGGGCAGCAAGCATTGCGCCACTCCACAGTGCCAGGGTTGCTTGCCACATTAACTAAACTGCAGGGTACAAACCTTAGTAGGCCCGAGAACCAGGAACAGGTCTTGCAATGGCTGTCAGAGAACGCTTACAGCACATTGTCCAGCAGCCAGTCAGACTCTGCCTCCTCTCCTCCTATTACCCAACAGTCTTGTCTTCCTTCCTCCCAAAATTCCGAAGCTTTACAGAACAATAACCCAAACTGTCCCTGCTCCCCAGAGCTCTTCTCCGCTCCTTTCATTGTCCCTCAACCTGCCTCTCCACGTCACGATTCCACGAACCTAACAGAGGAGCATCTGTGTCCAGATGCTCAAACACTAGAGTCTCCTCCATCTCCGTTCGATTTGGTGGTGGATGACCAGCAACCCACCCTCATCGACGATGATGTGACGCAGTTGCCGTCAGGGCATCCAGTTGACCGGCGCATTGTGCGGGAGGAGGAGATGAGACAGGAGTTGGAAGAGGAAGTGGTGGATGATGAGGACACTGACCCGACCTGGACAGGGGGGATGTCAAGCGGGGAAAGTAGTGTGGATGTTGAGGCAGGTGCAGCACCAAAAAGGGTAGCTAGAGGCAGAGGCAGAGGTCAGCAGCTTAGGCGAAGCCAGGCCACACCCGGAATCTCCCAAGATGTTCCAGTTCGTACCCAGCCCCGAAAAACTCCCACCTCGAGGGCACGTTTCTCGAAGGTGTGGAGTTTTTTCAAGGAATGCGCCGAGGACAGATATAGTGTTGTCTGCACAATTTGCCTCTCGAAATTGATTAGGGGCTCTGAGAAGAGCAACCTGTCCACCACTTCAATGCGCTGTCATTTGGAATCCAAGCACTGGAATCAGTGGCAGGCAGCAACGGCAGGACAAAGGCCGCCTGCCGTTCACGCCACTGCCACTGCCTCTGCCACTGCCTCTGCCTCTGCCACTGCCACTGCTGACTGTGCTGGCGATGCACTCCAGAGGACGAGCCAGGACACCACTTCATCTGCCTCCGCCACTTTGTTGACTTCTACCTCATCCTCCCCTGGTCCTGTCTTATCTCCTTCTCCTGCACCATCAAAGGCACCATCAGGCGTTTCTTTACAACAACCCACCATCTCTCAGACATTGGAGCGGCGGCAGAAATACACTGCTAACCACCCACACGCGCAAGCCTTGAACGCCAACATCGCTAAACTGCTGGCCCAGGAGATGTTGGCGTTCCGGCTTGTTGAAACTCCCGCCTTCCTGGACCTGATGGCAACTGCGGCACCTCGCTATGCCGTCCCTAGCCGTCACTACTTCTCCCGGTGTGCCGTCCCCGCCTTGCACCAGCACGTGTCACTCAACATCAGGCGGGCCCTTAGTTCCGCGCTTTGCACAAAGGTCCACTTGACCACCGACGCGTGGACAAGTGCATGCGGACAGGGACGCTACATTTCACTGACGGCACACTGGGTGAATGTAGTTGAGGCTGGGACTGCTTCCCAAACTGGCCCGGTGTACCTCGTCTCCCCGCCTAACATTCCTGGCAGGGACACGAGAAGAACACCCCCCTCCTCCTCCTCCTCTACCGCCTCCTCCTCCGCCACCGCCTCCTCCTCCGCCACCGCCTCCTCCTCCGCTGTTAGATTGACCCCAGCTACGAGTTGGAAACGTTGCAGCACTGGCGTTGGTAGACGTCAGCAGGCTGTGCTGAAGCTGATCAGCTTGGGGGACAGACAGCACACTGCCTCCGAGGTGAGGGATGCCCTCCTCGATGAGACGGCAATATGGTTTGAGCCGCTGCACCTGGGCCCAGGCATGGTCGTTTGTGATAACGGCCGGAACCTGGTAGCAGCTCTGGAGCTTGCCGGACTCCAACATGTTCCATGCCTGGCCCACGTCTTCAACCTAGTGGTGCAACGTTTCCTAAAGAGCTACCCCAATGTTCCAGAGCTACTGGTGAAAGTGCGGCGCATGTGCGCCCACTTTCGCAAGTCGACAGTAGCCGCTGCTAGCTTAAAATCTCTCCAGCAACGCCTGCATGTGCCACAACACCGGCTTTTGTGCGACGTCCCCACACGCTGGAACTCAACGTTTCAGATGTTGAATAGAGTGGTTGAGCAGCAGAGACCTTTGATGGAATACCAGCTACAAAACCCTAGGGTGCCACAAAGTCAGCTGCCTCAGTTTCACATCCATGAGTGGCCATGGATGAGAGACCTTTGTGACATCCTACGGGTCTTTGAGGAGTCCACAAGGAGGGTGAGCTCTGAGGATGCGATGGTGAGCCTTACAATCCCGCTCTTGTGTGTTCTGAGAGAATCCCTGATTGACATCAGGGATAACTCAGATCACACAGAGGAGTTAGGGATAGCATCTGATCCGTCACAGCTGGAGAGTAGGTCCACACATCTGTCCGCTTCACTGCGTTTAATGGAGGAGGAGGAGGAGGAGGAGGAAGAAGAGTTGTCCGATGATGTGATGGTGATACAGGAGGCTTCCGGGCAACTTCGAATCGTCCCATTGTTGCAGCGCGGATGGGTAGACATGGAGGATGAGGAGGAAATGGAGATTGAACTTTCCGGTGGGGCCAGAGGAGTCATGCCAACTAACACTGTGGCAGACATGGCTGAGTTCATGTTGGGGTGCTTTACAACCGACAAGCGTATTGTCAAAATCATGGAGGACAACCAGTACTGGATCTTTGCTATCCTTGACCCCCGGTATAAAAACAACATCTCGTCTTTTATTCCGGTAGAGGGGAGGGCCAATCGCATCAATGCTTGCCACAGGCAATTGGTGCAGAATATGATGGAGATGTTTCCAGCATGTGACGTTGGCGGCAGGGAGGGCAGTTCCTCCAGTAGGCAACCAAGTTCTCACCGGTCCACACAAACAAGGGGCACACTGTCTAAGGTCTGGGACACCTTGATGGCACCCCCTCGCCAAAGTGCCGCCACGGAGGGTCCTAGTGTCACCAGGCGTGAGAAGTATAGGCGCATGTTGCGGGAATACCTTTCCGACCACAGCCCTGTCCTCTCCGACCCCTCTGCGCCCTACACGTATTGGGTGTCGAAGTTGGACCTGTGGCTTGAACTTGCCCTATATGCCTTGGAGGTGCTGTCCTGTCCTGCCGCCAGCATCCTATCTGAGAGGGTGTTCAGTGCAGCCGGTGGCATCATCACTGACAAGCGCACCCGTCTGTCAGCTGAGAGTGCCGACCGGCTCACTTTGATAAAAATGAACCACCACTGGATAGAGCCTTCATTTTTGTGCCCACCTGTGTAAAGCACCCCAACATGAAACTCCATGTCTGTACTCAACCTCTCCAATTCCTCCGCATCCTCATACTCATCCACCATAAGCGTTGCACAATTCTGCTAATACTAGGCTCCCTCCAACATGATTTCCCCCAACTCTGCTGGTTAGAGGCTCCCTCCACCCTGATTTCCACCAACTCTGCTGGTTAGAGGCTCCCTCCACCCTGCTTTCCCACAACTCTGCTGGTTAGAGGCTCCTTCCACCATGAATTTGCCCAAACTGGGCAGTTTAGAGGCTCCCTCCACCATGAATTGGTCCAAACTGGGCTGGTTAGAGGCTCCCTCCACCATTAATTGGTCCAAACTGGGCTGGTTAGAGGCTCCCTCCACCATGAATTTGCCCAAACTGGGCTGTTTAGAGGCTCCCTCCACCATGAATTTGCCCAAACTGGGCTGTTTAGAGGCTCCCTCCACCATGAATTGGTCCAAACTGGGTTTTTTAGAGGCTCCCTCCACCATGAATTGGTCCAAACTGGGGTGGTTAGAGGCTCCCTCCACCATTAATTGGTCCAAACTGGGCTGGTTAGAGGCTCCCTCCACCATGAATTGGTCCAAACTGGGGTGGTTAGAGGCTCCCTCCACCATTAATTGGTCCAAACTGGGCTGGTTAGAGGCTCCCTCCACCATTAATTGGTCCAAACTGGGCTGGTTAGAGGCTCCCTCCACCATGAATTTGCCCAAACTGGGCTGTTTAGAGGCTCCCTCCACCATGAATTTGCCCAAACTGGGCTGGTTAGAGGCTCCCTCCACCATGAATTGGTCCAAACGGGTTTTTAGAGGCTCCCTTCACCATGAATTGGTCCAAACTTGGCTGTTTAGAGGCTCCCTCCACCATGAATTGGTCCAAACTGGGGTGGTTAGAGGCTCCCTCCACCATGAATTTGCCCAAACTGGGCTGGTTAGAGGCTCCCTCCACCATGAATTGGTCCAAACGGGTTTTTAGAGGCTCCCTTCACCATGAATTGGTCCAAACTTGGCTGTTTAGAGGCTCCCTCCACCATGAATTGGTCCAAACTGGGGTGGTTAGAGGCTCCCTCCACCATTAATTGGTCCAAACTGGGCTGTTTAGAGGCTCCCTCCACCATGATTTGGTCCAAACTGGGGTGGTTAGAGTCTCCCTCCACCATTAATTGGTCCAAACTGGGCTGGTTAGAGGCTCCCTCCACCATTAATTGGTCCAAACTGGGCTGGTTAGAGGCTCCCTCCACCATGAATTTGCCCAAACTGGGCTGTTTAGAGGCTCCCTCCACCATGAATTTGCCCAAACTGGGCTGGTTAGAGGCTCCCTCCACCATGAATTGGTCCAAACGGGTTTTTAGAGGCTCCCTTCACCATGAATTGGTCCAAACTTGGCTGTTTAGAGGCTCCCTCCACCATGAATTGGTCCAAACTGGGGTGGTTAGAGGCTCCCTCCACCATTAATTGGTCCAAACTGGGCTGGTTAGAGGCTCCCTCCACCATTAATTGGTCCAAACTGGGCTGGTTAGAGGCTCCCTCCACCATGAATTGGTCCAAACTGGGGTTTTTAGAGGCTCCCTCCACCATGAATTGGTCCAAACTTGGCTGTTTAGAGGCTCCCTCCACCATTAATTGGTCCAAACTGGGCTGGTTAGAGGCTCCCTCCACCATGAATTGGTCCAAACTGGGTTTTTTAGAGGCTCCCTCCACCATGAATTTGCCCAAACTGGGCTGTTTAGAGGCTCCCTCCACCATGAATTGGTCCAAACTGGGTTTTTTAGAGGCTCCCTCCACCATGAATTGGTCCAAACTGGGCTGGTTAGAGGCTCCCTCCACCATGAATTGGTCCAAACTGGGGTGGTTAGAGGCTCCCTCCACCATTAATTGGTCCAAACTGGGCTGGTTAGAGGCTCCCTCCACCATTAATTGGTCCAAACTGGGCTGGTTAGAGGCTCCCTCCACCATGAATTGGTCCAAACTGGGGTTTTTAGAGGCTCCCTCCACCATGAATTGGTCCAAACTTGGCTGTTTAGAGGCTCCCTCCACCATTAATTGGTCCAAACTGGGCTGGTTAGAGGCTCCCTCCACCATGAATTGGTCCAAACTGGGTTTTTTAGAGGCTCCCTCCACCATGAATTTGCCCAAACTGGGCTGTTTAGAGGCTCCCTCCACCATGAATTGGTCCAAACTGGGGTGGTTAGAGGCTCCCTCCACCATTAATTGGTCCAAACTGGGCTGGTTAGAGGCTCCCTCCACCATTAATTGGTCCAAACTGGGCTGGTTAGAGGCTCCCTCCACCATGAATTTGCCCAAACTGGGCTGTTTAGAGGCTCCCTCCACCATGAATTTGCCCAAACTGGGCTGGTTAGAGGCTCCCTCCACCATGAATTGGTCCAAACGGGTTTTTAGAGGCTCCCTTCACCATGAATTGGTCCAAACTTGGCTGTTTAGAGGCTCCCTCCACCATGAATTGGTCCAAACTGGGGTGGTTAGAGGCTCCCTCCACCATTAATTGGTCCAAACTGGGCTGGTTAGAGGCTCCCTCCACCATTAATTGGTCCAAACTGGGCTGGTTAGAGGCTCCCTCCACCATGAATTGGTCCAAACTGGGGTTTTTAGAGGCTCCCTCCACCATGAATTGGTCCAAACTTGGCTGTTTAGAGGCTCCCTCCACCATTAATTGGTCCAAACTGGGCTGGTTAGAGGCTCCCTCCACCATGAATTGGTCCAAACTGGGTTTTTTAGAGGCTCCCTCCACCATGAATTTGCCCAAACTGGGCTGTTTAGAGGCTCCCTCCACCATGAATTGGTCCAAACTGGGTTTTTTAGAGGCTCCCTCCACCATGAATTGGTCCAAACTGGGCTGGTTAGAGGCTCCCTCCACCATGAATTGGTCCAAACTGGGGTGGTTAGAGGCTCCCTCCACCATTAATTGGTCCAAACTGGGCTGGTTAGAGGCTCCCTCCACCATTAATTGGTCCAAACTGGGCTGGTTAGAGGCTCCCTCCACCATTAATTGGTCCAAACTGGGCTGGTTAGAGGCTCCCTCCACCATGAATTTGCCCAAACTGGGCTGTTTAGAGGCTCCCTCCACCATGAATTTGCCCAAACTGGGCTGGTTAGAGGCTCCCTCCACCATGAATTGGTCCAAACTGGGGTTTTTAGAGGCTCCCTCCACCATGAATTGGTCCAAACTTGGCTGTTTAGAGGCTCCCTCCACCATTAATTGGTCCAAACTGGGCTGGTTAGAGGCTCCCTCCACCATGAATTGGTCCAAACTGGGTTTTTTAGAGGCTCCCTTCACCATGAATTTGCCCAAACTGGGCTGTTTAGAGGCTCCCTCCACCATGAATTGGTCCAAACTGGGGTGGTTAGAGGCTCCCTCCACCATTAATTGGTCCAAACTGGGCTGGTTAGAGGCTCCCTCCACCATTAATTGGTCCAAACTGGGCTGGTTAGAGGCTCCCTCCACCATGAATTTGCCCAAACTGGGCTGGTTAGAGGCTCCCTCCACCATGAATTGGTCCAAACTGGGTTTTTTAGAGGCTCCCTCCACCATGAATTTGCCCAAACTGGGCTGGTTAGAGGCTCCCTCCACCATGAATTGGTCCAAACTGGGGTTTTTAGAGGCTCCCTCCACCATGAATTTGCCCAAACTCTGCTGGTTAGAGGCTCAATCCACCCTGATTTTCAAAACAAATGTTGGTGCCAACCTCAACTTACTACAAGGGCCAAATTCACTGCTGGTGACAAGCTCTCCTCACTGCAAGTGCCAAATACACATGTTTCAAGGTGTTTTCCTACTGTCAGAGAGGTGGTATTGAGTGTGTAAAGTGTGTAGTTGTTAGGCTGTGATGTTGGGGTAATAGAGGGTCTTTGGTGTGTTAGATGCCCCCAGACATGCTTCCCCTGCTGTCCCAGTGTCATTCCAGAGGTGTTGGCATCATTTCCTGGGGTGTCATAGTGGACTTGGTGACCCTCCAGACACGGATTTGGGTTTCCCCCTTAACGAGTATCTGTTCCCCATAGACTATAATGGGGTTCGAAACCCGTTCGAACACACGAACATTGAGCGGCTGTTCGAATCGAATTTCGAACCTCGAACATTTTAGTGTTCGCTCATCTCTAATAATGACCTCAAGTATACAGCCAAAGCCACCCAGGAGTTCATGAGTGCAAAAAAGTGAAACATTCTGCAATGGCCAGGTCAATCACCAGATCTTAACCCAATTGAGCATGCATTTCACTTGCTCAAATCCAGACTTAAGGCGGAAAGACCCACAAACAAGCAAGACCTGAAGGCTGCGGCTGTAAAGACCTGGCAAAGCATTAAGAAGGAGGAAACCCAGCGTTTGGTGATGTCCATGGGTTCCAGACTTAAGGCAGTGATTGCCTCCAAAGGATTTGCAACAAAATATTGAAAAAAAAAATATTTTGTTTGGGTTATGTTTATTTGTCCAATTACTTTTGAGCTCCTAAAATGTGGAGTGTTTGTAAAGAAATGTGTACAATTCCTACATTTTCTATCAGATATTTTTGTTCAACCCTTCAAATTAAACGTTACAATCTGCACTTGAATTCTGTTGTAGAGGTTTCATTTCAAAACCAATGTGGTGGCATGCAGAGCCCAACTCGCGAAAATTGTGTCACTGTCCAAATATTTCTGGCCCTAACTGTACCCATACCCTTAGAGATAAATGTAAACTGTGCTCCAGCCATAATGGGGATAATAATATCAGAAAAACTTATAGGACAATATAGAGCTTGATAAGTTTGTTGAAGGTGTAGTTTCCAAAATGCCGTTTCCAAGGTGTAGTTTCCAGAGTTTTTACTATCCTGTTACCTCAGCGTCTCTGCAAATGTATTATAGCACCTGAAAACAACTTCAGCAAAATCTACCCTCCCCAAAGTCCATGGGCACTGCCTTTCTTTCACCCCCTGCCATGTACCCATACAGCAGTTTCTCTCCATATGTGGGTTATTTCTGTACTCTCCAAAAAATTGTACAAAAATGTGTATTTTCTTCCTTTATCCTCGTATATGTGTATATTTTAGAGATAAATGTACATACTACAGAAAAAAATGTATAATTTTGTTTTTATCCCTGTAACTGCTATGTAAGAGTTAACAAACATAAATACGGTTTCAAATTTCTATGAGGGATACACTTGATAATGGAGTGATTCATGAAATCGTTCTAATATAAATGTCTTTAAAAACCCCATTAGAAATGACTTTAAAATTTTAAGAACTTCCTTTTTCCCCAAACTTATGATTCTTTTCACAAATAAATACAAAGCATATCAGGCATAATATAAAGCTCACATGAATTACAATATAACATATATATACACTCACCGGCCACTTTATTAGGTACACCATGCTAGTAACGGGTTGGACCCCCTTTTGCCTTCAGAACTGCCTCAATTCTTCATGGCATAGATACAACAAGGTGCTGGAAGCATTCCTCAGAGATTTTGGTCCATATTGACATGATGGCATCACAAAGTTGCCGCAGATTTGTCGGCTGCACATCCATGATGCGAATCTCCCGTTCCACCACATCCCAAAGATGCTCTATTGGATTGAGATCTGGTGACTGTGGAGGCCATTGGAGTACAGTGAACTCATTGTCATGTTCAAGAAACCAGTCTGAGATGATTCCAGCTTTATGACATGGCGCATTATCCTGCTGAAAGTAGCCATCAGATGTTGGGTACATTGTGGTCATAAAGGGATGGACATGGTCAGCAACAATACTCAGGTAGGCTTTGGCGTTGCAACGATGCTCAATTGGTACCAAGGGGCCCAAAGAGTGCCAAGAAAATATTCCCCACACCATGACACCACCACCACCAGCCTGAACCGTTGATACAAGGCAGGATGAATCCATGCTTTCATGTTGTTGACGCCAAATTCTGACCCTACCATCCGAATGTCGCAGCAGAAATCGAGACTCATCAGACCAGGCAACGTTTTTCCAATCTTCAATTGTCCAATTTCGATGAGCTTGTGCAAATTGTAGCCTCAGTTTCCTGTTCTTAGCTGAAAGGAGTGGCACCCGGTGTGGTCTTCTGCTGCTGTAGCCCATCTGTAGCCTCAAAGTTGGACGTACTGTGCGTTCAGAGATGCTCTTCTGGCTACCTTGGTTGTAACGGGTGGCTATTTGAGTCACTGTTGCCTTTCTATCAGCTCGAACCAGTCTGGCCATTCTCCTCTGACCTCTGGCATCAACAACGCATTTCCGCCCACAGAACTGCCGCTCACTGGATGTTTTTTCTTTTTCGGACCATTCTCTGTAAACCCTAGAGATGGTTGTGCGTGAAAATCCCAGTAGATCAGCAGTTTCTGAAATACTCAGACCAGCCCTTCTGGCACCAACAACCATGCCACGTTCAAAGGCACTCAAATCATCTTTCTTCCCCATACTGATGCTCGGTTTGAACTGCAGGAGATTGTCTTGACCATGTCTACATGCCTAAATGCACTGAGTTGCCGCCATGTGATTGGCTGATTAGAAATTAAGTGTTAACGAGTAGTTGGACAGGTGTACCTAATAAAGTGGCCGGTGAGTGTATATATATATATATATATATATATATATATGTATACTAGAGGGAGGACCCGGCTTCGCACGGGTATATTACATTTTATGTTTGTGTAGTGGCCCCATAAGAAATGTCCAATTTTGCACTGGTGTATTTTGTATGTGGTTTGTGTGTATGTCCATAAGCGTCATGTGATTGTGTGTATCTCATTTTGGATATCAGTGAAAAACCTATGATCAGTTGTTATGGATACCTGGAGTAAAGCTGTATCTAATCCTTCCTCGTGTAGTACTGTGTTTAGACTCAAGTATCTAATCCTTGTTGGTGTGGTACTGTTTGCAGATGCACATATCTAATCCTCCGGCGTGTGGTACTGTGTGCAGATGTGTGTATCTAATCCTCCCCTGTGTGGCATTGTGTGAAGAGGCACGTATCTAATCCTCCGGTAAGTGAAACTGTGTGCAGACGTGCATATCTAATCTTACGGCATGTGGTACTATGTGCTGATGCGCGTATCTAATCTTCTGGCGTTGTGGTACCGTGTGCAGACAGGTGTATCTAATCCTCTGGCGTGAGGTACTTTGTGCAGATGCACGTATCTAATCCTCCCCAGTGTGGTACTGTGTGCTGAGACGCGTATCTAATTATCTGGCATGTGGTACTGTGTGCAGAGGCATGTATCTAATCCTCCAAAGTGTGGTACTGTGTGAAGAGGCGCGTATCTAATCCTACGGCGTGTGGAACTGTGTGTAGACACGCGTATCTAATCCTACAGCATGTGGTAATGTATGCAGACGCATGTATCTAATCCTATAGCATGTACAAGCGTGTGAAGACGTGCGTATCTCATCGTCTGGCATGTGAAACTGTAAGCAGACGCGTGTATCTAATCCTACGGCATGTAGTACTGTGTGCAGACGTGCTTATCTAATCCTCTGGTGTGTTGAACTGTGTGCAGATGTGCGTATCTAATCCTCCCTTGTGTGGTATTGTGTGAAAAGGCGCGTATCTAACCCTACGGCGTGTGTAACTGTGTGTAGACGCGTGTATCTAATCCTACGGCATGTGGTACTGTGTGCAGATGTGCGTATCTAATCCTCTGGCGTGTGGTACTGAGTGCTGAGACGCGTATCTAATTCTCTGGCTTGTGGTACTGTGTGCAGACACACGTATCTAATCCTCACCTGTGTGGTATTGTGTTAAGAGGCACATATCTAATCCTGCGGCATGTGGAACTGTGTGTAGACGCACGTATCTAATCCTACGGCATGTGTTACTGTGTGCAGACGCGTATATCTAATCCTTTGGCGTGGGGTACTGTGTGCAGACGCACGTATCTAATCCTCCCTGTGTGGTACTGTGTGCTGAGACGCGTATCTAATTCTCTGGCTTGTGGTACTGTGTGCAGAGGCATGTATCTAATCCTCTAAAGTGTGGTACTGTATTCAGGCACACGTATCTAATCCTCCCCTGTGTGGTATTGTGTGAAGAGGCGTGTATCTAATCCTATTGCGTGTGGAACTGTGTGTAGACGCGCATATCTAATCCTACGGCATGTGGTACTGTGTGCAGACGCGCGTATCTAATCCTATGGCGTGTGGTACTGTGTGCAGATGTGTGTATCTAATCCTCTGGCATGTGGTACTATGTGCAGATGAGCGTATCTAATCCTCCCCCGTGTGGTACTGTGTGCTGAGACGCACATCTAATTCTCTGACTTGTGGTACTGTGTGCAGAGGCATGTATCTAATCCTCCAAAGTGTGGTACTGTGTGCACACACACGTATCTAATCCTCCCCTGTGTGGTATTGTGTGAAGAGGCGCGTATCTAATCCTACGGCGTGGGGAACTGTGTGTAGACACACATATCTAATCCTGCGGCATGTGGTACTGTGTGCAGATGTGCATATCTTATGCTCTGGTGTGTGGAACTGTGTGTAGACACGTGTATCTAATCCTATGGCGTGTACAACTGTCTGCAGACGCGCGTATCTAATCCTCTGGAGTGTGGAACTGTGTGTAGACGCGCGTATCTAATCCGACGACATGTGGTACTGTGTGCAGACGTGCAAATCTTATGCTCTGGTGCGTGGAACTGTGTGCAGATGCGTGTATCCAATCCTTTGGCATGTGGTACTGTGTGCAGACGCATGTATCCAATCCCCCGGGGTGTGGTACTTTGTACAGACGCGTGTATCTAATCCTTCGGCATGTGGAACTGTGTGCAGACGCACGTAACAAATCCTTCTGTGTGTGGAACTGTGTGCAGAAGCGCGTATGTAATCCTCTGGTTTGTGGGACTGTGTGCAGACGCATATATCCAATCCCCCGGGGTGTGGTACTTTGTGCAGACGCGTGTATCTAATCCTTCGGCATGTGGAACTGTGTGCAGACGCACGTATCAAATCCTTCAGTGTGTGGAACTGTGTGCAGAAGTGCGTATTTAATCCTCTGGTTTGTGGGACTGTGTGCAGACGCGTGTATCTAATCTTCTGGAGTGTGATACTGTTTGCTGATCTGTGTATCTAATCCTCTGATTCATGTATCTCAGCTTGGATATCAGTGTTGTATTGTGCATGTGGAGTGACCATGTGTATTGCAGTTGGAATATGAGTGAAAGTCTTGCAGGTTTGTATTGGCTAAGGGGGGGGCACTGTGTTTGAAATGCTGTATCTCAGCAACGGTACGTCCGAGTGAGTTGGAGTCTCGTCTTAAACCTTCCCGGATACCTGAAGTATCTCTGTACCAAATTTGGTGAAGATCGGTCCAGTCGTTTGGTTCGCATTAGAGCACAGACAGACAGACAGACAAACAGACAGACAGACAGAAATTCATTTTTATAATATAGGGAGACTAGAGGGAGGACCCGGCTTCGGACGGGTATATTACATTTTATGTTTGTGTAGTGGCCCCATAAGAAATGTCCAATTTTGCACTGGTGTATTTTGTATGTGGTTTCTGTGTATGTCCATAAGCGTCATGTGGTTATGTGTATCTCATTTTGGATATCAGTGAAAAACCTGTGATCAGTTGTTATGGATACCTGGAGTAAAGCTGTATCTAATCCTTCCCTGTGTAGTACTGTGTTTAGATGCAAGTATCTAATCCTTGTTGGTGTGGTACTGTGTGCAGATGCACATATCTAATCCTCCAGCGTGTGGTACTGTGTGCAGATGTGTGTATCTAATTCTCCCCTCTGTGGCATTGTGTGAAGAGGCACGTATCTAATCCTCCGGTAAGTGAAACTGTGTGCAGACGTGCATATCTAATCTTACGGCATGTGGTACTGTGTGCAGACAGGTGTATCTAATCCTCTGGCGTGAGGTACTGTGTGCAGATGCACGTATCTAATCCTCCCCCGTGTGGTACTGTGTGCTGAGATGCGTACCACATAATTATCTGGCATGTGGTACTGTGTGCAGAGGCATGTATCTAATCCTTCAAAGTGTGGTACTGTGTTCAGACGCATATATCTAATCCTCCCCTGTGTGGTATTGTGTGAAGAGGCGCGTATCTAATCCTATGGCATGTGGAACTGTGTGTAGACGCACGTATCTAATCCTACAGCATGTGGTACTGTATGCAGCCGTGTGTATCTAATCCTATGGCGTGTACAACTGTGTGAAGATGTGCGTATCTAATCATCTGACATGTGGAACTGTAAGCAGACGCGCGTATCTAATCCTACGGCATGTGGTACTGTGTGCAGACGTGCTTATCTAATCCTCTGGTGTGTGGAACTGTGTGCAGATGCGCGTACCTAATCCTCCCCTGTGTGGTATTGTGTAATGAGGCGTGTATCTAATCCTACGGCGAGTGGAAGTGTGTGTAGACGCGCGTATCTAATCCTACGGCATGTGGTACTGTGTGCAGATGCGCGTATCTAATCCTCTTGCGTGTGGTACTGTGTATTGAGATGCGTATCTAATTCTCTGGCTTGTGGTACTGTGTGCAGAGGCTTGTATCTAATCCTCCAAAGTGTGGTACTGTATGCAGACACACATATCTAATCCTTCCCTGTGTGGTATTGTGTGAAGAGTCGCATATCTAATCCTACAGCGTGTGGAACTGTGTGTAGATGCACGTATCTAATCCTTTGGCGTGTGGTACTGTGTGCAGAGGCATGTATCTAATCCTCCAAAGTGTGGTACTGTATGCAGACACAAGTATCTAATCCTCCCCTGCGTGGTACTGTGTGAAGAGGTGCGTATCTAATCCTACGGCATGTGGAACTGTGTGTAGATGCGCATATCTAATCCTACAGCATGTGGTACTGTGTGCAGACGTGTGTATCTAATCCTCTCTGTGTGCTGAGAAACGTATATAATTCTCTGGCTTGTGGTACTGTGTGCAGAGGCATGTATCTAATCCTCCAAAGTGTGGTACTGTGTGCAGACACACGTATCTAATCTTCCCCTGTGTGGTATTGTGTGAAGAGGCGCGTATCTAATCCTACGGCATGTGGAACTGTGTGTAGATGCACGTATCTAATCCTACGGCATGTGGTACTGTGTGCAGATGTGCATATCTTATGCTCTGGTGTGTGGAACTGTGTGCAGATGCGTGTATCCAATCCTTTGGCATGTGGTACTGTGTGCAGACGCATGTATCCAATCCCCCGGCGTGTGGTACTTTGTGCAGACGCGTGTATCTAATCCTTCGGCATGTGGAACTGTGTGCAGAAGCGCGTATTTAATCCTCTGGTTTGTGGGACTGTGTGCAGATGCGTGTATCTAATCCTCTGGCGTGTGATACTGTGTGCTGATCTGTGTATCTAATCCTCTGATGCATGTATCTCAGTTTGGATATCAGTGTTGGGTTGTGTATGTGGAGTGACCATGTGTATTGCAGTTGGAATATGAGTGAAAGACTTGCAGGTTTGTATTGGCTAA
This sequence comes from Leptodactylus fuscus, assembly GCF_031893055.1. Lineage (NCBI taxonomy): Eukaryota > Metazoa > Chordata > Amphibia > Anura > Leptodactylidae > Leptodactylus > Leptodactylus fuscus. The sequence goes on along the minus strand of NC_134267.1, from coordinate 126,663,383 downwards.
GGGGGGGGGGGCATTGTGTTTGGAATGCTGTATCTCAGCAACGGTACGTCCGAGCGAGTTAGAGTCTCGTCTTAAACCTTCCCGGATACCTGAAGTATCTCTGTGCCAAATTTGGTGAAGATCGGTCCAGTCGTTTGGTTCGCATTAGAGCACAGACAGACAGACAGACAGACAGACAGACAGACAGAAATTCATTTTTATAATATAGGGAGATATATATATATATATATACATATATATATATATATTCTCTAAATTACTTCAGCAATTTAAAGTGTTCCTAAATTATTGCCACATAAAAAAACATATGTATAATTTGAAAAACAAGGCTCTCTTTGGAAGTTCCAAAACAAGGGGTTAAACATTGAACAAAATGTCCACTTTTATTAGAAATACATTGTATTTGCTGAACATCCTACATACAGTACATCACAACTTAATATGGCAAGCCAAATGATTATTTCCAGAAATGGCAGGATAAAAAACTGTCTAGAGACGTGCTATTGATTGATTGAGATCCCGGCAGAAAATTCAATACATTGATATTCTCTTGAAGCACAAAATAAAAGTAACATGTAAAGAGCAGTTTTGGACAATGCGGTTTTTATGCTTGACAAATAATGTATACTATTGGTCGTGTTCTTTTAGAGGAGGCCAAGTTGTCATGACCTTAAGTGCAAGCTTTAGATAGTGGAAAAGAGTTTTATGGCTGATTATTTTTAAATAAAAAGAAGGGCCTAAGAATATTGTAAAATAATAAAACAAGACACACTGACACTTCCAAGGTCCCAAACATCATCTACTTCCTTGATGTGGCAATCATATCTTGTGTGTGGAGAGGGACCAGAAAGTAGAGATTAGAGATGAGCGAACAGTGTTCTATCGAACTCATGTTCGATCGGATATTAGGCTGTTCGGCATGTTCGAATCGAATCGAACACCGCGTGGTAAAGTGCGCCATTACTCGATTCCCCTCCCACCTTCCCTGGCGCCTTTTTTGCTCCAATAACAGCGCAGGGTAGGTGGGACAGGAACTACGACACCGGTGACGTTGAAAAAAGTAGGCAAAACCCATTGGCTGCCGAAAACATGTGACCTCTAATTTAAAAGAACAGCGCCGCCCAGGTTCGCGTCATTCTGAGCTTGCAATTCACCGAGGACGGAGGTTTCCGTCCAGCTAGCTAGGGCTTAGATTCTGGGTAGGCAGGGACAGGCTAGGATAGGAAGGAGAAGACAACCAACAGCTCTTGTAAGAGCTAAATTCCAGGGAGAAGCTTGTCAGTGTAACGTGGCACTGACGGGCTCAATCGCCGCAACCCAGCTTTCCCAGGATCCTGAATGGAATACACTGTCAGTGTAATCCCGTATACCCGATATATACCCCGATACCCGTTCCAACGGTGTGCCCCCCCCACCTTCACCCCAGAAATACCCTGCAAGTCCCCTAGCAATAGAATTGGGGCTATATACACCCACAATTTTTACTACTGGTATACAGTGCCATTGTCTGACTGGGAATTCAAAGAATATATTGGGAATACAAATACCCTCATTTCTTGCTACTGCCATATAGTGCCAGTTTCTGACTGGTAATTCAAAGAATATATTGGGGTTACGTGCACCCACAATTTTTACTACTGGTATACAGTGCCATTGTCTGACTGGGAATTCAAAGAATATATTGGGAATACAAATACCCTCATTTCTTGCTACTGCCATATAGTGCCAGTGTCTGACTGGGAATTCAAAGAATATATTGGGGTTACGTGCACCCACAATTTTTACTACTGGTATACAGTGCCATTGTCTGACTGGGAATTCAAAGAATATATTGGGGTTATAAATACCCTCATTTCTTGCTACTGCCATATAGTGCCAGTTTCTGACTGGTAATTCAAAGAATATATTGGGGTTACGTGCACCCACAATTTTTACTACTGGTATACAGTGCCATTGTCTGACTGGGAATTCAAAGAGTATATTGGGAATACAAATACCCTCATTTCTTGCTACTGCCATATAGTGCCAGTTTCTGACTGGTAATTCAAAGAATATATTGGGGTTACGTGCACCCACAATTTTTACTACTGGTATACAGTGCCATTGTCTGACTGGGAATTCAAAGAATATATTGGGGTTATAAATACCCTCATTTCTTGCTACTGCCATATAGTGCCAGTTTCTGACTGGTAATTCAAAGAATATATTGGGGTTACGTGCACCCACAATTTTTACTACTGGTATACAGTGCCATTGTTTGACTGGGAATTCAAAGAGTATATTGGGAATACAAATACCCTCATTTCTTGCTACTGCCATATAGTGCCAGTTTCTGACTGGGAATTCAAAGAATATATTGGGGTTACGTGCACCCACAATTTTTACTACTGGTATACAGTGCCATTGTCTGACTGGGAATTCAAAGAATATATTGGGGTTATAAATACCCTCATTTCTTGCTACTGCCATATAGTGCCAGTTTCTGACTGGTAATTCAAAGAATATATTGGGGTTACGTGCACCCACAATTTTTACTACTGGTATACAGTGCCATTGTCTGACTGGGAATTCAAAGAATATATTGGGAATACAAATACCCTCATTTCTTGCTACTGCCATATAGTGCCAGTTTCTGACTGGGAATTCAAAGAATATATTGGGGTTACGTGCACCCACAATTTTTACTACTGGTATACAGTGCCATTGTCTGACTGGGAATTCAAAGAATATATTGGGGTTATAAATACCCTCATTTCTTGCTACTGCCATATAGTGCCAGTTTCTGACTGGTAATTCAAAGAATATATTGGGGTTACGTGCACCCACAATTTTTACTACTGGTATACAGTGCCATTGTCTGACTGGGAATTCAAAGAGTATATTGGGAATACAAATACCCTCATTTCTTGCTACTGCCATATAGTGCCAGTTTCTGACTGGGAATTCAAAGAATATATTGGGGTTACGTGCACCCACAATTTTTACTACTGGTATACAGTGCCATTGTCTGACTGGGAATTTAAAGAATATATTGGGGTTATAAATACCCTCATTTCTTGCTACTGCCATATAGTGCCAGTTTCTGACTGGTAATTCAAAGAATATATTGGGGTTACGTGCACCCACAATTTTTACTACTGGTATACAGTGCCATTGTCTGACTGGGAATTCAAAGAGTATATTGGGAATACAAATACCCTCATTTCTTGCTACTGCCATATAGTGCCAGTGTCTGACTGGGAATTCAAAGAATATATTGGGGTTACGTGCACCCACAATTTTTACTACTGGTATACAGTGCCATTGTCTGACTGGGAATTCAAAGAATATATTGGGGTTATAAATACCCTCATTTCTTGCTACTGCCATATAGTGCCAGTTTCTGACTGGTAATTCAAAGAATGTATTGGGGTTACGTGCACCCACAATTTTTACTACTGGTATACAGTGCCATTGTCTGACTGGGAATTCAAAGAGTATATTGGGAATACAAATACCCTCATTTCTTGCTACTGCCATATAGTGCCAGTTTCTGACTGGGAATTCAAAGAATATATTGGGGTTACGTGCACCCACAATTTTTACTACTGGTATACAGTGCCATTGTCTGACTGGGAATTCAAAGAATATATTGGGGTTATAAATACCCTCATTTCTTGCTACTGCCATATAGTGCCAGTTTCTGACTGGTAATTCAAAGAATATATTGGGGTTACGTGCACCCACAATTTTTACTACTGGTATACAGTGCCATTTTCTGACTGGGAATTCAAAGAATATATTGGGGTTATAAATACCCTCATTTCTTGCTACTGCCATATAGTGCCAGTTTCTGACTGGTAATTCAAAGAATATATTGGGGTTACGTGCACCCACAATTTTTACTACTGGTATACAGTGCCATTGTCTGACTGGGAATTCAAAGAATATATTGGGGTTATAAATACCCTCATTTCTTGCTACTGCCATATAGTGCCAGTTTCTGACTGGTAATTCAAAGAATATATTGGGGTTACGTGCACCCACAATTTTTACTACTGGTATACAGTGCCATTGTTTGACTGGGAATTCAAAGAGTATATTGGGAATACAAATACCCTCAATTCTTGCTACTACCATATAGTGCCAGTTTCTGACTGGGAATTCAAAGAATATATTGGGGTTACGTGCACCCACAATTTTTACTACTGGTATACAGTGCCATTGTCTGACTGGGAATTCAAAGAATATATTGGGGTTATAAATACCCTCATTTCTTGCTACTGCCATATAGTGCCAGTTTCTGACTGGTAATTCAAAGAATATATTGGGGTTACGTGCACCCACAATTTTTACTACTGGTATACAGTGCCATTGTCTGACTGGGAATTCAAAGAATATATTGGGAATACAAATACCCTCATTTCTTGCTACTGCCATATAGTGCCAGTTTCTGACTGGGAATTCAAAGAATATATTGGGGTTACGTGCACCCACAATTTTTACTACTGGTATACAGTGCCATTGTCTGACTGGGAATTCAAAGAATATATTGGGGTTATAAATACCCTCATTTCTTGCTACTGCCATATAGTGCCAGTTTCTGACTGGTAATTCAAAGAATATATTGGGGTTACGTGCACCCACAATTTTTACTACTGGTATACAGTGCCATTGTCTGACTGGGAATTCAAAGAGTATATTGGGAATACAAATACCCTCATTTCTTGCTACTGCCATATAGTGCCAGTTTCTGACTGGGAATTCAAAGAATATATTGGGGTTACGTGCACCCACAATTTTTACTACTGGTATACAGTGCCATTGTCTGACTGGGAATTTAAAGAATATATTGGGGTTATAAATACCCTCATTTCTTGCTACTGCCATATAGTGCCAGTTTCTGACTGGTAATTCAAAGAATATATTGGGGTTACGTGCACCCACAATTTTTACTACTGGTATACAGTGCCATTGTCTGACTGGGAATTCAAAGAGTATATTGGGAATACAAATACCCTCATTTCTTGCTACTGCCATATAGTGCCAGTGTCTGACTGGGAATTCAAAGAATATATTGGGGTTACGTGCACCCACAATTTTTACTACTGGTATACAGTGCCATTGTCTGACTGGGAATTCAAAGAATATATTGGGGTTATAAATACCCTCATTTCTTGCTACTGCCATATAGTGCCAGTTTCTGACTGGTAATTCAAAGAATGTATTGGGGTTACGTGCACCCACAATTTTTACTACTGGTATACAGTGCCATTGTCTGACTGGGAATTCAAAGAGTATATTGGGAATACAAATACCCTCATTTCTTGCTACTGCCATATAGTGCCAGTTTCTGACTGGGAATTCAAAGAATATATTGGGGTTACGTGCACCCACAATTTTTACTACTGGTATACAGTGCCATTGTCTGACTGGGAATTCAAAGAATATATTGGGGTTATAAATACCCTCATTTCTTGCTACTGCCATATAGTGCCAGTTTCTGACTGGTAATTCAAAGAATATATTGGGGTTACGTGCACCCACAATTTTTACTACTGGTATACAGTGCCATTTTCTGACTGGGAATTCAAAGAATATATTGGGGTTATAAATACCCTCATTTCTTGCTACTGCCATATAGTGCCAGTTTCTGACTGGTAATTCAAAGAATATATTGGGGTTACGTGCACCCACAATTTTTACTACTGGTATACAGTGCCATTGTCTGACTGGGAATTCAAAGAATATATTGGGGTTATAAATACCCTCATTTCTTGCTACTGCCATATAGTGCCAGTTTCTGACTGGTAATTCAAAGAATATATTGGGGTTACGTGCACCCACAATTTTTACTACTGGTATACAGTGCCATTGTCTGACTGGGAATTCAAAGAATATATTGGGGTTATAAATACCCTCATTTCTTGCTACTGCCATATAGTGCCAGTTTCTGACTGGTAATTCAAAGAATATATTGGGGTTACGTGCACCCACAATTTTTACTACTGGTATACAGTGCCATTGTCTGACTGGGAATTCAAAGAGTATATTGGGAATACAAATACCCTCATTTCTTGCTACTGCCATATAGTGCCAGTTTCTGACTGGGAATTCAAAGAATATATTGGGGTTACGTGCACCCACAATTTTTACTACTGGTATACAGTGCCATTGTCTGACTGGGAATTCAAAGAATATATTGGGGTTATAAATACCCTCATTTCTTGCTACTGCCATATAGTGCCAGTTTCTGACTGGTAATTCAAAGAATATATTGGGGTTACGTGCACCCACAATTTTTACTACTGGTATACAGTGCCATTGTCTGACTGGGAATTCAAAGAGTATATTGGGAATACAAATACCCTCATTTCTTGCTACTGCCATATAGTGCCAGTTTCTGACTGGGAATTCAAAGAATATATTGGGGTTACGTGCACCCACAATTTTTACTACTGGTATACAGTGCCATTGTCTGACTGGGAATTCAAAGAATATATTGGGGTTATAAATACCCTCATTTCTTGCTACTGCCATATAGTGCCAGTTTCTGACTGGTAATTCAAAGAATATATTGGGGTTACGTGCACCCACAATTTTTACTACTGGTATACAGTGCCATTGTCTGACTGGGAATTCAAAGAGTATATTGGGAAAACAAATACCCTCATTTCTTGCTACTGCCATATAGTGCCAGTGTCTGACTGGGAATTCAAAGAATATATTGGGGTTACGTGCACCCACAATTTTTACTACTGGTATACAGTGCCAATTTCTAACTAGGAATTCAAAATGCGCAAGGCTCCCGGAAAGGGACGTGGACGAGGCCGTGGGCGAGGTCGGGGGAATGGTTCTGGGGAGCAAGGTAGCAGTGAAGCCACAGGGCGTCCCGTGCCTACTCCTGTGGGGCAGCAAGCATTGCGCCACTCCACAGTGCCAGGGTTGCTTGCCACATTAACTAAACTGCAGGGTACAAACCTTAGTAGGCCCGAGAACCAGGAACAGGTCTTGCAATGGCTGTCAGAGAACGCTTACAGCACATTGTCCAGCAGCCAGTCAGACTCTGCCTCCTCTCCTCCTATTACCCAACAGTCTTGTCTTCCTTCCTCCCAAAATTCCGAAGCTTTACAGAACAATAACCCAAACTGTCCCTGCTCCCCAGAGCTGTTCTCCGCTCCTTTCATTGTCCCTCAACCTGCCTCTCCACGTCACGATTCCACGAACCTAACAGAGGAGCATCTGTGTCCAGATGCTCAAACACTAGAGTCTCCTCCATCTCCGTTCGATTTGGTGGTGGATGACCAGCAACCCACCCTCATCGACGATGATGTGACGCAGTTGCCGTCAGGGCATCCAGTTGACCGGCGCATTGTGCGGGAGGAGGAGATGAGACAGGAGTTGGAAGAGGAAGTGGTGGATGATGAGGACACTGACCCGACCTGGACAGGGGGGATGTCAAGCGGGGAAAGTAGTGTGGATGTTGAGGCAGGTGCAGCACCAAAAAGGGTAGCTAGAGGCAGAGGCAGAGGTCAGCAGCTTAGGCGAAGCCAGGCCACACCCGGAATCTCCCAAGATGTTCCAGTTCGTACCCAGCCCCGAAAAACTCCCACCTCGAGGGCACGTTTCTCGAAGGTGTGGAGTTTTTTCAAGGAATGCGCCGAGGACAGATATAGTGTTGTCTGCACAATTTGCCTCTCGAAATTGATTAGGGGCTCTGAGAAGAGCAACCTGTCCACCACTTCAATGCGCCGTCATTTGGAATCCAAGCACTGGAATCAGTGGCAGGCAGCAACGGCAGGACAAAGGCCGCCTGCCGTTCACGCCACTGCCACTGCCTCTGCCACTGCCTCTGCCTCTGCCACTGCCACTGCTGACTGTGCTGGCGATGCACTCCAGAGGACGAGCCAGGACACCACTTCATCTGCCTCCGCCACTTTGTTGACTTCTACCTCATCCTCCCCTGGTCCTGTCTTATCTCCTTCTCCTGCACCATCAAAGGCACCATCAGGCGTTTCTTTACAACAACCCACCATCTCTCAGACATTGGAGCGGCGGCAGAAATACACTGCTAACCACCCACACGCGCAAGCCTTGAACGCCAACATCGCTAAACTGCTGGCCCAGGAGATGTTGGCGTTCCGGCTTGTTGAAACTCCCGCCTTCCTGGACCTGATGGCAACTGCGGCACCTCGCTATGCCGTCCCTAGCCGTCACTACTTCTCCCGGTGTACCGTCCCCGCCTTGCACCAGCACGTGTCACTCAACATCAGGCGGGCCCTTAGTTCCGCGCTTTGCACAAAGGTCCACTTGACCACCGACGCGTGGACAAGTGCATGCGGACAGGGACGCTACATTTCACTGACGGCACACTGGGTGAATGTAGTTGAGGCTGGGACTGCTTCCCAAACTGGCCCGGTGTACCTCGTCTCCCCGCCTAACATTCCTGGCAGGGACACGAGAAGAACACCCCCCTCCTCCTCCTCCTCTACCGCCTCCTCCTCCGCCACCGCCTCCTCCTCCGCCACCGCCTCCTCCTCCGCTGTTAGATTGACCCCAGCTACGAGTTGGAAACGTTGCAGCACTGGCGTTGGTAGACGTCAGCAGGCTGTGCTGAAGCTGATCAGCTTGGGGGACAGACAGCACACTGCCTCCGAGGTGAGGGATGCCCTCCTCGATGAGACGGCAATATGGTTTGAGCCGCTGCACCTGGGCCCAGGCATGGTCGTTTGTGATAACGGCCGGAACCTGGTAGCAGCTCTGGAGCTTGCCGGACTCCAACATGTTCCATGCCTGGCCCACGTCTTCAACCTAGTGGTGCAACGTTTCCTAAAGAGCTACCCCAATGTTCCAGAGCTACTGGTGAAAGTGCGGCGCATGTGCGCCCACTTTCGCAAGTCGACAGTAGCCGCTGCTAGCTTAAAATCTCTCCAGCAACGCCTGCATGTGCCACAACACCGGCTTTTGTGCAACGTCCCCACACGCTGGAACTCAACGTTTCAGATGTTGAATAGAGTGGTTGAGCAGCAGAGACCTTTGATGGAATACCAGCTACAAAACCCTAGGGTGCCACAAAGTCAGCTGCCTCAGTTTCACATCCATGAGTGGCCATGGATGAGAGACCTTTGTGACATCCTACGGGTCTTTGAGGAGTCCACAAGGAGGGTGAGCTCTGAGGATGCGATGGTGAGCCTTACAATCCCGCTCTTGTGTGTTCTGAGAGAATCCCTGATTGACATCAGGGATAACTCAGATCACACAGAGGAGTTAGGGATAGCATCCGATCCGTCACAGCTGGAGAGTAGGTCCACACATCTGTCCGCTTCACTGCGTTTAATGGAGGAGGAGGAGGAGGAGGAGGTGGAAGAAGAGTTGTCCGATGATGTGATGGTGATACAGGAGGCTTCCGGGCAACTTCGAATCGTCCCATTGTTGCAGCGCGGATGGGTAGACATGGAGGATGAGGAGGAAATGGAGATTGAACTTTCCGGTGGGGCCAGAGGAGTCATGCCAACTAACACTGTGGCAGACATGGCTGAGTTCATGTTGGGGTGCTTTACAACCGACAAGCGTATTGTCAAAATCATGGAGGACAACCAGTACTGGATCTTTGCTATCCTTGACCCCCGGTATAAAAACAACATCTCGTCTTTTATTCCGGTAGAGGGGAGGGCCAATCGCATCAATGCTTGCCACAGGCAATTGGTGCAGAATATGATGGAGATGTTTCCAGCATGTGACGTTGGCGGCAGGGAGGGCAGTTCCTCCAGTAGGCAACCAAGTTCTCACCGGTCCACACAAACGAGGGGCACACTGTCTAAGGTCTGGGACACCTTGATGGCACCCCCTCGCCAAAGTGCCGCCACGGAGGGTCCTAGTGTCACCAGGCGTGAGAAGTATAGGCGCATGTTGCGGGAATACCTTTCCGACCACAGCCCTGTCCTCTCCGACCCCTCTGCGCCCTACACGTATTGGGTGTCGAAGTTGGACCTGTGGCTTGAACTTGCCCTATATGCCTTGGAGGTGCTGTCCTGTCCTGCCGCCAGCGTCCTATCTGAGAGGGTGTTCAGTGCAGCCGGTGGCATCATCACTGACAAGCGCACCCGTCTGTCAGCTGAGAGTGCCGACCGGCTCACTTTGATAAAAATGAACCACCACTGGATAGAGCCTTCATTTTTGTGCCCACCTGTGTAAAGCACCCCAACATGAAACTCCATGTCTGTACTCAACCTCTCCAATTCCTCCGCATCCTCATACTCATCCACCATAAGCGTTGCACAATTCTGCTAATACTAGGCTCCCTCCAACATGATTTCCCCCAACTCTGCTGGTTAGAGGCTCCCTCCACCCTGATTTCCACCAACTCTGCTGGTTAGAGGCTCCCTCCACCCTGCTTTCCCACAACTCTGCTGGTTAGAGGCTCCTTCCACCATGAATTTGCCCAAACTGGGCTGTTTAGAGGCTCCCTCCACCATGAATTGGTCCAAACTGGGCTGGTTAGAGGCTCCCTCCACCATTAATTGGTCCAAACTGGGCTGGTTAGAGGCTCCCTCCACCATGAATTTGCCCAAACTGGGCTGTTTAGAGGCTCCCTCCACCATGAATTTGCCCAAACTGGGCTGTTTAGAGGCTCCCTCCACCATGAATTGGTCCAAACTGGGTTTTTTAGAGGCTCCCTCCACCATGAATTGGTCCAAACTGGGCTGGTTAGAGGCTCCCTCCACCATGAATTGGTCCAAACTGGGGTGGTTAGAGGCTCCCTCCACCATTAATTGGTCCAAACTGGGCTGGTTAGAGGCTCCCTCCACCATTAATTGGTCCAAACTGGGCTGGTTAGAGGCTCCCTCCACCATGAATTTGCCCAAACTGGGCTGTTTAGAGGCTCCCTCCACCATGAATTGGTCCAAACTGGGTTTTTTAGAGGCTCCCTCCACCATGAATTGGTCCAAACTGGGCTGGTTAGAGGCTCCCTCCACCATGAATTGGTCCAAACTGGGGTGGTTAGAGGCTCCCTCCACCATGAATTGGTCCAAACTGGGTTTTTTAGAGGCTCCCTCCACCATGAATTTGCCCAAACTGGGCTGTTTAGAGGCTCCCTCCACCATGAATTGGTCCAAACTGGGCTGGTTAGAGGCTCCCTCCACCATGAATTTCCCAAAACTTGGCTGTTTAGAGGCTCCCTCCACCATTAATTGGTCCAAACTGGGCTGGTTAGAGGCTCCCTCCACCATGAATTGGTCCAAACTGGGGTTTTTAGAGGCTCCCTCCACCATGAATTGGTCCAAACTTGGCTGTTTAGAGGCTCCCTCCACCATGAATTGGTCCAAACTGGGGTGGTTAGAGGCTCCCTCCACCATTAATTGGTCCAAACTGGGCTGGTTAGAGGCTCCCTCCACCATTAATTGGTCCAAACTGGGCTGGTTAGAGGCTCCCTCCACCATGAATTTGCCCAAACTGGGCTGTTTAGAGGCTCCCTCCACCATGAATTTGCCCAAACTGGGCTGGTTAGAGGCTCCCTCCACCATGAATTGGTCCAAACGGGTTTTTAGAGGCTCCCTTCACCATGAATTGGTCCAAACTTGGCTGTTTAGAGGCTCCCTCCACCATGAATTGGTCCAAACTGGGGTGGTTAGAGGCTCCCTCCACCATTAATTGGTCCAAACTGGGCTGGTTAGAGGCTCCCTCCACCATTAATTGGTCCAAACTGGGCTGGTTAGAGGCTCCCTCCACCATGAATTGGTCCAAACTGGGGTTTTTAGAGGCTCCCTCCACCATGAATTGGTCCAAACTTGGCTGTTTAGAGGCTCCCTCCACCATTAATTGGTCCAAACTGGGCTGGTTAGAGGCTCCCTCCACCATTAATTGGTCCAAACTGGGTTTTTTAGAGGCTCCCTCCACCATGAATTTGCCCAAACTGGGCTGTTTAGAGGCTCCCTCCACCATGAATTGGTCCAAACTGGGTTTTTTAGAGGCTCCCTCCACCATGAATTGGTCCAAACTGGGCTGGTTAGAGGCTCCCTCCACCATGAATTGGTCCAAACTGGGGTGGTTAGAGGCTCCCTTCACCATTAATTGGTCCAAACTGGGCTGGTTAGAGGCTCCCTCCACCATTAATTGGTCCAAACTGGGCTGGTTAGAGGCTCCCTCCACCATTAATTGGTCCAAACTGGGCTGGTTAGAGGCTCCCTCCACCATGAATTTGCCCAAACTGGGCTGTTCAGAGGCTCCCTCCACCATGAATTTGCCCAAACTGGGCTGGTTAGAGGCTCCCTCCACCATGAATTGGTCCAAACTGGGGTTTTTAGAGGCTCCCTCCACCATGAATTGGTCCAAACTTGGCTGTTTAGAGGCTCCCTCCACCATTAATTGGTCCAAACTGGGCTGGTTAGAGGCTCCCTCCACCATGAATTGGTCCAAACTGGGTTTTTTAGAGGCTCCCTCCACCATGAATTTGCCCAAACTGGGCTGTTTAGAGGCTCCCTCCACCATGAATTGGTCCAAACTGGGGTGGTTAGAGGCTCCCTCCACCATTAATTGGTCCAAACTGGGCTGGTTAGAGGCTCCCTCCACCATTAATTGGTCCAAACTGGGCTGGTTAGAGGCTCCCTCCACCATGAATTTGCCCAAACTGGGCTGGTTAGAGGCTCCCTCCACCATGAATTGGTCCAAACTGGGTTTTTTAGAGGCTCCCTCCACCATGAATTTGCCCAAACTGGGCTGGTTAGAGGCTCCCTCCACCATGAATTGGTCCAAACTGGGGTTTTTAGAGGTTCCCTCCACCATGAATTTGCCCAAACTCTGCTGGTTAGAGGCTCAATCCACCCTGATTTTCAAAACAAATGTTGGTGCCAACCTCAACTTACTACAAGGGCCACATTCACTGCTGGTGACAAGCTCTCCTCACTGCAAGTGCCAAATACACATGTTTCAAGGTGTTTTCCTACTGTCAGAGAGGTGGTATTGAGTGTGTAAAGTGTGTAGTTGTTAGGCTGTGATGTTGGGGTAATAGAGGGTCTTTGGTGTGTTAGATGCCCCCAGACATGCTTCCCCTGCTGTCCCAGTGTCATTCCAGAGGTGTTGGCATCATTTCCTGGGGTGTCATAGTGGACTTGGTGACCCTCCAGACACGGATTTGGGTTTCCCCCTTAACGAGTATCTGTTCCCCATAGACTATAATGGGGTTCGAAACCCGTTCGAACACACGAACATTGAGCGGCTGTTCGAATCGAATTTCGAACCTCGAACATTTTAGTGTTCGCTCATCTCTAGTAGAGATCATATGGAAACCAAGAGTGGCAGGGAATTAGTAAAGTGAGTAAGCCTTTTTTATTCATCCTACAACATTGCAGAATGAGAAAGCTGGCTGTTCTCTAGAGAAGACGCTGTGCAAACAGCTATTGGTACCACCATGATACAGCTTCCCTCTTATCTATCGGGGGCCAGGAGCTGTAGGAGGTTCTGGGTTCAGCAGGGTCCTACAGTATAAACTGCAGAGTCTGCATTTCTCCTGTAACTGGGACTAAATGTAAAAGACCCATTTACAGAGGAAATCAGCCAAAAAAAAACTAACAAAAAAAACTACTGTTAAAACACCCCTAAATTTTTATTGTGATGTAAAAGAAAAAAATAGACAAAAGTTAAATTACAAAAAAACAATACCATGCCTACTAGAGATGAGCAAGTAGTGTTCGATCGAGTAGGTGTTCGATTGAATACTACGGTATTCAAAATACTCGTACTCGATCGAACACTACTAGCTGTTCGAAGTTTAAGGTTCAATGCAGAACCAGCGTTGATTGGCAGAATGCTATACATTCTGCCAATCAACGCTGGTTCTTCTCTTACCCTTAGAAGTCTTCTCCGTGCAGCGCCCCCACGGCGTCTTCTTTCTGCAATTCACTCTGCCTAGGCATCCAGCCTAGGCAGAGCCGACTGCGCATGCGCGGGCATGCCCTCGCATGCGCAGTCGGCTCTGCTCAGGCGTCAGGCCGGGCAGAGCCGACCGCGCATGCACAGTCGGCTCTGCCTAGGGCCCGATGCCTAGGCAGAGTGAATTCCAGCCGGAAGATGCTGCGGGGGCGCTGTGCCTGGATAAGGTTTCAAGGAGAATCCAGCCCAACCGTCACTCATGGACTTGGTAAGTATAATTTTATCGAATTTTGCGTACCCCTGAAACGAGCATTTCCCCCCATAGACTATAATGGGGTTCGAAATCCGTTTGAAAAGTCGAACAGTGTGCGGCTGTTCGAATCGGATTTCGAACCTCAGACATTTTAGTGTTCGCTCATCTCGAATGCCTACATCACTGGTTGTAGCCATCACTATGTGTCGGCTACATAAAAACTAAAACTATATAAGGCTAAGAGCCCACATAGCGAGCTGCAACCCTAATACGTTGAGGAAAAGACCACATTAAGGAAACGCATCAAGGTTTTTTTGCAGCGTTATTCACAGAAAGTCTGCAGAGTTTTCCTATGTTGACTTTCTGTTTCTATTATACCTATTTGGAAAATGCTAGCATTTCTGTAGGCATAATCGACATGAAGCCATTTGCAAAAATGCTTGCATTTTTTAAATCGCAGCATTCTGCTACAAATTTCTTTCTGCAATGTGTGGTGGGGATTACCAAGAATCCAGTCTACTCCACCATGATCAAAATGCTACATGTTTGCAATGTGGGGGCCCAGCCTTAAAATGTTTTTTTAGTAGCAATTAATAGCTAAATTTATTTATAAAGACCTATATACAAAAAAACCTGAAAATGTGTCTGTTTCTGAACTTATGACATTGGCCTGGTCTTTAAGTAGTTAAAAACATGTAATCAGACAACCACTTTACATTTTATTGTTGTAACTAAAAGGATATTGCTTGCAGTACGAGTAAATACTATATATATATATATATATATATATATATATATATATATATATATATATATATATATACACACACACACACACATACATTTAGGTACAGAAATATTTGGACATTGACAAGTTTTGGCATTTTAGCCATTTACCAAAATAGATTCAACATACAGTTAATATAATCAACATGGGATTTAAATTCAGATGCTCAGCTTTAATTTGAGGGTATTCACATAATAGAGGAAGGGTTTAGGGATTACAGCTCTGTTTGTACCTACTGTTTTTTTCTTTCAAGGGACCAAAAATAATTTGGACAATTATCTCAAAAGCTATTCAATGGGCTGCATCGGTTATTCTCTTGTTAATGTAACACCAATTAGCAGGTAAAAGTTCTGGAGTTGGTAGCACGTGTAGCATTTGCATTTGGAAGCTGTTGCTGTGAACCCAAAACATGCAGTCAAAGAAGCTCTCAATTGAAGTAAAACAGACCATAGCGGAAATGTTGGAAGTAGCCAAAAACAATTTGGCATATTCTAGTTAAAAAAAAAAAAAAAAAAAAAAGCACACTAGTAAGCTTGGGAACTCAAACTGGCCTGAAATGCCATGGAATACAAAAGTGGTGAATAATTTCAAAATCCTTTCCACGATGAAGGAAAAACCTTCACAATATCTATACAAATGAAGAACATTTTCTAGGAAATAGGTGTATCAGTATCTAAGTCTACCATAAAGCAAAGACTTCATGAGAGCAAATACAGAGGGTTCATCGCAGGTGAAAACCATTAATCAAACACCAAACAACTTCCACAGAATTGGCCCAAACAAAGAATCATAAACAGATCTTAATAAAATGATATATTATTTATTGAAAATTATTAAAATCGATTCAGCAAAATGGTTAACAAGCAAACATGGAACACAAAATGACATCAGGAAAATCAAGTAAGTAACGGATAATGTGCAATAGACAATATAGTGGATGACTCAAATATATGAATAATAAATATGATCATATGAACAAATCTAATTGAAATAACAATACACCATGAAGATAAAGAGCAAAGTTCCCCATTAGAATAGCCCTAACAATGATAAATAGGGACACATGCGTTTATATAAAGTCATCGGACCAAATTTCAGCTATAAATACATCAAGTTGAATAAACAAATAATTAACATATAAGTTAGAAGATTCACAACAATATTTATATATAAATAAAGCTGAAGGTCCCTACATTAAATAGTCTCACATGTGCCCGCAAGAGGAAACAAAGATAGTCACATAACGGGCATCAGTCATATACCTGTAGACATGTGTATAGTAGCCAAGATAAGTAGGTCTCAGCCCAGGGTCCCCGGAACCACCTCAATGTGTTTCGCCCGTATTTAGGCTTGCTCAGGAATTGTATTATTGTTACGATTGGTTACTGTTAGAGATGAGCGAACACTATTCGAAACAGCCGTTTCAAATAGCACGCGCCCATAGAAATGAATGGAAGTGGCCGGCACGCAGACTTTGCCAGTGGCCAGCCGCTTAACCCCCCACGTGTCCACTACATCCATTCATTTCTTTGGGAGCGTGCTATTCGAAACGGCTGTTTCGAATAGTGTTCGCTCATCTCTAGTTACTGTGTATTTTATTATGTTGTATATTGAGATCAAGGACTGCACAGACTGAAGATGCATTTAAATGATGGTGTAATTGAGGTAATTGTACGAAGTTTTAACAGAACCGTATATATTAATAGAATGGAAGAACATTTAAAATTGTTAAAACTTATAGAAACCCTCCACATATCTTTGTCTATTTATACTGTTATTTCAATTGCCAGCCATTACAAGCAGCCAGTGTGGCTAACATCTATAAATAGTTTTTATTGAAGGCATAATGGGACCATCACCTGCCAAGTAAATAGCCACAATTAAGAATCAATTAGCAAGTGTCATACACGGGGATGGCGCGATGGCACGTTATAAATTTAATTTTTAATTTAATAATCAGGCTTTGGTTTAGCGTGAACTTATAGAGAAAATGTCTATGTCCTTCTGCTCTAGGTGCTTTCTCATACAGAGAAATAAGTATCATTAAGAGACTATACAACATTCAGTAGCATGTTTGTAGATCATTAAGTCCAATATTGTAAAATAGATTTATAGTCTACAGATGGCATGTTATAGAACAGGAGGAGATGAGTAGATTGATGTAAAAATAATTTGGGAAAAGATTCAGTATAATGTGTAGTATAGTACATCTCTGTTCATTGTATGCTTAGAAGCAGTCATATAGTCATGGAGGTGGTCTTATTTATTTGTGACTGACCGTTATCTGTGTATACACAGTAATACATATTGTATGGAATATTTTCTCTAAAAAGCAAGAGAAGCTGAGTAAAATTATATACAATAAAGGTTTTTTCACTATTTTTACACCATGTTTCAGTATAAATTTCCTGCCACATACTGTAAATGCATCCATTCACCTAGCAAATGCTGAAAAAGCCCGTGTGTGAAAACTAACAGCATATGTGTTTTAGCTTAATAGAATAGAAAAGGCTGGGGGCAATTTGGCTCCTCCCACAGATGTCAATTAGGCCGGAGATAAATCACCTCAGGAGGCGGGATAACATAAGTTTCGTTTTGTAACACACAAAGTCTGCAAGTTTATATAATATATATATATATATATATATATATATATATATATATATATATATATATATACAGTATATATATTACAACATTGTTTTTGTTTCATTACCTCTTAAAAAATACTTACAAAAAAAAACCTGTTCATATTTACAAGTGAGCGTTTTCTAGAAACTACACATCTCACTGAATTTATCAAGGGCTATAATGAGCATTGAGACCCTACAGTTATTTCAGATTTTTATTAACATTGGGGTGTGAAAACGAAAATAGTTTTTTTCCAACTAAACATCAATTTAGACCAAAACTTTTCACGTTCACAAGATGTTAAAGGAGAATCTACACTGTCAATTTGATGCACAGTTTCTCCAGAGTACAGGAATACCCCCTCCCCCCGCCATGAGCCTGAAAACTGCTCTTTGTGCACATATAAGGCACCCAAAACATCTTCAACAGAGTCCACCGTAAAGCCATTTGGACTTAAGCTGAATTTGGGCACAGATTATCACCCCAAAAAAACTTAGAGTGAGAAATAGACACACTACCAAGTGAAATCAAATCAAGACTCACACCAAAAACTCTCAGGGAAAATCTAAAGCTGGAGAATGGAATCAAAGGAATAAATGTGTACAAGCCTAGATCAATCCAAATGTTCAAAGTCAAAGCCAAAACTAGAAAATAAGTGTTTAGTAATAGCTGGCAGCATCAACAGTACAATAAATGGAAAATGATACAGGGAGATAGTGCCACCGCTATTTGGAGTCATCATCAGGAGGTGTGTGAGAATCCTCATGGATCCACTGGGCCAGCTCCTTTCATTGCTGCTTTTATGGACAAGAATTCCATACAGTCACAGTTATCTGCTGGAATATAGGTGCACTCTTGGTATGACTACACCTTGTGGTTCAGCTGGCACGAGTCAGTTGCCTGTTGTTGCTCCAATTGACACTGCGAGCTGAAAAATTTCTGGTTCATCATGTTCCACGGGTCCCTTGCTGTATGAGTGTAGTTGTTTCCTGTAGGATGTATAAAAAAAGTATCACATTCCTGATGCTGCAGTCATCCTTGCTGACAAATTTGTTGGCCTCTTGAAAGGGCTTGAGAAGCCAATATACTTCCTCATAAGCCTCCAAAGACAGATCTACAAATAACACATTGTCCCTGTGGTCTGCTGCATGCAATAATCATTAGCCACCTTCTGTTACTCACAGAAGTTCCAGCATGTTTAAGGTGAAGTTCCACCAAGAAGAAAAATTGCAGATAAGGTGGTGCAAAGGCAAATCAACTGTCTCTGCAAAATGTGCAGGGTGTGTTTTGTGTTTGTGACGGGTGTGTTGTGTGGTTATGCGACATAAAAGTCAGTTGAAACATGCAGAGACTTTTCTAGCTATGTGGACCACTTCTTTTAGGCCACTATACAGGCTAATAAAGTGGTGAATCGCCATATTAAAGCAGATATTCCATACAGGGACAATATGTTATTCAACCCAACTGTAGCACTGTAGCAATATTTGTCTCATTGTCACTGACAATTCTGCCCAGTTGTACTTGGTGAAGGTCATCTAGCGGAATACTTTCTATAGAGTAAAGCAAAGCAACTACTACACTTTGTAGCACTGTATATGGGCCCATTATGGTGCTGGAACTGGGCCTGCATAACTAGGATGGAGCTAGCACCTGGTTTTGTTCCCTTTCTGAGCTGTGCCCACGGCTGCTCAAAACATTGACTGAACAGGCTGTGAAAGACTTTTCCCAGACTGACATGTCTAGAGAAAGACCTACATTCTCAGACATGTAAAATTATAAGGCAGGGACAGTATTTCTTGAGAAATAATGGCGGTTAGGTATTCTCCATCAGTTGACAAAATGTAGTGGAATTTACTAAGTGATATGGCAATGACTACATCACCATCAGCTTGGCTAAGTGCTAGTTAAGTTGCTAAACCACTGGATGACTGGGTGCCTATTGATGTTTCCTGAACACACAGTCACATGGATGTCATGGATGTCTGCCATCAGCATGGAAGAGAAGGAGCTGGAGAAACAGTTGGTGGTGATGAATGCTGCTTAGGCTATATTCACATTAATGTAGCCATTTCTCATCCGCTCGAGACAAATTGGTCTTTTTTTAATGGCCATTATGCATCTGTTTTGCAACTGCTCTGTGTTTATGTATTTTTGTCATCCGTTTTGCATATGACACAACTTGGACATCAATCCATTTTTGCTTCTTTTAAAATTGAACCCATGGATTATATTGGGACCAGATGTCCATTAACAAATGTAGTACATATCAATTTTTTATTTTTTATTTTTTTTTAAAACAGACAATATTAATTCAGCCATTTTTCAATGTCATGTGAATAGGCACTTTGAGTATATTCACACAATTTTATCTATTTTTTTGGTAATGAAAATGGACAAATTAGTACAATTTTAACTGCTGTTTTACATTTATTCTGTGTTCATTTATTTGCTTTAGACAGCAGGATTTCATTAGTTTTGCATCTATTTTTGAGGAATCTGTAAAACAAATGAATTTCATTGGACTCATTTTTAACCTAACCCATTGATCTGTTTACTGGATGTTACCATATATACTTGAGTATAAGCCGACTTTTTCAGGACATTTTTCATGCTGAAAAAGTTCTCCTCGGCTTATACACGAGTCAGGGTCCACAGAGCACAGAAAACTGGAAGGACCTGGATGGGGGAGGTCCTTTAATGCTACTGCTCTGTGATTGGCTTGTCCTGAGGTCATGTGACTGTGATGTCATCAAAGATCCTGTAGCCACTGGTATGTAACATCTGCAGATAAGGTTGAGTCTAAATCCTAGTAGCTCCGCCCACACCAGAGTCCGATCACATGGTCATGACATCATCAGAGGTCCTTTAGCCCACTAGGATTTAGCATCTACCCTGCAGATGAGTGACAAGGATTCATTGTGTCTTATGGAAGATGTCTGTTGTATGGAGGAGAGGAGGCTACAGTAAAGTGACACACACAGGTACCTTCCTTTAGTTACTCTGCCTATTAATGTCAGGCATTTGGGGTTATTAATTTAGTTTCAGTAACTCCATGTGCCTCACATTAATAACAGTTAACCCCATCATGTCCCTCTTATTAACCCCTGTGTGCTCCATATAAGTGTTACTAATACGTGAGACACGTAGGGGTACTAATGAAGGACCTTAATTATGAAGATACCTAATTATTACCTCCATATGTCCCACATATCAGTAACTCTTATGTGAGGCACACAGGGGGTTAATGTGAGGGACATGATGGGGTTAACTGCTATTACTATGATCCCCATGGAGTTACTAAGCTGTAGAGATGAGCAAACACTGTTCAGATCAGCCATTCCGAACAGCACGCTCCCATAGAAATAAATGGAAGCACCTAGCACGTACACTTTGCCGGCGGCCGGTCACTGTGCCAGGTGCTTCCATTCATTTCTATGGGAGCGTGCTGTTTGGAACGGCTGATCTGAACAGTGTTCGCTCATCTCTACTAAGCTGCAATGCACATGACCAGACTTTTTATCTGCAATGGTGGATTTCCCCCCTCGACTTATACTCGAGTCAATAAGTTTTCCCAGTTTTTTGTTTTAAAACTAGGGATCTCGGCTTATATTCGGGTCGGCTTATACTCGAGTATATACGGTAAGTTCATTGTCACAGGTATATGGCAATGTGTTCAGGATAGCACCACACAGATTGCTTCTTCAAACTTATAAAATTAAGTATTAACCCTTTCATCGCCAGGCACGTATGCTATATGTGCTCCCAAGGTGGCACTTCAGTAGCGGAGGACGTAGTTACTACGTCCTCCCTACTAATGCCGATATCTCTGGACTGCATCAAAGTATCTTGATGCTTTAAAATGCATTTTAAAGAAGAGACTCTCATCTTTAAAATGATACCAGGAACTTGATGATTTTACTTACAGTTTTGTAGTGATTCACTGTTGAAAACACTATTTGGCATTGAGATCCAACTGCAGATCTCAATTCCCGACAGCGTTTCAACAGTGAATAGCTCCAAAACTGTACATCCAATCATTGAGTTCTTGATATAATTTTAAAGATGGGATTCTCCTCTTTAAAATGCAATTAAAAGTATCAAGATATGTTGATGCAATACAAAGATATAGAGCTCCAAATTGTCACCCCCTCCTGTCTAAGCAAGCAATTTGCGATCTCTAACAAGAAAGGGAGAGGGACACGAGCAGTTCAGCAGAGAGAGAGAGACAGAGAAACAATCAGACTCTCTGCATAACTTGTATGTGACAGCAGGAGGGGGGTGGCAGGGACTCTATTGTCCCTATTAACCCTTCTTCTGCCAATCAGAGCGTATACTATACATTTGTCTCTGATTGTCACATACAGTTATAATGTAATTCCCCCCTGAGCTTTACTAGTGGGGTATTCTTATGTTATACCTCCTGAACATAACCAGGAAGTTTGTTGGCACTGTGACCCAGACGTTTTCCATTGTCCAGGTCGCAGCGCCAAAAAAATAAGTCGCACCAAACACTTACACAACATATACATAAAGTCGCAAATAAAGTTTACATTTCACCCAATCCCTGTCCTGTCTATACCTGAGCTTTCTACAGTAAAATACGTCTCTAGTGATATCCGTTACACACTAAAATAATAGTAATAACGATTACCACTAGAGATGAACATATAGATTGCTAAAATTTTTATAGGAGGATGGAAAATAAAAATTTTATGAAAAGTCCTATTTAATTTGCATGCACAAAATGGGATGGTGCATTTCTGCGATTTTGGCGATTCTTTAACACCCGCCCCTGTAAATATATACATGTGTGGTATGTATGAACTCCTCACATATGTACAGTTTTATGTACAGTACATTATGTTTGCAGAAAGGGATTTCTTGAGCCACACTTTAGTGGCAAATTTGAATTTTTGCGCAATTTTTGCTAGCAATCTCTGTTTGCCGCAAAGTTGAATGAAGCTGGTTGTATATATAAACTATTAAATTGTGTTTTTATATACGGTATGCTGTGTACTCTGAAAAAATTTAGATTTTGGTATCACAGTCACAGTTTGGTAGGTGCAGTATAGCTTTTTAATATATTAGTGAACAACAGCAAAATCCTGCTTGTCTTCTGTATTCGTGTTTTTGGGAGTCCGAGCTCTTGTTGTAGTTGATGTTTGTGGTACATATAGTATATTTACAAATTGTATACACCTTAAGCTATTATTTTAAAAGTATTTTGTATATGAATCTGAGATTTAACATGAGTTTTAGGTGCAAATATGTGTTTTAGCGTATTTTTTCAAAAAATTATTTGTGTTGGTCGCAAAGTTGCATGAAGGTGGATGTGGCTATCGATGACCCATTAAGACATTTGTAATCTTCAGGTTGTCTACTTTCAAAAAATATATAGGGTTTAGGGGTTCACTTACTTTTCATGGTGTGTAATCTCTACATTTTATAGGATGATACTTTTTTAACATTTCCAGCTTCAAAGCAGATTTTTGTTCCTTCCAGTTCTAGCGATTTTCTGAAGACACGTGCATGCGGGTTCAGACCATAGTGATATGTATGAACTCTGCACATGTTGAACTCTTATTTTTAGGAGGTTTGGTGCATTTAATTTTTTTTTTGGTTTCCGCTTTTAACAACTAATATACATTTATTTGCATTTTTTCATAAAACATTCACTTTAAATCAAAATTGCATGAAGGTGCCTGTTCGTATAAAGTACCAAGTGGCATTCTGACAATGCTGCAGGTGTCTACTTTAAGATAATATATAGGTATGGGGGGGGGGGTTGGATGCTTTTTTAATGTTGCAATTTAGGTTTGATTTGTCCATCCCAAAACTGTGAAAATTGCTCTGGCTACTGGAGGTGCAAAATTTCCAGAGACCCTTGGCAGCGAAAAGGTTAAGAGAAAGTTTATATATCATAAAGTTTAAGAAATTTTATGTATCATATCATATAAATCGCAGGCGTGCTTATTAGTAAAAATGTCATGTCAAGCAATAAATTATTATTTTTTTAGCCTGAAGGTAGGAGATCAAACAAAGATCATGCACAAAGATAATGGGATAAGTGTACAACAACTTGAAATAATAAAAAATAAAAGAATGCACAATAAAATAAAAAAAAACTTTTATTAATACAAGTAGGAGAAGGTAGGTGATTAACAATTTAAAGTACTGAATGCAGTCCATTAGGATTATAGGAAGTATTCCAAATATAGTATGGTAAGGGTATGGTATAGTAGGGTAAAACAAATCTCTGAGTTAAGATAATATTTTGTAATTCTATTAGGACTAATGGAAAGTAGAGGCTAGAAGACCGAATGAGAACAAGAAGCCCCGAGAGAGTCCAGGAGAGGTGAGGGAAGTCCATTTTTATGGACTTATTATATTCTAGAGTCTAAAAAGATCATAGAGTATCAATGACTTGTGGGTGGCAAATCCCCATAGTTTTGGATTTGACTGAATCATGAGATTTTGTAGAAGCTTGTTTCAAACTCAGGTTAGGACAGCAGTTTCTGGGGCTGGGTATTTGCAATGAAACATAGCTTAATGCAAGCGTCACGTTGAAGCTCCATACAACTTTTAAGTTGTACATAGCCATAATTGATATGGCTTTATTTATATAAATATGTATGCCTTGCTCTTATATGTAGTTTTGCTTTCTTTAAGATTCCATGTAAATGACAAAAGTTAAATGCTTCATCAGATGACTCCTCAAAGGGCAATGCTCAGTCACAAACACTGGTCCAGATGTACAACTGGCCTACAACTAGACTTCGACGTAAATTTGGTTCATCATTGGTGTATTTTGGCACATTTAGTTTTAGCTAAAGATTTAGACATGTGGATGTAGCTTCTAAAAAAAAAAAAATTGAGGGTGATTTAAATATAACAAGGTGCACAAAAAATTTATAATACATTTCTGGCTCAAACTAATCCAACTAAAAGAAGATATAAACTTAGACTAGACAATCTAAAGACATACTAGATGTGTCATCCACCATGAGCCACTGTGATAAATCTAACATATTTTCAGACTACCTAAGCTTACACTATCTAGCTACTATATATATATAATATATCTGGGCCACTGATTCTAGGGAGATTATTTCTGTAATACAAGGCAGTATGGAGCAGAATACGTCTCTGTGCTAACATACATTCTCTGACACTTAACTTTGCTGTACATGATGTCTAGCAGCAATACCAGATGATATGGCTTGAAATACTAAAATCTGCATTTTGCCCTCTGACAATTAAATTAATCATTTCAACTGAACTTGACGGCTGTTTATAATGAATGTATCATGAATAACAAATCTTTTAGAAGTTTGCTTCAAGATGCAAATATTTGAAAATTCTGACATAATTTTGTCTTTCATTACTTTGCATATTCCTCTCACTAAGACTAGTTAAAATATAGCCTGAAGGTAAGCACATTCTGTACTAATACGAGATGAGTTTTAATTACAAAACTGTCCTTCTCTTCAGTGAAAGCACTCCTTTCCTCTTGTGCTCATTACAGTTAATCTCTCATTTCCAATTATAACTTTACTATCAACCTTTCCCCCCACCCCATTATTAGATCTTCTACTTTCAATGACTACAGCAAGTATTTCAATTAATCCTGATTTTTAACTTGTAAAACATATTCCTTAAAGCCAGTAAGAAAAAAAGAATACTGTAATGCTTAAATATATTTCCACTAAAACTGTTACTGAAGTTGCAGTGTATTGCCATTGTACTAATACATAAAAAATAGGAGAGTTGTCAGCAATCTACTTCTCTGATTGGCTGCAGAAATCACATGGTGTAAATAGTATCAACCCATTTGTCATGGTGGCTAGAAATCTCAACCAACTCCTCCAGCTCACCTTCTCAGTTACCTAATGGTGTGGTAGTACAGGATTAGGCAGGGAGGTATGGATGATTTGAACGGGTCACCACACAAGATGGGGATAACCTTGGTGGATAATGAGTCAGGGTATCTGCTCGTCAAGAGCAGATCGGTCCGACATGCGAAGAGCACGAGCGTGCCATACAGTCGAACGTTGAGGGCTGGCTTCAACTGGTTGATGCACCCTTTTGAGGTTTTCCATGGTCTATACCATTCGGTCACCTCCTCGGGTCTCAAAGAACCTGTTCATTGAAAGTTATTCCCCCACTTCATTATTGTGTCAAACTTCGGAACAGGACCATGATGGCCAACGTTGAAATGATTCCGGAAACGTCTCTATGTTTGAATGACAGAACAGCCCGTTTCAATTAACGAACACACGATACTCTATCGACCACGTCTCCATTGCTACTAAAATGGCAGCTCCTGACGAGCAGATACCCCCACCTTTCGTGGCGCCCCATTCAAAACATCAATACCTCCCTACCCCACAGGCACATCCTAATAGTCTTCAGTAGAGATGAGCGAACAGTGAAATATTCGAGATTCGATATTCATTTCGAGTAGAGCCTCAATATTCGACTACTCGATCGAATATCAAATCCCATTATAGTCTATGGGAAAAAATGCTTGTTTCAGGGGAAACTATTCGACTAAAGGAGTGTCACCAAGTCCATTAGTAGCAGGAGGAGAGTGTTTAGGAGGAGCGCTGTGCAATTAAAGCTCATGGACCCAATTATAGTCTATGGGGTCCGTGCGCTTTAACTGCACAATGCTTGCAACGCTGGTTCTGCAGCAGGCTTGTCCTTGCTAGTTGGGAGAGCTGGCAGCTTGCTGTTACGAGGGAGCTGACTTTTTATCAGAGCAACTGCATGCGCTGTGCAGTTAAAGCGCACGGTCCCCATAGACTATAATGGGGTCCGTACGCTTTAACTGCACAGCGCTCCTCCTAAACACTCTCCTCCTGCTATTCGTGGACTTGGTGACTCTCCTTTAGTCGAATACTGGTTTGCCCTGAAATGAGCATTTTTTCCCATAGACTATAATGGGATTCGATATTCGATCGAGTAGTCGAATATTGAGGTTCTACTCTAAATGAATCTCGAATATTTCACTGTTCGCTCATCTCTAGTACCCATGGACCTTGTTAGGCACTAGTTTTTACTCTGACTGGGTGTGGAGGGGAGAGAGGCTAGGATTTTTATTTGCATTGCATTTATTTCTTTCTATTGATTTATATTTTTATTGCATTAAACAAAATACGCTTATTTTTCATTTTTCAACCTTAGACACCTTGTTGGACATATCAATAATATATGGTGCACTTAATAGATATTAATGACAGACATAGTGTTTTCATTTTCAAGGTTATCTGCTGAGGTGAAAAAGTATATGAACTGGCATAGATACTGAAAGGTATATTGCATACTCTATCTTCATAAAATATCTTTTTTGCAAATAGATTTTAAATTGATTGTTTTTACAACGATGAGATTTTGTAAAGCTAGAAGAAGATGAAAATAGGCAGTATACCGCTTTACATGGAAAGGAAAGTGTGTCCTTGAACCAAATGTGGAGGTTCTTGTGTGTACTCATCGAATGGAATAATGTCAATCAAGAGCTGTTTAGAGCTTCAAAGTCTAGAAAAAAGCAGGACCCTGTTTGAAAAGCACTGGCTAAAAAAAAAAGGAAACACGTAGACCTGTGTTTATATCTTGCAGCAATATATCTTAGATTTTCAGGGCAAAGAAAATGAAGAAGTTTCATTTACAGTAGGTAATATATGAAAGCACATTTTTATAGAACTACTAGCTGATAAATGCTATATGTTTATTAGAATAAAATATATGCAATTCATACTACTATGTGACTTGAAATGTGAGTATTTGAAGTGCTTGGGGAAGAAAATTAACATTGAGACATGAACTAGGCTTCGGATTCCTTATACGCTGCAGTAATAAAAACAGTACCGATAGTAGTCATCATCATTATCCATTTCTGGGACATAGCTGTCATCTTTCTCTTCTTGGCAACTGAAACTAAAGCATTGTGTATGGATGTAAATTCCTGTAGGAATCCTAGTGCCATGTTATTGATACCATGGAGCTCTGTTACTACAAGCCTGCTATCTCTAGCTCTTGTAAGACCCTACAAACTATAGAGACTACTTGTTTGAATCAATGCAAAAGCTACTAGTTATACAAATGGGTTGGAAACCCCTGCTTGGGTAATATATTCAAGTTACAGTGTATCAGCTATATTGTTCCAGTTATCTGCATTTCTACTTATCAATCTATTTATTTCACATCGTTACTTACATTAAAAAAAGACATATCCATCAAGTTCAAACTTTTTAAAGCCAACTATATAGCATTCAGTGCTAAATCAATTCACAAAGTCATTTGTCATTATAAAAGCATTTAGTCCTTTAGAATGCTATTCTAGTATTTGCCAGTACTACTACTTGGGATTTGATTACTCCAATTGTACAGAACAATTTCCTACAGTGTATTAATGTCTCAAGATTCCATTGCTCTATATGTTAAGTATGTTCCCTGATGTTTTGTACAGTTCTAGGAATAGATAAATCATGTGCAGTTCTTTGTATTCACTTCACTCATATTTATAGATGTAAGTAAGACTACCTATATGGTGTCTTCGAACTACACAAGCCCGTTTTTTGCAGCCTTCCACTGATAGGCTAAGGTCCCACGTAGCGAGATGCCTTTCCTCTATGGACTTTCTGCTCTATTATACCTATGTAGAAAATGCCATAATTTCTGTAGGTATAATTCACATGCTGCGATTTTCAAAAATCCTATTGCGGATTCTTTTCTGTGCATTTAATGCAATACTCAATGTGTGGTGCCCTAGCCTAGAAGATATTCTATCATATGTAATAATCAAATTTTTAACCCTCTCTAGTAGAGATGAGCAAACCTCTCAAAATATATATTTTTTTGGGGGGGGGTTGATGGCTTAAGTGCCAGACTTGTTTTGGATTGAACACATTCAGGATGAACCACACCTTAAACTGGCTTTCACAGTTAGGCCCGTTTCCACGGAGTAATGCAGCGCTGATTCTCACACGTAAACACGTGTCAAAGTAAGCGCTTCAAAACAGAATCCCATTGACTTCAATGGGTTCCATCTTACACATGCTACACATTGAAATCAATGGGAGGCTTTTTAACACATTGATTTCATTGTGTTACGCGCGTTAAATGGAACCCATTGAAGTTAATGGGATTCTGTTTTGAAGTGCTCACTCTGACACATGTTTGTGTGTGAGAATGAGCGCCACATTACTCCGTGGGAACAGGGCCTTAAATAGTTACATAGTAGATGAGGTTAGATGAAGACATCAGTCCATCAAGTCCAACCTATAACCCTACAGTCCCCAACAGTGTTGATTCAGAGGAAGGCAAAAAAAAAAACAACAACCATGAGGCTCATGCCAATTGCCCCATTTCAGGGGAAAAATTTTAAATTGGCTTAGAGGATAAGATTATCGGGTCTCCTAGGAATCTATCAAATTTACAGCTCACTAAGGCAAACCCAGTCAAAATTGTAGAAAAGTAAAAGTTACATTTATATCTTTGAAATAATGGATGGTAAGCAGTGGATACAAACTCAGAGATTAAACATACACAGTGCTACTACTCACTTTTACATATTTTAACATTTTAAATGCTTTAAAAATTAACCTTTCTTTGGGGAGCGGGGTACTTGACTGTTTGCTCTTTTTGCAACACACAGGGTGACTATATTGCAAAAAAACCAATAGTTTTGTATAGAAAGTAATCCATTTTTATGACTTGTAAGTGCTACAGGCTTATTATTATTTGGCAAACAAGTTTGTGGCTGTGCGCCTGTCTGAAAAGTGATAAAGAATTGGCTTTTTAAAAAAAAAAAAAAAAAATTAAATGACCCCTTTAGGGTATTAGAATGCCATACCAACATTGCACTGGTATTGGAAGAAGTAATGGAGTTTGTTTTATTTTTTTATTATTATGACAATGTGGCAAGTGGCAATGCCAACTATAGAATTTGAAGAAAATTTTATGTGGCTGCCATTTGAAAAGTGAAGTGTCAAAGAATAGATATAATTAAAAAAAAGCCACCAAAACTTGTCCCTTTATGGGAGCAGATGCATTACCAAAGAAAGACAATTACAAGATTTGAAGTAAAATATGTAACAGGCCATCAGTGTGCTTGCCCTTCCACCTGAAAATACAAGAATTTACTTTGAAAAAGAACAGATTTGATGACCGGGAGAACCGCACTTGACATGCAGAAAATAACCTGGATTATCCTGTTAGTTTGTACTGTATGGAAGCACATTCTACATCAAGATTATGTTAATGGAGTGACAATTTACACAACTTCAAGAAAAATTAGGGACTTTCTATCAGTATGCCTGACTGCCAGCTAAAACAGTTAAAATATCTTCTGAAAAGGAAAGGCCCTGAGATCAACACTTGGGAGGCAGAAAAGATCCAGGATTATTCCCATATGGAAGCACATACCACATCAACATCATGTGGCAGAGTGACAATTTACAAAAAAATTTGGGGGACAGTATAAGTGTGCCTACTAGCCTGGCAGCTGAAGAAAGCTGGACTATCTTCCAAAAGAAGAGGGAAAACGTTTGTTTTTCACATTTCAAAGTGCTACTAAAAAACTTTTTAAAATATCTATATGTTTTGTTATACATTGTGTCCCCATAAGGTCCCCATGAACACTATTTTTTTTTTGTTTGGGAGGCTGATTTTCCCTGTAACTGGGACTGATACCTTAGCCCCAGTTACAGGAGGAATGCAGCCTCCTGCCTATAACTGCTGAGCTGATCTGGGTCCTCTTGGATCTGGTCATAGGGGAACTGCATTATGATGGCGTACATAGCTGTGTATACAGTGCCTATTGAGTGCTGTATTCATAAAGATCAGGAAGGCAATAATAAACTTCCCCTGCCTTCTCTAGAGGAGCTCTGGCTCAGATGATTTCGTCATCTGCTTAAAACTGCAAAGACATACTGGTACATCCTTACAGAGCAAAAGAGCCACTACCTGGATGTGAATACCCAATGGGCGGTCTGGACATGGTTAAAAAATGAGCTTGCCACAGGCTTTCCATAGAGAGAGGAGGGTGGTGGTGGTGGTGGGGGGGGGGGTAACTTGATTATATATTCCTATTATTCCTCATGGTGAAGTAACGGGAGTCTTTTATTGTAGATTTGATTGAGCATTATGTTTCCTTTTTACATGACTTTCATACTTCTGCCTATGCTCTGAGTTGCATCTAGTGGTCATTGTTCATTAGCTTTGGATATCCTTCACAACACCAAGTGAGTAACCACAAATTCAAAATAATATCCTATACATGTTTCCTTCCTTATCTTTTCCTTGTCTGTACATTTTCAGATAAGTGCTTCAAGAGATATGCAGCTTCTCCCAATAGGATATCATAAAGTGATATGCTTTCTTTCCTTCATGTATGGTCATATAGTGGCTGTATTGTGAATTCTAGCCTGTCAAGCCTTTTGCTTCAATTTCAAGATATTGTATTATACTGGATTAATGAAAACTAATGAGAGCTATGTATGTATGGGCAAACAAATCATATTGTCCTTTACTGTGAGAGTGCTATCATTATTTCTGATTGTGGATATCTTATCAGGGAAGATAGGACAGCAATAATACAAGACTCCCCATTACTCAAGAGTTCAACCTGTAAGTGAATTAAACTAATACACAACATAGAGCTCTTATTTCTCTACATATATAAAGTCCAATTGAAGCCATTTGTGGTTTGTTTATATTAGAATTAAAAATACTTCAAAATGATTTATTTGTCAAAAAGTCATTTAATTGTGAAGTTCTATGGTATAAAGGCAATTATGCAGATTAATGTTTTTGTTGATGATTGATAAGAATGTAACTGTTTAATACAGTTTTAGCTTGCATAGTTGTCCCATAGCATAGAATGTATGCTTTAGTACATTTGCAGTATCTTTCATATTTTGCAAATGCTTATCCTTAACAATACCCAAACTTTTACTGTGAATTATGTAAAAATGTAACGCACATCACTGAACTTGACCTTCAATGATAATTATGCAATTGATTTAGTTTAAGACAGTCACAAAGGGCAGAGTTTAATCACATTCAATGAGGTACTTCCAATGACTAATATCTGGACAATTTTAAAGAAGGAAAAAAAAAAAAAGAATTAATTAAAGCATGCATATATAATACATCAATGAAGATAATTCACACATGATAATAGCCAGAATGAAATAAATAGTTCAGTAGAAAAGAAAGAGTTCTCTGACATTTTCTCTAGCCTCCTGGCCAGACAATCAGGTGCACATCTATCTGCTCTTTTGCACCTCAAACGTGGCTCTTTCCACTGTATACAAGTGATATTCAATTGCTTTCACCATTGGTTGTACTTAACTATATATGTGCCACAGAAGTGACTTTACACTTGGCCACTGTACAACAGGACATCCCACCATGCGACAGTTCACTATTTGACATCTGCTGCCTGGCTCTGGTCGGATATCCTTGACAATGGCACTCCATCTTTTCCTCTGGAACTTCTAACACACCACAGACATCTTGGAACCTTGTCATGCTTGCAGGGCCTCCTTTTGACTTAGAAGGCTTTTTTATTAGTATTTTACACTGCAGCACATGCATCTGGGTGTGTAACTCTATTTTGCACAGAAGTCCATTTATCAAGGGATCTCTGTAATTCAGCCCTTGCAGACACTCACTCTACATCAGATCACTTTCAGTATGTCCATTCTGTTTAGTAATATCTTCCTGCTTTCTAATTTGCCACAAGCGTCTGATATATTCCTCAGTCTGACCATGGGCCTATTACCCAGTATCTCCACAAAAACAGTGGTTCTCACCAACTCACATGGTTTTGTCTTCCAAAGGCCCTGGCATAGCCTTTCTATCCCAGACAGGGAGCATTATGGGAAGGGTTGACACTTTACTTGTGGAGTCCAGCCACCTGGCTGCCAATTAACCTCAATAACAACTCACTTGAACAAATTAAACACCCAAATTTCCTGCTTTCCCAGAGTGAAATACACATTTTTCTGTACCTCCAGCCACACATACTTGCTACCCCAGCAGCCACACTGCTACAACATACAGAGATTTTCCCGGTGGTGCATGGGTGTCGTCATTTTGGTTGATGATCATCACCCCCAGAATGAGATCCTGGAGCAGTGATCTGTTATTATGATAACCTATTGAGGGCTCTCAGGCTTGACTTGTGTATGTTTCTATTATAGACTGCACTAGGCAGCCTGTAATAAAAGGCTAGGGATTATTATACATTGCAATTCATTAGCATTGCTATGTGCTGTATTAGTGATCACACCCTCTAAGGTTCAAGAGACCTAGGGGGTTGTAAAATAAAAGTAAAATGAAAGTAAAAAATAAACAAATAAATAAATGCTGTAGGTGGAAAAAAAAAAGATCAAAAGATCTGCATTGTAATCTTTTGAAATTTTGCCTTCTAAAACATTTTAACAAAAAGGATTTAAAACATAAAAAAATTCCCCAAAATAATGTAAATATTAAGGACATCTGGCTCTGCAAAAACTATGCTTTGCAGCACCTTTTGCAGAAATATAAAGTTACACGTGTCAGAATATGGTGACGCCAAGAAAAATTTTTCCTCAAACTTTTAGATTTTTTTTAAGTGTTAAATTGTAAGAAAAACTACATAAATTTACCATAATCGGATATCATAATAATCATACTGACCCACAGAATATAGGTAATATGTCACTTTGGCTGTGCAGTGAACACCATACAATCGAAGCTCGTAAGAAAGTCATACAAACACAGTTTTTCTCTAATTCTACCCCATTCTGAATTTCCAGCTTACCAGTAAATCATACAAAATATTAAATGGTACCATTATGAAGTACAATTGGCAAAAATTAAAGGAATTTTGCTGGAAAATCTGCATAAAACTAATGATAGTACCTTGTAGGGCTACTTCTACACTTTCCAAAGATATTATACTTATTCTCCTGTTAGGCCTTGACTCTCTGCTCTAAATAATTTCCCCTAATTGTTGGTTATCTACAGTGGAGAGCGAAGCCCCAGCAGTAGAAGAAGAGATACCCCTAAAGCCCCTTTCTGCTAATAGGAATAAAATTTAAGCATTGATTGATTTTTTTTTTTAAATAAAATGGAGAAGCTGCAATACCGAATAAGAGATATCTTTTGAAAGTGCTACCTTTAGTTTTATGCAGATTTTCCTGCTGACAGACTCCCTTTAAGCCCTCATACAGATCTGTGTATAACAAATAAAAAGTTATGACTTTCGGAAGGCAGGATGTAAAATATAAAAATGAAAAAATGGCTGGGGCTAGAAGAGTTGAAGGCTGAGACTGTGGACTAAAGGGATAGTATGATTACAGGCGGATATGGTTTACCTCATGGTGCTGAAAGAAATTGCCCTTTGTCAGACAGATCTGTATTGAGCAAGGCCATCAGTCTGGTAAGTTTTTGGCTGAAATCGATCATACTAATCAATAGTTCCCTCCTGTACTTAAAATCAGGGAGTAGGATGGAACAGTGTTGTGAGATGTTGACAGTATAGCTTTTATAACTCTAGGGTACTCCCTCGAAGACCTAGATATATATTTAGATGATATTGAGTTTCCCATCTTGTCAGCAGAGGACAGAAAGCTATTGTATAAAGACATTGGGAAAGATTCATGAAGACTGGCATTAGCACAAGTCTTTATAGCCCCTGAGCTGGCAGAGGGTGTGCCTCATGTAAGAAGAGGCACATGCCTCTTCATAAAGAAGGTGCACCCTCCACCAGGTTGCCAGCCTAGAGGAAAAGTATACCAGTTTGTAGCTGGTATACATTTCTCATGTCATTTACACCAGATTTCTTATGTAAATGACAACAAATCTGGCAGGGCCAATGGCCCTGAAGAGAGTAACATTTTTTTGTGCAAAAATTCTTCTTGGGCAATAAATTGTGACTTTTCATGACTTGTATACCAGAAAATTGGAGTACAAGGCATAATTAAATTGTGCCACCAAGCCTACATCCCTTATGTAGGTCAGTAATACAATAATAAGAGAAGTAGGAAGCTAGTAAGGACAATGTCAGAAGACAGAGTCAAAATAGCCAACAAACCTGTGTGGGCTGATGACCTGTATATAGGAAGTTCAGGACCTGCCCTTGATTTGACTTGACTTGATTGGTAGACAGGTTATCATTCACACAGGCAAGGCTAAGATTAACTATTTGATGAACAGAGGGAAACAAGGTGCAGGAGACTGGTGTGGTGGAAATTCAATTACAGAGGGGAAGTAATAGAGCAGTGTTCACACAGAGTAGAATAAAACTCTAAGCAAAGATTCAAACTGAACAGGTTTCCTGCACCTCAGCGTGTGAGCAAAGGGTGGCGCAGAGACCCGAACAGGCAGAGATATTACGTTCTACAAATGAAACATGACACCTTAAAACTATTCTAGAAAAATCTGCTTTTCAGAAGCACAATGTCGCTCCTTCCCTTCCACGCTCAGCCATACCCAAACATCAGTTTACACCCACACGTGGGGTATTTCAGGAGAAATTACATAACAATCTGTGAGTAGCATTGTCTCTTTTAACCCTTTGTGAATGTGTTAATTTTAGGAATAAATTATCATAAAATTTGGGGGAAAAAATGAAATGTCTAGATTTCACCTCCATATTGTTTAAATTCCGGTGAAATTGGGTGATATAGGGGGCTTGTAATATATAGGCCTTTATAATCCTTTTCAGAACTAAACTGATCCCTAAAAATTAGTTTGGGAAATTTACTTGTAAATCTGGAAAATCACTGTTACACTTATAAGCCTTCTAACATCCAAAATAAATTAAAGGACAATTAAAAGATAATGCCATTATAAAGAAGCCTGTGATTAGTCCATCCGCGGTCACATCATAATGTCAGTATTACTTTGACATACCTTCGGCTGTGTTTTCTTAGAGAACTACAAACTGGATAGATAGTTTCCTAGGTGTCCTGAGAGTGTTCTACACTATGTGATAAACTAATTTAAGGTGTGGTTTGTACCAGATTTGTTTGACCTGAAACTAATCTTGGACCTGAGCCACTTGAACCCGAAACAAATACAGAGAAGTTTTCCAATCTCTACCTGATAGCAGCAATTTTCTCCTTTGGGGATTAGCTGTCAATTCAATACTTACCTTTGTCTGTTATATGTGCAATCTCATTGTTTAAAGTGAACAGTCACTTTATAGAATAAATTGAACCAGACCGGCACTACTTGTAGTAGGTGTCATGCTACCCCTTTATTTGTCTTTTTTCTATTAGAATAATCTAAATAATAATATAAAGTGGAAATGTATCAATTGGATTATAATAGCACAAAAGAAATCCAACAATCTAAACTAGACTATTGTGAATACTTGTGTCTGAATGAAGCATATAGAACACAGGCTGATGTAATGCTGCTGCTGTGGCAGCTTGTACTGTAGGGTTTCCCACACAGGCCAAGTAGACAGGCTATATACCGTGAAACAATGTGGTTACTGCTTTATATTATTGTTATGTAGAACTTATATAGAAATCTTCATGCCAGCCTGCTATATTAAGCAGCAAAATTGTATGTAGAGAACTATTTATTTGTATGTGCATCTTCTGGACCTCATTTATCTGCATACTTTATTTCACTATGTAAGCAGTTTGGTTATGAATAGCATTGTTTGCCACTGAGACTGTGTATAATATTCTTTAGGTATTCAATGAGCTTTTAATATAGAGGAAACAGTTCCAATATCAGATATGTACACTATTTTCTGCATCTGATCACTGCAAGGTATGATCTTGATAATGTATTGATATTCTGACTTCTATACATATGTTTACTTGTGCACCTTAGGTAATCTTTCACCGGACACTGTACAGTTGGATCTGGACAATGTATTGATCACTGTATGCGCTATTTCTGTAAGCACATTCTATGATGTGTGATGACAGCAATGTAATCAAAGCATTTTGTGATTCCAGGCCTGGCTCAATTAGCATACCTGTGCTAACCTCACTGTCTCAGCAGGGGATCATCCTGGAGTTGTGTACTGAAAGCCCTCTGAATACACTTAACACAGTTTGGTTGTCTCTGAGCCATACTTCAAAGAGAATATGGTTTTCTGTTAATAAATTCCTCAGGTGCACAAGGCAAAGACACACGTTTCCAGTCCAAACATTGTGCTGTTGAAAGCAAGGGAAAGGTCCAGACATTGTACTCCTTATCCAAAGGGGATTGGGGTTTCAACCTTGGTGTCTACATGATGGGGATCTCGCCTTGACATCACTCTGAGGAGACTGGGAAGAGTTTAATGGTCCTCCCTGACAGAGGCTTTTCTACTTCTGGAAGCCATGTGAGGAGACTGAGGATCTCTTACTGATTAAAGCATGCACCCTGAAGCCTAGAAGGCACGCTTCAGAGATTCATGTTGGTATTGTTTCCTTTCTATGTTTTATTCCCATTTTATGTATTGTATTATGTTTTTAACTGTATTTGCTTGTCATCCACTGATGTGTATTCCTGTATAAGTAGCGGCTAGTACTGACCCACTCGGGGTAATAAATATATACAATTTATAAAGCTCATTTCATATTATCCTATAAGACCCGGGCATACTTGTGGGATGCGAGTGGAAAGTAGAAAAGAAGTATGATCGTCGGGTATGCTAAAGCGGTTTTGGTAAGGCGGTATCTTTCACAGCATCATGTGATGGCAATATTTTGGCACTACAAAGTAATATTATTTGAACATATATAACTTAATTATTATTTTGCTACTTTAATGATGTTGTATGTTATTTAAACACTTTACATAGTTTGGTTTTCATTTTTACTTTCTTTAAGAGGTATTCTTTCTTTTTTTATTTAGTTCTTTGGATAGGTTCACACTACCATTGGATGTCTGTTCTGATAGCATTAAATAAAAAATTCAGTTAGTGTCCATTTTTATGCTGCACGTTTTTTTTGGGGGGGGGTTGCTTATTTTCCACTTTTTTCTTTTTTTTTGGTTTCTGCTTTCTGAGCATGCGCAGAAAAAAATGGACAGTAATAATGGACTGTCAAGAAACTTATTTTTTACGGTTATTTTTCAAGTCCTGCATGCAAGATTTTTTGTCCATGAACATTAGCTAACACTTTAAAAAGAAGGGGACTGGTGATACAGAGATTACTGATTTATGACTAGCAGCTGAGTTTCAGTAGTGGCGCATTGGAGAAATACCCTATATGTCCAAGGAGCACATCACTCAGTATGCTGTACCGTTTGGTTGTCTCATTAAAGGGTTGTCCAGGTAAAAATAGACAACCCTTTTAAAGTTAAAATAAGCTGGGGGCAGTGAAAATTTTTTTAAAAAAATGCATACTCACCTGTCTGCATTGCTCTGGTGTCCTCCGGTGCCTTCCAGTTTATCTGTTCCAGCGGCGTCTTCCGTTGTTGTGCTGACACTGCTGATTGGCCTCAACAATCACATGACCGCTGAGGCCAATCAGCAAAAGGTCTGAATGTCACTGATTGGCCTCAGCGGTCACGTGAATGTTGAAGCCAATCAGTGGTTTTAGCACAACGCCAGCAGAGACCAGGGTGAGCAGTCAAACCAAGAAGTGCGGAATAACAGGTGAGTATGTATTTCTTTTACATTGCCCCCACCAGATTTAAACTTTAAAAAATTTTACTGGAAAATCCCTTTAAGATATCGTTTATAGCATCATTTATATATATCTAGTGCCAA
Organism: Leptodactylus fuscus; assembly: GCF_031893055.1. Taxonomy (NCBI): domain Eukaryota; kingdom Metazoa; phylum Chordata; class Amphibia; order Anura; family Leptodactylidae; genus Leptodactylus; species Leptodactylus fuscus. The sequence continues at coordinate 126,625,148 of NC_134267.1, read as the reverse complement.
TCCAACAGTCATTATTCTCACTAAGTTTTTTTTTAAAAAAATACATATATATGTATAAAAATACACACACACACACACACACACATATATATATATATATATATATATATATATATATATATATATACTGCTGATATTAGGGTGGTCGCCCTGCTTGGTTTGGCTACATGTTTTTGACTTTGTGGACTGTTTTGTGCAATTGCGACTACACCAATATTGACCCCTTGATGATGCTATCACTGAAGAAACGCGTAGGCTCTGTTTGAAAGTCTATTTAGCTATTTCTCTATATCTTGTCCTTTGGAGTGGTTTAATCCAGCCTTGTGGGTTCACACTGAATCCAATCCCTGTTGGTGTGGCGTTAGGCCAGTAGCCTCATGGTAGGGCTGGTGTGAGATTCCATTAATTATTATAAGGTATTGGATATGGTTAATGGTTCCACTCCATCGGATTTAGAGACATGCATTTGTTGTGAGGGAGTTGAGGGTATTAGTTATGATAAGGGACAGTTATCATTAAAAATCACTTTTTACATCGCTATTTTGTGTACTTTGGGTCTTAGGACTCATAGTAGTAAATGCATGTGCCTCTAGTAGGTTATGGTCATACTGTTACCGGCACATTATAGTGATGTGGATTTTAGGTTTGTAGTCCCTGTCTTAGAAGAAAAGAGGTGTTGAAGCATCATTTTTTTTATCCAAATATTATTAAATGTGAGGTTTTTTTATTTTTGGTAATTTTGATATTTAGTTTCTGTGAAGATTGGGCAGGTGAATTGGTAGCGTATGCATTTTATAGAGAACCTTGGGGATCATATAAGTCTCAATAAGATTCTTCCTGCTAAACCATGATAGCAATGGTTAACCATAATAATGTAGCAAATTTTCATCCTCAATAAGTACAGGGGCAAATTTAGCATTATAATTGTTCTCAACATGACATGTCAGGTTGATTCCCAAGTACTGTAGGAATTCCAAACAAATGGAAGTGTCTGATGGAATTAGCAAGAGGCTGCAGTGGGGTAATGTTAAGGATCTCAGACTTGCTCATAATATTATTACTTTATAATATGACAATGTGCCATAATGAGATAATATACCAATGAACCTTTTTAGCCCTGTTTCAGGATTTTTTATTAAAACCAGTAAATCATCAGCAAATGCAGATGTATGAAGTACCTGAGAGTCACATCGTAAGCCCTAAACTTGCTCATTCTGATGGACAGCCTGTAATAGGGTTTAAAGTACAAGAATAAGATACAGGATATGGGGCAAGGAAGGAGAGGTAAGAGAATATAAGTCTTAAGCTATATTTACATGACAGTAAATAATGGCCCATCACAATATAGGCCCTGTCCTATTTTTCCATGGATACCTCCATACATTCAAATTTATGGATGATCTGTACAAGAGGACTGTGAAAAATGGATGTTTTTCATGGTCTTTCAGCTCCTTGGTCGGGTGAATGTAGCCTTAAATAAGTAACCAGGTAAACAATAAAGTAATACAAACAATAACAAGGCAGATGAGAGTGTATGTTGCCCATCACCTGCACAGAAATTGAACTAGGTCCTATTACTAAACGAGACCTTAAGGGTGAAGGAGTCTTAGTATTGCCAGATTCACCTCTATAGAATGTGTGGGATGATACATTATTCAAAAATATCAATCCTGAAGAGAATTCTCCATAAAATATCTCTAACTAGGTTCTAAGTGGTACTTATAAGATAAAATACGACATTCATATTATATATAGGGCTAACCGAGTGCATGTTAGGGGGCCAGCTCCCCTCAACATTATGGTGGATGAAATTATTGAATGATAAAGTATCACTGGCCATCTAAACCACCCTCTGTGATGCTCTTTGCTGGAGACATGTGGCGGTAAAGCATTCAACTAAACTGATGGTGGAAGAGAAAAGATCTTGAAGATAAGGCTTCTTCCGGGGACAATAGAACACCAAACATAGCGGGTAAATAAAGACACAGACAACCAATCAAAAGTCCCCCTTACAGGTGTATGAATAATGCAAGGCGCAGGAGAAACAACATCCATACTCACTAAACTGTGTGAACACGCCCCCTAGTCTCGCAAGAAGAGAGACCCATGACATAATGCTGCGCATACGCATAATACAGTCGGCACAATGTCCGTATCGGTATGTATCCTCCAGCACTGTTCTCGGGAGAGCCATGCTACAATTTCGTGCATGCGCGCCCGAACAATCTGCACAATGAAAATATCTGTCTCGTGGCACAATACCGCACATGCGCACATCCGCAATACCATATAATGAAAACCACAGAGGGAATGATGTATAATGTGCATGCATGCCAAGATGGAAAAACAGATAGCAAAAAAATCGATACTACAAATGTGAAAAAGATAATAACATTGTATACATATACCGGTATATAAATATAAAAATTACATAATATATATAAAAAAATTTAAATATAAAAAAGGGTAATAAAATATGATGGTGCTAAATATACATAGCAAGTAAAAACATATTGGGCAGCATTTGAATTATCCTGGGGGAAGGTTGAAGGTGTCATATCACATATAGTTGCTGGTCGGAAAGAAGGCTCATAGTTCAAAGGTTGGCAAATTGAATCTGCGAGACAGTCTCAAGGGGTCATACTATGGAAGTGAAGGTAAAGGCTCTTTATCTGGTGGTCGGCATGATATGGGTATCCTCTAGATACAGTCAGAATGTCAGCAATACCAATATATGAGACCAGGCCACAAATGGCATCTCTAGTTGGGTCATTTAACTTTAACTAGTTTAGGATGCAGGGCTCTGTGAATTCATTCAGTGATGAGCAGTAGTGAATAACATGAAGTAATTTTGTAGGCACATGATTCAAGGGGTCCTTTTAATCTAATAGTGAAGTAAAATGAGAAGTTGCTATTCCCTGAGTCTGTTTAGACTAAGCTGAAGGCTCAAACCTCCATCTAAGTCAGTAGTCAGACTCTGACCCGTGCAGAAGGTATTATTTCATTATTGTATGATACATTCTTTGAGTTCTGCATTTTGTGACAAAATTTTAGCCCTTTTAAATTTTATATGACTTCATTGGTCAGCAAAATCTCAAGGTGTGTCATGGAAACTGCAGATTGTTGTTATTGTGTGCAGTAATTTGTATTTTTACAGTAGTTGGAGGGTCACAGGTTGCAGATCACTGGTATAAATGTATAAATTCTGCGAAAAGATCTGGTACATGAATAGTGCATGTGAGCATTGAATAATTTATACACAGACATACAGTGATACATTCTAAGTGAACTGACTGGCAGTAAGATCAGGTTTGTCAAAAAGCTGTTAACAAAAATATAGTTCAGGAGAAAAGAGGAGAAAATAAGAAGTGGTCACCGATTGGTAATAATTCAAAATGATATTAAAGGCAAGGTAAAGTCAGGGAAGAGAAAGCTTGTGAAAATCACATTTTTCAGAAACTGCTCATCAGGAAGGCTAAAAAATAAATGTATATATACTGTATCCTCCAACATCCAACATGCATAGAAAATAAAGAATATTGATCCAGAAATCTGCCCAATTCCAACAAGGTTTAGAGCGGAATTATTTCTACTTTATTACATACTGTGCCATTTAACACCATAACAGTCACATTAAAATTGCAGAAACCCTTCCAAAAATATCACTATTTTATAGCAAATATGAATTTGTGGTTCAAATAAATACTGCTGGCACATAACTAAGGTCCCTTATGTGCATTTTAGCCTTATATCACTAACATTGTATCCCTCTCTGCATTCCAGCTTTCATAACTTTCTAAATTTTATGTTTAATGTGGTTTTACAAGACCTAGTTTTTTTGGGGGTACTTAAGACTTCTTGATGTTTTTATTACTTTTTCTTTTTGAGAGGTGAGGCATTTATCATGTAGAATAAATAATGTACTAGTTTGATTTTAGTGTTGTTACTGACTTGGTAAAACCATTTGTGTGCTTTCTAAAAAATAAAAAAATAAAAAAAGGGGGAAAAAAATGTTTTCAGTTTTATTCCGTAAAATTACTTAGGTGTTGTGGTCAGCATTGATCTATTATGGATTAAATGGCAAGTATACTTTCTGATTAATAAGGGAGGGGGAGTAGGTTGATATAATAAACTAGAGTTCATGGTATCCATTGGAGTAAGGTTATCTGAAGGGACAGGAAAATAAAAATATAATTCTCCTCTCCCTCTAGAGTGTCGGTTGCATGTGTTCTCCGTCTTACTGATTGCCAGATGATTGGGTGTATTTTGCTGTTCCTGGACACACGTAGCCTTATAGATGACTGACATTGGCATGGAAGAGGAGAAACAGTTGCTGAGGATGTTAATGACCAGTGCTACACACTCAGCATTGCTAAATCGGACTGCTACATCAGTCAGCTCTGCTACATCTGCCAGCTCTGCTACATCGGGCTGTGCGCTCAGCTCAACTACTCCGGAGATGCAGCTAAGCAGAGCGCACGCCCAGCTCTGCTTCATCTCCGATGTACAGTACTGTGTCAGCACTGCTACATCTGAGATCAGACCACAATGGAAACTGCTGTGGATGGATCTTAGACTCCGCCTCCTCCAGCAGAACCAACATTGATTGGCCTAATGCTGTACACTGGTCAATCAATGCTGCTCAATGCATTCCTATGGTAAAGAGACAGCTTGCGCATATCGCAAGCTGACAGGGATCCTGACATAATAAAGTGACTTGGCCTTGTTAGATGCCCCCAGACATGCTTCCCCTGCTGCCCAGTTGCATTCCAGGGTGTTGGCATCATTTCCTAGGGTGTAACAGTGGACTTGGTGACTCTCCTGAGTCGAATGGAAGGATCCCCTGAAGCAAAGCATTTTTCCCCATAGACTATAATGGCGTTCAATATTCATTCGAATAGTCGAATATTGATCGGCTATTGGAAACGAATATCGAATATTGAACATTTTACTGTTCGCTCATCTTTAGTGCATAATTACCAAGACCTCGAAACACGTCATCTCTAATAAAGTCCTTGTTCCTCATATCCAGTCCCGTTTGTCATCTATAAGGGAGAATGAATCATCACGGTTTTTGGGTAGAGTCCTTTGGATTACACAGCCCACCTGGTTGACGGCTGTCATATGTTTGGTGCGACTCCATTAACAGTGACGGAAATAGTCACTTTTTTCATCTTCCTCACAAAAAGGAAAGAGTGGAGTCGTCCCGTTCCAGAGGAAGGAGCTCAGACCCACCGTATTATCATTCATTAGTTCCTCCCATAAGAAGCGCAAACCGTCCTTTCTTCTTCTCCTCACCAAACACCTACGGAATGGCGTGTAGTAATACTCATATCACAAGCCTCGGAGACTTCTTAAGGTCCCAGTCTGCTATAGCAACAGGTCAACCTCCAGGTGGGAACTGGTCTCAATGACAAAGGTACAGGACTGTTGGGGACCTGCGCCAAATGTTTTCTACTGGACTAGACTGCATGCAGATCAGTTCAGCCCCTGCACTATGTAAGGCCTTTCCTAAATGAGACATTGGATGGAAGAATATGTTACTCTAACAGCCTCTAAAAATCAGTTCATGGTCATGTGATGGACAGTCCATAGTCATGTGATGGACAGTCCACACTTGTTTATCTGCGTATTCATTACATGATCATACTAAGGCTGATCTTTGTAGAGATACAATATGAAGGCATGGCAGACTGTAAAGCAAACTTGTGCTATCAACCAAATGTAAACATTTATATTACAAGATTTCTAGAAAGATGAGATGCGTGACACTTTTGTGAATGTATGCATCAATTGTACGAGATTTCCTTGAATTCTTTATTTTTCATAGTAGTTCCCAGAAGACAAAAAAGATGAATAATTTCCAGATATTTCTAAACAAGCTCATAGCTTCAGTTCCACTCTTTTTCAAGATGCATATCTATGTATGTATGTTATCAGGAGCTGCTCCAGAATTTGTAATAAAAGTTCTGACCCAAGGGGACTTTTTTCTCTGAAGCATCCTAACACACCACGCTGCATGAAATGTTAATGAGAATATTTATTGCATGATAAATGACTATAGGAAAGTGTATTATAATTAAATGGAATTGTATATTCCTTCTTGACAGATAGTAAATATTGATGTTACTCTGTGCATTGCAAATAAAAATAATAGTAGGATAAGCGGGACCGAGAATCTGTCTGAGAATACAGAATAAATGGTAGACTGAACTAAGCTGGCAGTAATATGAAGAATCAGTGGTGACATTTTACAGCATTTGTTTTCAGACATGTTTTATAGCAATGATCTCTTTCTTCAGATGCCACTAAATATTTAAGATCACTTATAGAGCAGACAGATTTCACATATGACAATGCACAGCCCAGCATATAAAAAAGCACAACAGGAGCCATCAACACTGATATATTTGCTTAAGTGCAGCTTCACTAAGGGTCACTTTACAAGTGCTCAGTTCTTGCTGTCAAGATTACTCAGACCCTGAAAGAAACTGACAGACCTCATTAAAAATCAATGAGGAAGGCAAAAACCAGCCCAAAATGATCAGGTTAATGCAATACATGAGATGTCCGAGTTTATCGGAGAAGAGACAAGGCAAGCCTTTTTTCTGCATAGTCTTCTATCAAGAGAATGAATCTGTAATGCAAGGAAAATGATGAAAATGTCAAGCAAGGGAAAAAGTGGACCAAGATCTACAAAGTATCTTATAAGGGGAAAAAGTCCTATTCAAGCTTTTGGGATGTACTGTAATTAATCATTACACTGAAAGGATTGAATTCATGAATGTAATTGTGGTAAAAACGTGTCCCTAAAAATTACTAGCACACACACACACACACACACACACACACACAGACAAACACAATGATATAACACAATGTAAACCTTAATCTGTGTTTATCCCACGTATCTGCTACTCAACCAGCAATCACTGACTACTCTCTTTATCTCCCAGTCCCAAGCAATCTGAGATATACACAGATCTCTGGCTGGACTGCTGAGTGCTAATGCCTAACATCTGGCTTGTGAACCAGATCAGTATTTCAATATGTAGTGTCACCCCTACCAATTATTATCAATGTGCTACCAACACTGGTACTATATGACTGCAGGTAACATCTGTTGCATTACTTACTCAGATAGTCATCACTGTGGGTAGCTGTACAGTAACATGGGACGGGAAGTAACAGTCCTAGATCTACTACATTATCTCCTCTCGGAGGATTAGATTTGTTATGCCTTGTACATGAGTTTACTGACATACAAGCGTGATAAATTTGGATTTTTGCACAAAACTTTTGAGACTTTTTTTTAACATAAAGAATGTTATTGAAATTTTCATGTAATGCCAAAAAAAAGGCCAAACAAGATATCAGGAATAAAAGAAATACATGGAAATGGAAGGTCAGAAGGGAGTATGGTAGGGTTGGGTGAACAAGAAATGGCTGTTAGGGAGCAGGGAGGCAATACAGAGGGAAGAGGCAAACAAAAGCTCTGTTGCAGCAGAGTCAAATACTAGTTCCAAGAACAAAACAGGACATGGAAAACATGCCTAACATCATGTTAGAAAGGTTGATAAAAAGGTAACCTAAGGAGTGGGTAAAGGAGAAATCAAGAGGATACAGAAGGGAAGACAGACTGAAATTTAGTGGAGTAGTAGGAATTTTTCCACAGTAGCCATGTTTGCTGATGGACTCTGTCATCATGTTTCAATTCAGTGAGCAGATTCTCCTTGCTATGTATGCTTAGGATCTCCTTAAGCCAAGACAGTAGAGAGGGGGCATCAGGGATTTCCACGATCTAGGGATAACGGATTTCACCGCTACCAATAGGAAACCTAAAAGCCTGCAGGTATGCTTTTGGAACATACACGGGAATATAGATAGGAGCAGAGGAGCAGGGTCATCTGCCACGTCAATGCCTGTGACCATCAGAATAATACGACAAATATCCAACTAACATAGGAGTGTACATCCTCACCAGACGTGCGTCATCGTGTCCCACTTGATTTTACATCTCTAGCATTGGTCCGAAGTGGAGGGGAAAATCTCATGAAGGACAAAGGGGATACCATCTAGAGAGAATATTATAATTCATGTCCTGTGCAAGAGATACAGTAGAGAAAGGAACCCAGTTGCGCTCACAGAAACAAAGGTGAAAACAAACCGGAGGACGCCAAGGTGGAAATATACGTCTCTTTATTCGCTACGAACAGGGCACAACGCGTTTCAGGGATTGGCCTCCCCTTTATCAAGTGTAATAATAAATACCTTCAAGGGAACATAAGACAATAAAATTCTGCTCAAAAAAATCCATAATCCATGGTACATATACATGTAAGAACGCATAAAATACACATAAATATACATATACTCATGCATATAAAACCATATATACACATATATTTGCACATACATGCATGTAACAAACAGCTATAAGATCACCAGAACACATGAACACAAAGATTACCACAACATCACATGGAATTGGGCTGTACAGTATGCAACTATGCAGCTATTGAACAAAATGTATTCCATTACATAAGCAAAGTCACTCTATCTATCTATCTATCTATCTATCTATCAATCATCTATATTATTGTTGTCTTATGTTCACTTGAAGGTATTTATTGTTGCACTTAATAAAGGAGAGGCTGATCCCCGAAACACGTTCTGCCCTGTTCGTAGTGAATATAGAGACGTATATTTCTACTTTGGTGTCCTGCATATTGATTTTCACCTTTGTTTCTGTGAGTGCAACTGGGGTCCTTTATCTACTGGTTCTCCTGATTTGTAACGTCTTCCAGAAGACACTGACACTGGTTGCTCTCACCACTTGTGCTCAATTTGTTGTTATGACCTATTCACAACAACTCCAGGTGAGGGGCTAGACAGGATTTTTAGGGAACTTGGGTCCCGCAGGGTTCTCTCTCAGTGCACTGTGCCACCTGCAGGTCAATCTAACTCTGGCCCTCGGCCTCGGGTAGTGAGGTGTCTGGAGTGTAAGTCCAGCTTTCGGCCCACTGAGCATGCTCAGACATTTTGGAGCTGCTCAGAGGCAAAGTCTTGTTTCGCCCATACTAAGCATGATCGGTGACATCATGGCCACCGCCCTGTTGGGCGGGGACTAGCCTTTATATGGTGTGATCCGACACCCATCCAGTGCTCACACTTTGACTAAGTACCTTGAGACAGGAGGTTAGGGCCAGGTTCCAGTTAATGGTAGGAGCAGTCTCTAGGGGTAGCACACTGTTCAGACCTTAGAGCCACCCATCTGGGCCTGTGGACCTCGCTGCAGTGCCTTGCAGACTAGCGGGTCTGTCGTTTAAAAATATTATTTTTAAATATATACACAGAACCGTAACACACGCCTGGATAGCCAAGGACCACACATCTGGTGGGAATTCGATCCTCAAATCCCTCTCCCAACCACTTATGAATTCTGATAGAATGTTTGCAGAAACCTCCATGAGCATGCCATAGAGGAAGGAAACAGTATGAGTTGAAGCACTTAGATGAGTGGCAAATACATTCAAAAGGTAATAATGTCCTATGAAGGCTTTTAGATGTCTTAAGAGTAGTATAGAATTGGGAAAGCTGAGCGTACTGCCAGTGAGAAGTAATGGAGTTTGGAGTTTGGGGTCAGAGAAAGCAGCTCAGAGTGAGGGAGAAGGGAGGAAACTGGCAAAACATGATGAAATCTAAGGGTGGATTTGCCCACAGAGTGGAAGAGGAAAGAGGGATGGAGAGCAGCAGAGAAGTTCAGGTTACCCAAGTTGGGGTCACAAAGCCATCATTACAGAAAAGTCTCCATACAGCACCATAGAGTTGGCAATACTCGAGTTCCTGATGCATGACATAAGGGAACGCATGAATCTTACTGCCTGACCATAATCGCATAAAGCCATAGGAGAGCAGTGAGAGGGAGAGGGCTCAGAGACTCCTCCAGGGCAACCCAGAGCTTAGACATTTTCTTTTTTTATACCATCCTTGTTCCTTTACTGAAAGGGGGTACAACGGGGTTGTGGAGTGGGCTGGGCCAAATTAATGATTATTTACACCAGTTTACACCTGTCTTAAATGATGCCTAAATTCTACACAAGCACCTGACTTATGAGGAGGAGTGTAACTCATCATAAATAAGTTACACCCTCCACCAGCACAGGAGATATGAAGAATGGCATTATAAAACTGTCTCCCAATCATAATAAATTCCCCCCATAGAGTTATTATTGTGTTATCAGCAGTGTTACATAGGACTGCAGGAAACATCTCCTACATTATCTGTACACAAATAGTTATCTCTGTATGTTATCTGTAGTTATTTTTCCAAAAATTATTTTTGCAAGATGAGTTGTTTTTTTTTGTTTTTTTAGAGTATTCATCTAATATATTATTATTTCTGGTGTTCACAGAAAAAAAAACCCTCAATTTCAGAATTGTTTCCTGGGCTTTGATTTTACTGGATTTATTGTGCACTAAAATGCCATGTTGACATTTATCGGTATTGTGTATACCACTGTATTGGGTTTTTTGGCAGATACACAAGCATTCCTTCATTAGGTTTTCTGGTCATTCATAATTGCTCAATTCCCTAAACAATACACCCGTCAGGTTCTGCAGCTTTTGTTCATTTGTTTGCTGTATTACTCTACATGGATTTTTGGGTACATAACGTATGAGATTTCTAAAAATGTCCTTAGAAATGGATAACTAAAGACAACTAAAGGAGGTAGATTATAAACTGCTAGTTTAGCCATACACAGCACTGACACCTGCTTTTACACATTTTAATATTTAAACTGCTCCAATAATTAGCCTGTTTTGAGAAAAAGTTGTTACATAGTTACATAGTAGATGAGGTTGGATAAAGACATTAGTCCATCAAGTCCAACCTATAACCCTACAATCCCTACAGTGTTGATCCAGGGGAAGGCAACAAACCCCATGAGGCTCATGCCAATTGCCCCATTTCAGGGGAAAAAAATCTGACCCGACTCCAAATCTGGCAGTCAGTATAAAAACCCTGGATCAACGTGTCCTTAAAATCTAGAGTCCATAATCTGTTATATTTTTCTCTTCAAGAAAGGCATCCAGGCCCACTTTGAACTTGTTTAATGAATCCACCATCACCACTTCCTGGGGCAGAGAGTTCCAGAGCCTCGTTGTTCTTACTGTGAAGAATCCCCTTCTATGTTTCTGGTGAAACCTTCTCTCCTCCAGACGTAGAGGACGTCCTCTTGTCACAGTCACTGGCCTAGGAGTAAAAATATCCTTAGAAAGTTCTTTGTATTGTCCCTTCATGTATTTGTACATTGTTATTAGATCTCTCTCTAAACTGAATAACCCCAAGTTTGTTAATCTATCGTTGTACTCCAGTCCACCCAATCCCCTAATCATTTTGGTTGCCCGTCTTTGCACTTTTTCAAGTTCACTTATGTCTTTCTTGTATATCGGGGCCCAAAATTGCGCACAATATTCTAAGTGTGGCCGTACCAGTGATTTGTATAGAGGCATAACTATGTCCTTGTCATGAGAATCTAGACCTCTTTTGATGCATCCCATAATCTTATTTGCCTTGGCAGCAGCTGCCTGATACTGGTTATTAAAGGTAAGCTTGCTGTCCACCAAAATCCCTAAGTCTTTTTCATTGGCAGTCTTACCCAGTAATTTACTATTAAATACATAGTCATGCATTTTATTACGTCGACCAAAGTGCATTACCTTACATTTCTCAACATTAAACTTCATTTGCCAAGTCTCCGCCCATGCTTCCAGTTTCCTTAGATCCCCTTGTAATATTCTACTATCCTTCTCATTATTAATTACCCTACAAAGTTTAGTATCATCTGCAAATATGGGCACCCTGCTTTGTAAACCCTCTACCAGGTCATTAATAAAGATATTTAACAAGAGAGGACCTAATACTGACCCTTGTGGCACCCCACTGGTGACTGTGACCCAGTCTGAATATTTACCATTAACAAGTACCCTCTGTTTCCTATCAGTGAGCCAGTTGCTAACCCAAATGCATATGTTTTCCCCCAGTTCTATCATTCTCATTTTGCATACCAACCGTTTATGTGGAACAGTATCAAAAGCCTTTGAAAAGTCCAGGTACACCACGTCTACTGCATTACCCATGTCCAGGTACACCACGTCTACTGCATTACCCATGTCCAGTCTTGAACTTACCTCCTCATAGAAGCTGATCAGATTAGTCTGACAGGACTGATTCCTCATAAACCCATGCTGATTGGGTGTTATAAGATTATTTACATTGAGATACTCCAGGATAGCATCTCTTAGAAAGCCCTCAAATATCTCTCCCACCACAGAAGTTTAACTTACCGGCCTATAGTTTCCAGGTTCACTTTTACACCCCTTTTGAAAATTGGTACCAAATTTGCTATTCGCCAATCCTGTGGAACACACCCAGTCATTACTGAATCCTTAAATATTAGATACAAGGGTCTATCTATGACCATGCTTAATTCCCTCAGAACTCGGGGGTGTATTCCATCTGGTCCGGGCGATTTCTCTATTTTAGTGTTTTGCAGGCGACGCCGTACTTCTTCCTGGGTTAAGCAGGTGACATTTAATTGAGAGTTAATGTTACCCCTAATTATGTTGCTGGCCAATGGATTTTCTTGTGTAAACACTGTAGAGAAGAAGGCATTTAATACTTGTGCTTTTTCCTCATCCTCCTCCACCATTACACCCAGATTATTTTTGAGAGTGCCCACATTGTCAGTTTTTATTCTCTTATTGTTTATGTAATTGAAGAATAATTTTGGATTATTTTTACTTTCTTTGGCAATTTTTCTCTCAGCCTCAATCTTCGCCTCTTTTATTTGTCTTTTGCACTTTATTTTTCTCCTTATAGTTTTTTAATGCTATGTCGCTACTCTCTTGTTTTAGTACTTTAAATGCTTCCTTTTTATCCCTCATTGCATTCTGTACCGTTTTAGCTAGCCATATTTTCTATGATTTCTGGCCCGCTTATTCCCATAGGGTATGTGTTTTCTAGTGCTCCTATTTAGTATATTTTTGAAGATGTCCCATTTAGTTTGTGTTCCTGTCACGTTGAGGACATTGTCTCAGTTTATGCTACTAAGCTCCTCTCTCAGCTGGTTAAAATTGGCCTTCCTGAAGTTTAGTGTTTAGTACCCCCTCTAATGAACATCTTAATGTGTACAGGAAAACTTATTATATTATTTTCACTATTACTCAGATGTCCCCCAACTCCACTTTTGACAGTGTGTCAGGTTCATTTGTTAAAATTCGGTCTAAAAGTGCCTGGCCTCTTGTTGGGTCCTGCACTAGTTGTGATAGGTAATTGTCAGGGACGTAACTACCGCAGAAGCAGCTGCTACAGGTCCCGGGACATTAAGGGGCCCGGTGACACCCGCACTGCTGCGTTTTTTTTTTTGTTTTTTTTAAATAGGTCCCTACCGGCTGAAGTTACTTCAGTCGGTAATGGGTCCTATTTACCTAAGTGACACTGCGGGCCCCACAAAGACTATCATTATATTCGGGGGTCTTTTCAGACCCCCGAGTAATGATCAGAGGCCCGGGAGAGGTAAGGGAACGTAACAAACACTGTTACTTACCTCTCCAAGATCCATGCAGGCCGCAGGCCTACGGTAATTGTCTGACATCTCTGGCATCACATGATCCCAGCCTGCTTCCCGGGTCATGTGACGTCCGACGTCATTAAAGAAGGACGAGAGCGGCGGCCGACAGCATAGGAGCCGGGGGACAGGTAAGCAACAGTGGTTTTTTTTATGTTTTTATTCCCCCGGGTCTCCGATTATTATACTCTGGGATCTGCTTATAGGTGTCCACAGTGGAGCATAATACTGTGTGCAGGGGACACTATGGGGGATAATACTGTGTGCAGGGGACACTATTGGGGATAATACTGTGTGCAGGGGCCACTAAGAGACATAATACTGTGTGCAGGGGCCACTAAGGGACATAATAGTGTATGCAGGGGACACTATGGGAGATAATACTGTGTGCAAGGGCCACTAAGGGACATAATACTGTATGCAGGGGCCACTATGTGACATTATACTGTGTGCAGGGGCCACTAAGGGACATAATACTGTGTGCACGGGCCACTAAGGGACAATACTGTGTGCAGGGGCCACTAAGGGACATAATACTGTGTGCAAGGGCCACTAAGGGACATAATACTGTATGCAGGGGCCACTATGTGACATTATACTGTGTGCAGGGGCCACTAAGGGACATAATACTGTGTGCAGGGGCCACTAAGGGACATAATACTGTGTGCAGGGGCCACTAAGGGACATAATACTGTGTGCAGGGGCTACTAAGGAACATAATACTGTGTGCAGGGGCCTCTATTGGGGATAATACTGTGTGCAGGGGCCACTATGGGACATAATACTGTGTGCAGGGGCCACTATGGGACATAATACTCTGTGCAGGGGCCACTAAGGGACATAATACTGTGTGCAGGGGCCACTGATGGACGTAATACTGTGTGCAGGGGCCACTGAAGGATGTAATACTATGTGCAGGGGCCACATAATAGAGCGCGCAAGAATGCAGAGGAGGGGTCAGTAGAGTTCTTCGGTGTCGGTCGGGAGGGGGGCCCATGTCAAAAGTACACCACGGGGCCCATTCCTAGTTACGCCACTGGTAATTGTCTTTTATTACTGACAAGAACCTGTTCCCTTTGTTGGATCTGCAGTTTTCTGCCTCCCAGTTGATATCAGGGTAGCGGAAATCCCCCATAATAATGACTTTATTCTGCTTTGCGGCGTCATCTATTTGTTTTATTAGTATATTTCCAGCTTCTTCCGTTGTATTTGGGGATTTGTAACAAACCCCTATTAGTATTTTATTATTTTTTGTTCCTCCCGTAATTTCCACCCATAAGGACTCCACATATTAATTTTCCTCACAGATGTCCTCACGCAGGACTGGCTTAAGGCAGGATTTTACATATAAGCAAACCCCTCCCCCTTTCTTATTTGTGCGCTCCATTCTAAACATACTGTATGTCTGTATATTTACAGCCCAGTCATAGCTAGAGTCCAGCCATGTCTCACTTCCCCCCACCATGTCATAATTTTCTTCCAACATCATCACTAACAGGACTAACTTTGCTAGTAAAAGCAATGTAAAAGAATCTGTGGTCAGCCACAGATAGCAGATTCCTGGCAAATCCAGTGGTTTAGGAATTGGTTTCCTAATCTCTACTGTACATTTTGTTGAAATTCTGGCAACAGGTTACAACTAATATTATCTTCATTATGTCCTTAACAATATTATAGACTTACTATTACTCTTTACTATTATTTTACTACTGTACAGTACATTTTTATTGCTCTCACTTCTATAAATTTATCACAGTTACAACAAGTGTAATGGCACTCAAAATAAATATGGAAGGAAGATAATGGCAGTGCTTAAGAGCACTCATTATACTGTATGTGAAATCTACCACTGTGAATAATACAGTCAGGGCAGAAGAGTTATGTAACTTGAAATATGTATAGATTTACAACAGACAACAGAGTGCTCTGATGGAGTGAAAGTAAAATGAAACAAATGATATTGCTAAAATATTGTTACTGCTTATTACAGCTGGCCCTACATTTTCTGGTGTGAGAGACATGGTTAATATTTCTCATTTGGAAGGCATATCAATCCAGCTCCACACATCATCTATATTGGTTCAAGGCATAGGAGAACACATAATATCCTGCTGTTTTTTTTTTCTTTTTTCTCTATCATGAGCTGCACTCATGATAGAGTTCTGGTGTAAAAGTATGCATCTGTAATTTTTTTTTTTTTTTGACTAATTTTTTTCTTCCAAATCTTTTTATTGAAAAAGTAGATTGCACAAAAACCAATAGAATCACATGAAGAAAATAAGCAAAATAAAACATCAACTAGAAACAACATGTAAGAGAACAAAAGGAGGAGGTGTTGTAGAATAAAATGCAATATAATAAAATGAGATAAAATAACGAAAAAATAGATTAATTGTACGAGGTTGGGAAGACGGGGGGGGCAGAAGTGCTGCACTGAGTAGGATAAAATACAAAGAAGATTGATGGGGGGGCCATCAAGGCCCTGAGGACAGGGGATAAAGCTAAATATACAAAATGCTACTTGCAGGTCGGCCATAAAAAGGAATGGTGGTTATAACAGAGATTGGGGAGAAGGGGAGGGACCAGATAAATAAAGTAAGATAAAATAAATTTATGAAATACCAAATATAAAATAAGTAAATAAGTAAATAAACATTTAAATAGGGAGGTAGACCTAAAATGGAGACATTAGGCAAGTAATTAATTTGTAATAATCATGTTAAAAAACAGCTATTTCCTGGCTGCTGAGAGCTTGTATAGTGGTTTAGAACACTGTGCCTTGCAATAATATACATAGTCTGCTGTGGTTTTTCGTGATGTTCCACTGGGGACCTGAACTAGTGATGCAGACACATAAGATGACTTCCTCACTCCTGGGCAGGATCAATCAGGTATGGGGGCTACCAGCAGCCTGAGGTCACCGGCCAAACCCCGGGGTGCAGAAGATGCTTATCAGCACCTACCGATCTCATTGTGGGGGGTACCGAGGGGGACATGTAGCATGGTGGAACTCCTTGGATACCACAGTCATGTTTAATTAGGGAGTCCAAGGAGTAAAAACCCAGATTGGAGCTCTGCTTCAGTCGGGGTTTGTGGAGCAGGGTGTTACCTGTCAGTTACAGCTAACACCCACTCCCAAAGCCTTAGGCGGTCGGGAAGGGGTTAAAGGGCTGTGACATCACAGGGCAGGGTGGCTTCTGATTGTCTGCACACACGGCATTGTGGGTGATCCCGCGTTCCCAGAGTTCCTTGCCCCATGTCCTAACATTTGTGCAGCAGCCATTTTCGGAAAAAATGTGATTCATTACCATGAAGCATGATGAAGTCTGGATTCAATTCAAATCGAATATTTCCTCAAATTTGGATTGAATTCAATTTGCTCATCTCTCTTATTAAAGCTATTGGTTTTTTTCCCCCTTGTACTATTACAAGTCTGTATAGTTTAGCGATGGTAAGTACTACCTGTATTACATAAACACTGGTACTTTCTAGCTACTTTTAGTGGCAGCTGTAGTTGGGCTCAAACAATTAGTGACAAAAAAAAGATCATTCCTGCGAGCACATTGCTCTCATATAAAATGTAACTGTAAAGATGAGCAGATTGATACTTCAGACTGTAACATTTCTCAGATTCAGTGGTGATGAATTAATTAGACTATCAGCCTTGGTTCACACAGAATTCATTAAATAAAAGATGCCACTAACAGTTATTTATAAAGAAATTAGAACTATTAGCCCAGCTGCAGCTGCCAGCACAAGAGCATGTAGCATAAAGTCTCTGTGACAATACGTTGGTCTCTGCGCTTTGTACATTACAGTTTTAGTGTTTATTTTCTGCTTTTTACACAGTATTTAGACATACTAGAGATTTTGCCAATAACGTATATACAGTCTATCCTCAAAGTTCTTTGTTTACTATTCCGATGCACAAATAGAATGGAAGAGTTCCAGTCCCGCAGAGTAAAGATGGTCAAACCTGAGAAGATTCATTTTGTCCTTTATTCAGGCAAAGAGATCCCCTGGCTCAGTTTGGTATGAACTTATTCGGATAGAACTGGAAGGGAATCATTATTCTTTGGGGTCTATTACTATGTTGTTAGAAGACCAATTACCACTAGATGTTTTTGTAATCCCAGGGATTTGGGGATTTTATGAGTATCTTTTTGCATAGATGGGCATGCCTGCTATTAGTCTTTTTGTACTCTATAGTCCTCTATTATAGAAACCATTAACAGTCCAGGCATACATCTTGTAAGGGATTCTAAATTGGTGCAGCAATTAATCTTCTTTCACCTTTGCCAATAAATGTATTGATGTCTTTGCTTGCTAGAGCATGAAGCCTCTTTCACAAATAACTCAGTGACACATGTCTCAAACAGGGATGAATGGTTGGCTGTGGACAGAAATATGGAGAGACTAGAAGACTGACCCTATCCATAAATAATTATTGGGCTTTATAACTCAGTGTCCCCCAAAATCTAATAGTCTAGGTTATAGAAGGAGTTAATATGTAGATACAGAAACTACTGTGGTTTATGATGAGGAGTTAGTCTGTAATACAATTAGATCGTATTCTCCTGAACCGTTCAGTAAGGGTTTCTAGATGTGTACTAGTAAATAACTAAGTACACTCATATGGAAGGCATGCAATATGTCCGAAATCAAGGATAAGGCAGTCTAATGCTTTCAGAATACAATTCATTATAGTGCCAAGATTTCCTTTCTCGTAGGCAATGGCACTGGTAATGTTTTTAATGGAGGACCATCATTAATGGTTTCTGCTAATACATGTAGAAAAGTGTTATTTTTAGGAAAATGTCAGTTTGGTCACATATGCAGATGAGCCATAACACTAAAATCACTGACAAGTAAATGGATTGACATTTCTTATCTTGTGACCATAGCACAGTGTAAGGTGTAGGGTATAGTAAGTAACAAGTGGACAGTCAGTTCTTGAAGTTGGTGTATTGGAAGCAGGAAAATGGGGAAGCATAAGTGATAGATTTCATTCAAAATAAGTAATATATTTCACTATCTGGTTTATTACATAGCAAAACATATGTTGTATTGCCAATGCTGAGGTTACCTACCCTTTATACACAGGTCCCTTTGGAGATTGGCTACAGCAGTGACCTGAGCGCTGGCAGAATATCATTAGGAAACACCATCAAAGACCAGGAACTCTAGGACTGAGCTACCACTGCTGGAGCTGAGATATTGTAAAAGGTGATCATTTTTATTTAGACCATTTCCATCCGATAGTTATTTTTTATTAACTCAGACAACCCCTTTAAATTATAGATAAAAGATTACTTGAAATAGTAATTCACTACTTTTTCTATTCCAGCTGACTATATTGGTTATTTTAACATGCCCAGAGTGACCCTGTTTTTTCCTTTGGCACGCTTGCCAGTTTCCTTTGGTTTATTCAGGCATGCTCAAATAATTTCCCAATAGTAAGCGGCTTGTAAAACTAAATTCAAATTCTTAAGTTAATTAATGATAACAAATAATTAGAGCTATAACATCTTCAACCTAGTATTCTGTTATACCCATAAAAGCACAAAGTCAGGAGTGTCTTGAAAAAGAATATAAAGGAATCTCTTAGATAGTTCCCTTCTGTTAAATCCACTCCTGACTTTGGCACAAAAAAACTTTAGCAAAATCTGCAACAAAAACTTGCCTTTCCATAATGTGGGACCTTAGCCTAGATCTACAGTCCACATTTTTAATACCATTAATGGTGAATGCACAAATATGGGTTCGTAATTTATACAGCACTCTCAACGTGCTTTGTTCAGCTTTGTGCTACTGTTCCTCAGTGTTTCTCTTACTCCATCACTGGTTGTAGAGTTCACCTCTAACATCACTGATAGTGATATTTCTCCATGTCCAATATCTCTGCTAGATTGGATACAGAGACCTACAAGGGGCATGAGAGCAATAGAAGTTAATAAGGAATTACTCGATTCATTATTTTATAGCATTTAAGCATTTTGTTAAAAATTTTTGCAAAGTACTAAATCTCTTTAATTTGTCTTTTCATTATTCCTACTGATTACCAGGGGACCCTACAATTCAGATTTACTAATCAGAATTTATGTCCATATATGCCGTGTGTTATATTTACTAGAGTGTTTTAGATATTTTCTGCTATGCTCAAAGTATGGTTTATGATGCTTGACATTGAAGCAAACTTTTCTCACTAAAAAGTGGTCTAAAGTAAGCAGTGTCTAAAGATATGTCAAGTTTATGGCCCTATTCAAATCTGCATTTGGGTTTCTGTTGGGGGGAGTGCACTTCAGGACCCCCAAATGGAAATCTATATGCATTTAAAAGAAGTTATCTGGGAAACCTGTGGATCCCCATAGACTATAATTGTGTCCGTGTTGTTTCCCAAATAAACAAGCCTTATTCGGGCAGAAACTGAGTGAGAAAATGCACAGACCCCATTATAGTTTATGGGGTCTTTTTGGTTTCCTTAGGTAACTGCTTTTTAATGCGTACAGGTTTCCATTCCGGGGGTCCCCAAATGGACTCCCTGAACAGAAACCCAAACGCGGATCTTAACTGGGCCTATCATCTAGTATGTGCCAACATGATAAATTTAGTTCATCTAGTGTAATTCTTCACTGTCTCAATTTTAGATGCTATTAATAAATCTGCCTCATTGTTTGTACCTAGAGACCTTAACTCTTTTAAAGCTATGCATTTTTTTAAGATTGTATTAATATTTATTCATCAGGATTAATTAAGTTAACTATTTATTTATTTAGGATCAATTTCATGTGTTTTGACCCAATTACAGGGCCTTATCACAAAGTAGAGGAAGACAAAGGATAGTAACTTTACTGCAACAGGGCGAACAGAACTTGGTGGTTACAATACAAGACATTTCACTTGGCAAATACCCTCAAAGACTGGTATAAAACTTGGTGGATACAGGGTTAAATAATGTAATGGTTTGGCAGTCTCATAAATGCACAGAGCTTAGCAGTTGCTTGTATCAATCTAACAGCATCAATGTCTTTACACATATTGGTTATAATTTCTCTCTTTAGGATACATAGGATATTGGACATTGTTTCTCATAGAGGGCAAACAGAAAGGTGTTTACAATCTGAATAGAATCCAAGACATCCTAAGTCTCTGGCTCCAAAGAGCTTTATTACTCAGGGCCTTACCTTGCCCACAGCACATACATTCTCCAGGAAATGGTCTGGGACTATTTGCAATAATTCAGAGACACCCCCAGTCATGGATGTCTCCAGATATTGCAGCCCCAAACAAAGCACAATTAACTTCATTTGGATAATCATAGTCCAATGAACAGCAATACTGTAAATACTGAGAATATAAGCAGCCAGACCCCCAGCGATCAGACATTTGCCCCTACCCTAATGATGGGGATAAATAGCTTTAGTAGATAAACCCATTTAAGGACTAAATCTGAATGGCATCCTTATAATTTAGCTGGAAGAGAAACAATAATAGTTTCTTGTGATTTTTTTTTTTTTAATAACATCCATCCATGTAGTGATATTTTACTTACTGGTATTCCCTGAAAAATAACAAAAACTTTTCCATTTTTAGTGATCTTACATTAATTACTGTTTTTCTCCCGCTGGGTAGATGTCATAAAATGTTTAAGGCGTTAGAAGTAATCAAGACTCCTTTGTTATGTGTAAGCTTAACCAGTAAACAAAATATCCTTTGAGTTTCTACTTATAATAGGCAATCAAGTTTGCATAAAATGATGACATACAAAATTATGAGCTGCAATGCTTTGAAAATACTTCAAGTGATCGTATAAGCGAATGGAGTTAGGGGAAAGTCTGCAAATTTTAATAAGGCTGTAGGAAGGACAAAACTTTCATTGTTAGAAATGCAGCAATCTGTAGCACTGATGAAGTGTTTCTAAGGCACAGTATGCAGTACTCAGCAAGAAATACTCGCTTTCTGCTTGTTCCACAAAACACTTTTAATTGTGTAAACAGCTTAGAGTTTTTGTGTCACCAGCCGCAATGTAGGTCCCCGCTTTTTCCAGAAACATAGTTTGCAACATAACAATTTTTTATATGAAAGCAGCTCTAAGGCAATCCTACAAACCGCATTTTGTTTTTCTCCTTAAGTTATTTTTTTGTGTTGCAAACACTTGTGAACGTGGTGGTTTTCTTCTTTATAGTTTAATTGGGGTACATTTTGATAACTTTTTAATTTTGCAAATTCACACTTAAATAGAGTATATCTTTTAGTAATTTCAAGTTAAATTGTACCATTTCGAGTGATCGGCATGGTTTAGATGGACAAGAGTAGTGTGTGTGCGCGTTTTTTTTTTTTTTTGCAATGTGTACCCAGTGAACATATGATAAAGGTAGATTCAAGTAACTACATTTGCAGCGCTGGCACTTAAAGTAGCTCTCCAAGCTCTCCACAATCCCTTGACAAAAAGATTCTCACCAAATATTGCACTCCTCAGGCTACCAATAATCCACTATACAGTAATCTGTAGTGAAAATAGTAAGTGCTCAATTTTCCTGCATCACCACCAAAATGTAACTTAAAAAACATGTTAGCAAAATTTTTTGGTTTTATCGGTTTGAAAATAAGGCTGTGTATAGTGTAAAGTTATCCAATAATTATAAAAATATTGTAAAATGATGTGTTCCCTTTTAGCACACTGACCTCCACTCATTTCTATGCCTAAACAGGAGGTCATATGGGTTTCAGATACAGTTTCTAACTGAATTGTGAGTTACCTTCATACAGAAAGCATTGTGTGCATCATCAGAGTTGAGGTCCGTGTTCCAGTGTTCCAGTGGGAAGCACATATCTTTACAAGAAAGTTGTCAGTAGGTAATTCAATAACACTGCACTACACACAAACACAAGTGGTGATGGTACATTAGGTTCCAGTCTTCTGTAATTGTACCACAGAATCATTTTGAATCTTTATTAAGCCGGGTTCACACAGGATTTTTTGGACCGGATTTTGACGCAGATATCACCTCAAAATCCTGTCCAAAAAATAGCTAGCCATGACTGGATGCCGGTGAAGTGCATACAGTGCACCAACAGTCGCAGCATTCTGCTCCAGATTAGGCCCACGTGAATGGGCCTAGTCGGAAGGGAATGTTGCACCATGGAATTCGTATCAAGAAAGGGCATGTCACTTCTTTTTTCCACGAGTGGCAACAAACTGCTTGCGGAAAAAGGAACCCATTGAATTCAATGGGAGGTGGTTTTGTGAGCCGGATTTTGAGGTGGATTCCACATCAAAATTTGGACCAAAAAACCCTGTGTGAACCCAGCCTTAGAAATCTGCTTCCTGGATCTCACCATAGGAGTAGATGAATGGAGAAACATTCTCACTTCTTTTTATCTGAAAACCACAGTGACCAATAGTTTACTAAGATGGGACAATCTTCACCTCCAACCACTTAAGTACAGAATTTTGAAGAGATAGAAAGTTGTTGTGGCTTAGGAGAGTGTGGGTGGGGAGATGTGAGTGCATCACTTCTCCCAGCATTTCTAACACTAGTCTAGGGAGGCGGGGGAACGCAGGGCACTCTGAAGGCATGTGAAGGAGAAAGAAGAGGAGTGACAGCACCTCTGTGCAGGTAAGTTGAGTGATCAGGATCGGAATTCTGTTCCCGATCTTTTTAAGGTGGGAACGGAACCCGATCGCGATCTTGAAATTCACTCAATCGCCGATCGGGATCCGATCTTTTCTGATCCTGATCGCTTAACCCTATAGATGAGCTAAAATAGCTTAGTAAAGTTTGATAACGGCTGCCTTGAAGGGAGACAGGCCAGATGTTTAGGTCACAAAATGTTCTGTAGATTTGACAATAAGTCACGTGTCACCTTATGCTAATTCTCTTGAGAAAGTCATGTTGGTTATAAGTGGATACTCTAATGGCTATTGTGCGTTGTCTTAAGAGCTCCTGTTTTGAAATATTTGCCAAACTATCAAGCACTTTGTCTTGTGTGAACTAAAATGGGAGCCACAATATGCATTGCGCAGTTAAAGTACAGAGAAGAAGGATAACATGCTCTTCAACATAGGCTGACTTCTGGTATTACTTTACATCACTTGACTGCCTTTCATCCAAAAATAAGTGACAGGTGACCTTACAGCTGATGTCACAGACACATTTAAAGCTTTTATCAGACAAAAACTATTTTGTGCTATCTGCAAGCTGAGGGAAACTTGTGCTATCAACATCACTGCATGATCCAAAGCAATTTCTTCAATTTGCCACAGCAAACCTCAAAAGCAACATTGTAACAAAACTACAGAATAATAGATGGAGGTCTAGTGGAGCAAAGTTTAGTTAGATTTATTCAAACTTGCATTTGCTATTGCCCATTACTATTATTGTATCTTGATGAACTATAATCTGTGACTGTTCACAGTCTTACATTGTTTTTAACAAAGTCAGTCCTGTTGTTAAAACATCTTTTGTAAGAGTTTTTTTCATTAACTAATATATACAAAGTGTCAATATCACAACAAAACAAAACAAAAAAAAGCTTATGTTGTAGTCTATAAAGAAAAATCTCCTTTTGTGAATATTTTTGGGGGATTAATATGTTTTTTTTTGTTAAAAAAAAAACACATAGAAAGTGCCATTATCATGTCAAAAAATGAAAAAGCTGATCGAGACAGTATGTCAGTCTAATACTCACTGAAAGGTCACCCTTTTAATGTTTTTGTGCTTTGCTAATTGTCTTTAAATCATTTAAAAAAAAAAAAAAAAAAAAAACCATCCACACAGTATCAGAATTGTTCCCAATATTGTAATTAAGGTTCCCAATATTGTAATTAAGCATCATGCAGTAACATGACTGTAAAAAGCAGGGAAGAGACAAGAAAACATTGATGCAAGTACTAACAATAAGAATGTCGGTGGCAACAGCAACACTACTTCTGATTTTGCTGGTACCAGAAGTAGTCACAGGATTGTTATACTTTCTGAGAATTAAGATGAAGTTTTTGATTACTTAGTTAATTTAAAGGGATTCTACCATTAAACTACCTTTTTTTCTAATGAACACGTCGGAATAGCCATAAGAAAGGCTATTCGTCTCCTACCTTTAGACGTGGTCTCCACCATGCCATTCCGTAGAAATAGTGGTTTTAACCGGTATGCAAATGAGCTCTCCACAGCAATGAGGGTGGGCCCCAGCGCTGAAACACTGATGAGTGTGTCCCCATTGCTGCCCAGAGCTCTTTCCTGTGCCACCTCCTTGTTCTGCAGCAACTCCGCCTCTTCTGGCTTCTCTTGCTCTTGTAGTTCTATACAGGAGCATAGAGAGGCCACCCCAAAATGGCTACCGGTGGCCATTTTTAGGTAGCCATTCTTGCAGTTCAATACAGAAGCCGGCCGGCGGCCATTTTGGGGTGGCCTCTCTATGCTTCTGTATAGAACTACAAGAGCAAGAGAAGCCAGAAGAGGCAGAGTTGCTGCAGAAGAAGGAGGCAGCGCAGGAAAGAGCTCTCGGGCAGCAATGGGGATGCGCTCATCGTCCTTTCAGCGCTGGGGCCCGCCCTCATTGCTGCAGAGAGCTCATTTGCATACCGGTTAAAACCGGTATTTCTACGGAACGGCGCGGCGGAGACCACGTCTAAAGGTAGGAGACAAATAGCCTTTCTTAAGGCTATTCCGACGTGGTAATTAGAAAAAAAGTAGTTTAATGGTAGAATCCCTTTATCTATTGTCACAGAACGATATTGAATGCGACAGTGATTTGATCTTAAGTCAGACTTTTGTGTGTTCTTCCTACTCCTCTAATACTTTAACATGTAATTTACTGCAGTGCCTTTCTTAACCATCTGGATCAACCATGTCTTCTTTCTATTTCACTGACACAGATCCATTGTAATGATGTGGCACAAAGTATATGGAAATACCCCATATCCATGATGAGATATAAAAAAAGCAGGCAAGATAGTGACATTGCTGTTTATGATTCTTTTGTGGGCAGGACATGGCAACTGAATCAGGAAGATGACAAGGTGACATCAGAGAAAGAGAGTGGTGGCAGTGGTGATATTAAGAATTCCGGCAAATGTGCCACTCCAACATCCAAGAAGCATGTCTTAGGTGAAACTCACTGGGTGGGCTTGATGGCACAGGTTTGGCAGTGGCAGAAATATTTACAGCCCTGCTGATATTGGTAGCAGAAACTACATGCAGTCTTCTCCCCTGTGGGAATTTTCTTGGTAAATGACAAATCAATGACAGTGTGCAAGATCTGCAGAAAATTGGCCGTGGCAGTTTAGGAAGAAATGTAGGAATTACTTCTCTCTACTCACATGAAAGGGCATCAAAAGCTTATTTGCCAAACTAGAACTGGCATTGGCACTGGCAGGGGACAAGCTATCCAAATGAAAGATTATATATCAATTTAAAGACAATGAAAAGTGAAGGTGATTTATTAAGAGCAGGTAGACACTGTAATTCCTACCAGTAAATTCATTCTGGGAGCTCATTGTGCAACTACATGCTAAAATGACAAATTAGCAAATTCTTAAAATTGGGGCAATGTATAGTTTTTCAGTAGTAATTTGATGCCTAGTCCTTGCTTTCACCTTTTTCTTCCTATGGGTCCTGTCAGTTGACTCCTCTGAACTTTGGCAGTAACAGGCTAGATGATTAGTGACTAGGGCCCCGCAGTGATGTCCCATGGAGGGAAGATATTATCAGCTTGTTCTTGTACCCAGAGATCATCTCGACCACCCATTGGCTGATTGAGATACTATGCAGTCTCTATTACATTGAGTGTGCTTTGTCTGATGTGTACCGCACATATACGGGCTGCTGACCTGACCCCTTAGGTCAGTCCAAGAAAGAATGATAGGACTAAGCTTTAGAAAGTGTAGCAATGTGACTTTGTCCATATGATAAACGAAAACATTTATTAAAAGAGTTTGCACCATGCATTGTCTATTTTACTAATGTGAGTCACCTTCTGTTCTATTTTGTTCTGGCCTTTAGATTATTTATTCCTTATCAAATACCTTGAATGCTCTCATTATCAAGTACTATAGGTCCTGGGCACTCAAAGCAAATTCAACACAGAAAAATAAATAATGTATGTGTTACAGTATAACTTTTAACCATTCAGAGAGAATTTACATTTCTTAGTAATCACATCACAGAATATTAATGTCAATTACAGGCATTTTTTCTGGTGAGAAATTAGACATTTTAAGCACAGGATTTGGAGTTGCCAGACACTTTGTTCCAAGAATGGATAATGATAGAATAATGAGGATCAAACAACTTTCTTCTTCAGTTGTAAGAGTGAAAGTTTCTTGTTGGAAGAAGAACAAAGGCTGTAGTTACAGTTCTTGAAAGGGATTAGCAAATCACTCAGGTATTTCGGGAGTGTATTTATGAATTGTTCAGAAGTTAGACAAGGAGGATGAAATGTACATTGAGATTCAAAGAATACTGCTCTAGGAATTTACAGGTGTCACACTGACCTGCTCAAAGCGTCAAATCTTTGGATCTGAATCTACTGCTGTTTGGGAAAGAAAGTAAAGGCTTTTGTCTTGTCATATAAACATAGCAAAATGACTTATTTGCATGTGATCATAGCCAGGGGTGTAAGAAGCCATCACAGAGCCCACAGCAAGATGTTGTTACATTAGAACTTTAATGTTTTATGATTATTTTGACCTTAACTTTGTCTTCACATTCCATAGTTTTGAATCAATAACCGTGCTTCAGCTTTGTCTGCCTGGGTCAAAAATATTAAAATTGTTTTCTCAAATCTATAGTAAAGGTTTAGAAAAAACCTACACCTATTTAATCTAGGTCATATTGTTTTACATTCGCAAAAAAAACAAAATCAGGAAACCAGTTGGGCTTCTATAACCTAAGTCAAAGAGTCAAATAGGCAGAGACTTTACATGACAAAGTTTAGAGCAGAAAAAAGTCTCTCACACGTCAAGTTATTTTTACTAGGTATATTCAATGATAAATGATATCAGTTGTATTTCAGCAACAATGGTGTCTAGTGATACTATGAATCAAAAATGAATACTCTGGTACATATCCTTTAAAATATAGAACAGATCCTCCAGATCTTGAAGTCTCCCTGTGCAGAATAGTCTCTAAACAATTTAACACATAGACAAGAACAAAACTGCACAATTCTAGCTGGAGCTGCTAGCAAATAAGAACGTATAAACTGTCTCAGAGACAAGTGTTTAGTGAAACATTAATGGTCACCATCCAAATAACTGTTCATGTGCTATATAAGACCTAAGTGCTAAAGGCAAGAGACTGCAGCCTGAAGGGAAAAAAATAAATCATGTCATATAAAGGTTATTACAACAGTAACATTAACAAACAATGAGAAGAGAGTTTGAGTCTTGTTTGCAAACAGTAATGGGGTTTTTATGTGATATTGCAGAAATCTAAAATCACTTCCATTGGGAATATAATCATTGACAGTGTAATCATGTTGTAAGGATGCAGGTGACATGAAATGAACCACTGCAGTATATTGAATTGCAGGGTCATAGAGCACTTTATTCCATATTTTTCTATGTAGCATCTGCTGCACGCTGGTTTTCTTCTCTTACCTTATATATCACTGCTGCAAAACACAACATACACATACAGTAAACAAATTTATAGAATAAGTCAAACATTACATTAGGAAATGGACATTATATATGTTTTTTAATATTTCTTTACATTTTACTAATTCAGTTTGAAAAAAATATGCAATACAAAGTGATTGTATTTCAGGACATTATATGAATTGTGTAAAGGCTAAACTACACCTTTGTACCAAACTTCCACTCCTCTTCCTCACTTGTTTCATGTGCGTACAGTAAATTGTTTGGGTGCTTTTTCCCCTTTAATCCCTTGTGAAAGTTATAACTTTAGGGATAGAGTGATGTTTTTGGTATTTTTTTCATTTTCATATCCGAATGTTAATAAAATCTTTGAAACAGCTGTGTGGTCAAAATGCTCACTATAGTCCTTGATAAATTCCTTTGAGAGGTTTCCATTGTACTGTTACTTTAAGGGCTCTGCAGTTGAGACATGACACCTGAAAACTATCCCAGCAAAATCTGCTTTTCAAATTCCCAGTGGCAGTCCTTCCCTTTGACATGCTGCCATGTGGACATACAGATTGCATACACATGTGGGGTATTTCCAATTAGGGATGCAATTTCTCCTTTAACCGCTTTAGAATGTTGAAGTTTTAAGGCTAAATATTTAAAAAAAAATATTAAATGTCTAAATTTCACTTACATATTTTTTTTTAACTCCCATAAAACACTTAAGGGGAAAATAATCCTGAAAAAATTATCTGAAAATAAGAGCATTTCACAGTTTGAAAATTTTTCCAAATTTCCAGCAAATTTCTTCATAAATAAATGCAAAAAATGTCGATCAAAGTTTACCACTAATATGAAGTACAATGTGTCATGAAATGACAATCTCAAAATCATTTTGGTAAATTAAAGCATTTCTAAGTTACTGTCATATATTGTCTCACCATGTCCTATATTAGGCAGTTTTGGCCCTGTCATTAAGGGGTTGAAATAAATAAAATGATTGCTTCAATACTATAAACTGTATTTACTCACGTGTCTTGATCTTATATTGAATTCTGTTTGATGACATAAAGGATTTCACCATAACAAATAGGAATAAGATAATAAGGATAGAATTCATATAAAAATACTATTCCTGGTCCCGAATTTGCAATGAAAATGTATTTTCCATTGAGGCATTTTACATTTACTTGATGATTCATCATATACCCATAATGCCCTTCAACTAGGGTTGAAAACATATTATCCAACATATCATGTAATGCTAAGCAACAGTGTGACTACATAAAATGTTACCTACCGTATATACTGGAGTATAAGCCGAGTTTTTCAGCACAGTTTTTGTGCTGAAAAAGTCCGCCTCGGCTTATACTCAGGTCATTATGGTAATTCAGCAATATCATAGTTACAGACCCGGCATCCGGACCTGTCATAAAGACACCGGAACGGGTGCCATGCTGCAGCATCGCCACACTCATAGCAGGAGCGTAGCGATGCTGCTCATTTCAAACTACAGAAGTACTTACGGTACTTCTGCTAGCAGGCCCGGAATACAGACCCCGCCCCCCCAATCCATCACACGCCGAGTGACGTGGCCACGTAAGCTCAGGTCCACACCCAGCGTGTATCTGCGTTCCGGGCCTGCTAACAGAAGTACCGTAAGTACCTCTGCAGCAATGCTGCGGCCCAGCACCTGCCCCGGTGTCTGTATGCCGGGTCCAGATGCCTGGTCTGTAACTATAATGGCGCCGCTCTGTTTCAGAGCAGTCACCATACCAAACGGCACCTCCGCTGTAACTTTTAAAGAGATTGCAGATTATCAGAGATTACAGGCATGGGGAGCTAGGACATAAGATGCTCTATGGTGTCCCGGTACAAGGGGTCCGGGAAGGTGCCGCCATGCTGCTGGGGGGAGGAGCGAGCAGGCGCAACCGCTCTCTCAAGTGCGATCCTGTAGATAGGAAATGCGGCCGGCCGCCGGCAGAAGTGCTTCTGCCGGGAATTCCCCTCAGCGTTCCTGCCAGCAGCCGGCTGCAGTTCTCCTTCAGGTCCGGCCAGCTGGGGATTCCCCTCAGAGCTCTTGTCTGGGATTCTCCTCAGAGCTCCTGTAAAGGTTCCCCAGCCGGCAGTGCTTCTCTTTTGCAGGTTGCTGCAGCCTGCAAAAGAAATGACAATTTTTGCAATGTATTGCAATGCATTGCATTAGTGATCAGACCCTCTGGGGTTAAAGACCCCTAGGGGGTCTAATAAATGCAAAAAAAAAAAAAATTTTTTTTTAAAAAGTAAAAAACAAACAAATAAAAATAAAGTATTAGTAAAGTATTAGTAAATAAAAAGTATTAAAAATTTAAATTCTCCCCCTTTCCCTACAAAACATAAAACTAATACTGTTAATACTGTGAAACACATACATGTTAGGTATACCTGTGTCCAAAAACGCCCTCTCTACAAATCTATAAATATATTTTTCCTGTATGGTAAATGCCATAGCGGGAAAAAAAGTTGTCTAACTGCCCCCGAGACTGAGTCCCCCCCCCCCCCCCCCGACTTGGAATTCTGCCTGAGTACATCCAGGCTAAGGGGTTAATAGGAGCACTGCAGATACGCTATATTCAGCCAGGCTGAATTCCAAGTGGGGGGAAAAAAACAGTCCTCAAGCTCAGGGAAGGGGCAGACAGACAACCAAAACACCCCCTCCCCTTCCTCAGCGTCTACTGCACCCAAAAACTCCGGCCATTTTAATTTTTGAAATTTTCCAGTAGCTGCTACATTTCCCTCCTAGGCTTATACTCGCGTCAATAAGTTTTCCCAGTTTTTTGTGGTAAAATTAGGGGGGTCAGCTTATATTCGGGTCAGCTTATACTCGAGTATATATGGTAGTGCTTCAGTAACAAGACCTAACAAATATATACCTACTAGCATCTGCCCGTGACTTTGTCTGCGGGTTGGAGTTGGCCCTGAGCCGCTGATGTTTAGGCAACCGCCGTTGGTTATGATCCGCCGTGTGCTGCCACGTCCACTCCACGGGCTCTTTACCTACCAGCTGCTGCTGGCTCCCCGCAGCCACCCTCGTTCCCCACGCTCATGCCCCTTCCCGCCCCAGCGCCCCCCTTTCTCTCCCATGGCCCCAGCCACACCCCAGCGGCATCCCCTGAGCCCCCATCCTCTCTGCAGCCCCCCCTTGCAGCACCCCGGGTCAACCTTCCCACCCACCCCCCTTTTCCTGCAGACCCCCCCTCCTGTGGCCCCCACTATAGGCACCCCCTGCACTCCCACCCCCCCTCTTTAGCAGGGCCCCCTCCGCAAAATCCCCTAACTCCCCTGCCATCACATGCACTGTCCCACTGCTGAATGACACGGTGTACTCAGAAGAGTTAAGCTGAAGGGTCGGAAAGGCGCAAGACCAGTAAGTTGAGTGCGGTGTCGGGGACTGTCACGGGCTGCCGAGGACTTCTGGTGCTGCGGCCTAGGCTACAGCCACCAAGTGGTGGCGTCCCGGAAGATGTTGTGTTTGTCGGCAATGTGTGCATGCTCCTGGAAATACAGTGTAGTTGCTGTGAATAGCCGGGCAGTATCGCGGATCCTGATTGCGCTGGTGTTCGACAAAGATGCTGAATCTGGAGCATGGAAGAGGTAGGCTGCTGGAGTAACCTTAACGTGAATGGAGAAGTGTGAAAGTATATGTAAATATTATTGCCTGGGGTTAGGGGCTAGTCTGGAGGTGGCAATAGCGAGTTTGTGGCTTGCTATGCTAAGAAGTGTGTGGGATTGCAGACCTGCTGCTATGAGTTCTGGATTTCTGCGGCTCCTGGCAAGAACGTATGTCCATGATTGTGACAAAAAGTAGTCCATCTTTCAATTCTGCCTATGAACTATGTTTGTGGAAAATTTCACGTGAATCGGTTGAGCGTTTTTTGCGTGATTGAGGAACAAAAATCCAAACATCCAAACACAGAAACCCACAAACATCCAAACACACAAACTTTCACCTTTATAATATTAGTAGGATAATAAACCCAGCATGGTCAAAAGTTAACCAAGGTTACAGCGATATGTCTTATTGACACCTAAGGTCAAGAAAACACCATCTGTTCTTGGACCTACTTCTATTGTTATATGTGGATGTGATGCTCATTTCTATGATTAAATAGAAGCGTCAGCTAACTGGAAAAGATTGTCCAGTATTCTGCAAGAAAAGTTTATGGAATTTTAATCATTTCCATTTGTCAGAGCACTCGATATCTCTTCACACATAGCCTGGCCTTTCACCTTGTGGTATATATGGTCAACTTTATTATAAATTAGTGTCAAGCTGTATTTAAATTAAACAGTCGGAAAGTTATTTTTTATGATATTTCAAGATTACTGGCTACATTTTGCAGGTTTGTCTCAGCTGTATTTTTCTTCTGCCTGTTCGGTTCTTATCTTTATGCACTATTACTCCATCCATTGGGAGAGATTTTGTGTCAAGGATCAATTCCTAATCTGCATATATATGTAAAACTGCTAAGTTACATTTTTATTAGCAGCTCAAGAAAGAAAGAATAAATCAAGTAAAGATAGAATACAAAAATGAAAGAACAGAAAAAAAAAAAAAAAGAAAAAGATCCAGAATAGGGCCATATTTAGGGTGGGCTGTTCCAATGTGTGCAGGATATCAGGCTGGGCTAGCAGCTTGTACAGCAGGCTGAGTTTCTTATGAGTGAAGTAAAGGAAATGAAAAGAGATTATTGCTCTTCTATCTATATATTTTTTTCTTTTCAAAATAAAGATACTGCTAGGTAGATAAGAATACTGGTTGTTTTCTTACATCGTATAACATCTCTGATATAAAATCAATGTGTAGGCAACTGAAATAGAAAAAGAAAACTTCAAGTCGAAATTACATTTTTGACATGCCAATCACTCTCTGCAGGAAGTTATTTTTCATCAGCTGCATTGAAGTGAACTATAATATTTTATAAGTCTTATTGTTTATGTTTGAAACACGCTAAAATTATTTAAGCTCTGCCATACCAGTTTACAGTACTAAGCAATAAATTCCCATTGCTTCACTGGATAATAATTCTCATAAACCATTTTATGGTTAGAAATTTTTGTGTTTTGGTATTGGTCTCATTGGTCTCATCTCATAGCCCAAATTTCCCATAATATCCCATAAACATTTAGAAAGTAAGGTAAAAACAAAGCATACAATTTAAAGCATTTTCTTCTTATAACTTTAAGACATGGTGGCTACATTGGAAAAAGTAATTTTATAATAATAATAATAATAATAATAATAATAATAATATTATTATTATTATTATTATTATTATTATTATTATTATTATTATTATTATTATTATTATTATTATTATATAACAGATATAGGAGCCTTGTACATAAACAGGTTTGTTACTTGGAAGAAAACTTTGTAGCAGTGTGCCTGGCTGAAAAGTGATGAAGAAGTGGCTTTAACAAAATACCAAAACTGTATGCTATACACAGAGCCTTGCTAAAGTATTCATACCTCTTGAACTTTTTCACATTTTGTCACCTCACAACCTCAGCAGCCTCCAACAGGTTTTCTTCCAGGATTGCCCTATATTTAGCTCCATCCATCTTACCATCAACCCTAGCCATCTTCCCTGTCCCTGGTGAAGAAAAGCCTCCCCATAGCATGATGCTGCAACTACCATGTTTCACAGTGGGGATGGTGTGTTCATAGTGATGTATAATGTCCCAGAATGGCCATTATTTCTGTATACATTGGGCCTTCGTGTGGCACTGGCCAATGCTCTGTATAGGGATATTAATTAGTGTTGTCACCTTAAATAATAGTGTACAATGGCTTCCTATTTGCGTTACATTATACTGTATTAGTTCACTTTAGGTTGAATGTGTTGCTGCCACCTAAAGACCAAAATGACACATTGATCTGTCTACATAAATATATGTTTATTCCTTGCTTGTAATATTACATGTCATAAATCTGTTACATGATCCTCCCAGTCAATGGCATCTGCTGATGCCTGTGAAGGTTTTAGAATCTGCTAGATTTTCACCTTTCCTTATCGGGGGGAGAGTGTGGTTCCTTCAGTAGTGAGTCGGGGATGTCCTAAGACAGGACAACATTGCCTCATTATCTCTCCCTTCAGGGGATGAGCAGCCCAGACTTCTGCTCTGACTTTACTTGCCACTCTGCACCTCCACTGCATTGTTCCGCTGCCAAGTCTTCTCCAGTAGCCCGGCTGAGATGTTTTATAAAGAGGTTATATCCAAATGTCAAGCCTTGCCAAATCTGCCAACCACCTGAGGACAATCTGTGCTGGATTGCTACTGTGTTCAAGAGTCCTCTGTAGTTCCTTGTAAAACTTGGACAAGCTACTGTCAGGGGATAATCCTATGTCAAGGGCCCCTTTGCCTGCTCCAGGCCTTTAATGGTTCCGCCAGCCTGGACACTATACAGTCTACATCCATGTGTGTAGCCACATTTCCATGCTGAGCCAAGGCATGAAGGCTCTTTCTAGACTGAAGCATTGTTACTTGGACTGTGTATTTCTTAAAGGTCATCACCCCTAGCAATTGAGCATATTGCCTGCTCCAAGCAGAAGTTATCATAGGAAAATGTGAACAGACTATTGCACATATCTTCCACTTTTGTACCACTGAATATGCTTACATCTGAAGTAACTTTTGCTTTGCACATCTATGTCTGGATTACAGCTGTTTAATTCGCAATCCTCCAGTACAGAGCTGTTACCTGGTTCACTCTAGCCTTGTGTTCAGAATTCATTTGCCTGAATATTGCACACAGGTCTTACAGAGGAAGTTAGGTTTGTGGGACATCAGGAACACTAGAGCTGCATATAATCTGCCATGTGACCCTACAAGGCCCAGCCAGCCTAAACAATGTTACCCCTATTTACCACAGATGAGCAATGTTACTTTTCCACCACATATAGAGCTTTTAATTTAGGCCAAAAAATTCAACTTTGGTCTCATCTGACTAGAGCACCTTCTTCCACATGGTTGCTGTGTCCCCTATATGGCTTATAGCAAACTGCAAACAAATCTTATGTCCTTTTTTCCAACAATGGTTTTCTTCTTTCCACTCTTCCATAAAGGCCAGATTTGTGGAGTACACAATTTATAGTTGTACTGTGGACAGATTCTCCCACCTGAGCTGTAGATTTCTACAGCTTCTCCACAGTGGCCATGGACCTCTTGACTGCTTCTCTTATCAGTGCTCTCCTTACTTGATCTGTCAGTTTAGGTACACAGCCATGTCTTGGAAGGTTTGCAGTTGTTGAATACTTTTTTCATTTTTGGATGGTGGACAGTGCTCCCTGAAATGCTCAAAGCTTGAGATAAGTTTTTTATAACCTAACTCTTCTTTTAACTTCTCCTCAATGTTATCTCTGACCTGTCTTGTAAGTTCCTTGGTCTTCATGATGCTGTTTGTTCACAAGTGTTCTTTAACAAACCACTGAGGTCTTCACAGAATAGGTGTATTTATACTGAGACTAAATTTCACACAGCTGGACTCTGAAGGTAATTGATTGCACTGTATTTTATTTAGGGGTATCAGAGTACAGAGGGCTGAATACTTTTTCACATCCTCAGATTTTTATTTGATTAAAATTTTGAAAAGCATTTATGATTTGTGTTCCACTTCACAATTATCTGCAACTTTGTGTTGGTCTATCACTTAAAATCTCAATATCATACATTTAAGTTTGTGGTTATAAGGTGAAAAAATTAGAAAATGAATATTTTTGCAAGCCACTATATAAATAATAATTAGTAATAATTTTTCTCCTCATGGACAGTCTTGTTGCATTACTTTACAAAAAAATAATGAAAACTATATAATTGCTGGAAAAATTTTGAGTTGTGTATAGTGATTTATACAGTACACAGAGTTAGCCCAACTTTCTGCAATGGAATACACTCACCGGCCACTTTATTAGGTACACCATGCTAGTAACGGGTTGGACCCCCTTTTGCCTTCAGAACTGCCTCAATTCTTCGTGGTATAGATTCAACAAGGTGCTGGAAGCATTCCTCAGAGATTTTGGTCCATATTGACATGATGGCATCACACAGTTACCGCAGATTTGTCGGCTGCACATCCATGATGCGAATCTCCCGTTCCACCACATCCCAAAGATGCTCTATTGGATTGAGATCTGGTGACTGTGGAGGCCATTGGAGTACAGTGAACTCATTTTCATGTTCAAGAAACCAGTCTGAGATGATTCCAGCTTTATGACATGCTGCATTATCCTGCTGAAAGTAGCCATCAGATGTTGGGTACATTGTGGTCATAAAGGGATGGACATGGTAAGCAACAATACTCAGGTAGGCTTTGGCGTTGCAATGATGCTCAATTGGTACCAAGGGGCCCAAAGAGTGCCAAGAAAATATTCCCCACACCATGACACCACCACCACCAGCCTGAACCGTTGATACAAGGCAGGATGGATCCATGCTTTCATGTTGTTGACGCCAAATTCTGACCCTACCATCCGAATGTCGCAGCAGAAATCGAGACTCATCAGACCAGGCAACGTTTTTCCAATCTTCAATTGTCCAATTTCGATGAGCTTGTGCAAATTGTAGCCTCAGTTTCCTGTTCTTAGCTGAAAGGAGTGGCACCCGGTGTGGTCTTCTGCTGCTGTAGCCCATCTGCCTCAAAGTTCGACGTACTGTGCGTTCAGAGATGCTCTTCTGGCTACCTTGGTTGTAACGGGTGGCTATTTGAGTCACTGTTGCCTTTCTATCAGCTCGAACCAGTCTGGCAATTCTCCTCTGACCTCTGGCATCAACAACGCATTTCCGCCCACAGAACTGCCGCTCACTGGATGTTTTTTCTTTTTCGGACCATTCTCTGTAAACCCTAGAGATGGTTGTGCGTGAAAATCCCAGTAGATCAGCAGTTTCTGAAATACTCAGACCAGCCCTTCTGGCACCAACAACCATGCCACGTTCAAAGACACTCAAATCACCTTTCTTCCCCATACTGATGCTCGGTTTGAACTGCAGGAGATTGTCTTGACCATGTCTACATGCCTAAATGCACTGAGTTGCCGCCATGTGATTGGCTGATTAGAAATTAAGTGTTAACGAGCAGTTGGACAGGTGTACCTAATAAAGTGGCCGGTGAGTGTATATTACTACAGCATATCATCACAGAAGACAACAAAAGCCAATGAAAAGTCATTTTTATTGTCTTCTAGGACAATAAAGCCAACTGTAGTTTATCCCCCTGCAGAATGTTGGGTCAACTAAGCTCCATCTACAATTTTGTTTCAAAAATCAGAATATCAAAGTAATCCATGTCGTGAATTACAAGTTTGGTGTTGTTGCCTTCAATGTCTCTACTTGAATTTCTTTATTATTTAAATCGTACTTTAGAAAGATGAATACTGTATATTTTATGAAAATGTTCCTGACTAGTATTTAATAAAAAATATATGCAAAATAAAGCACCTGAAAATAATATACAATTGCATTTTCAATAAATCAGTTTGAAGGATGTCTCAGTGGCATGACAATAAAACATATTGAAAATGACTTGACATTATCACAAAAAGAACATTGTGACAGTAACGGATCAATTCAATATAAAGAGCTATGAGCAAACTAAATATAGAGATGAACAAAAGTGTTACAGTCATTCCTGTTGATCA
Source organism: Leptodactylus fuscus (assembly GCF_031893055.1). Lineage (NCBI taxonomy): Eukaryota > Metazoa > Chordata > Amphibia > Anura > Leptodactylidae > Leptodactylus > Leptodactylus fuscus. The sequence continues at coordinate 126,587,247 of NC_134267.1, read as the reverse complement.
TAAACATGTCTCATATGCTGTCAGATTTTAATATGATGATAATTAAACTCATGCAGATGTTATATCTTAGTATTATGTAGTAGTTTACAGTTTATCAACTTTTATGGCTATGTTTATTCAAAGGAAAATAAAACCATGACTGTATTAAGGACCTACTGTATCCCAGTAAGTAAGAAACACAAACCCTCGAAAGGCAAACTAGCTCATAGAAACTTAGACTTCTGTAACATAAGGAAGAATGTACTGTGAGCCGAACTGAATGTATAAAAAAGGTCTATTTTGAAACCTTGGGCCTCAAAGTACTGTCTGCAATAGGGTGAAACCGCTATGTCTTTGTCTTAAAGATATGAATGAAGTATCATTGGTTTAGCCCATTATCAGGTCAGTGGGAGTTCAAAACCTGGCACTTTCACCAATCGCCAGTTCTCGGGCCAGAAATAGACAGGTCCCTTCTCAATGTCTTGGCTGAGACCAGTCACTGCAGATTATCTCCTATTGACTAGGATCTGATCAGCAGTGACTTGTGTTGGCCACCACACAGTGAATGGAGCTGTATGCTTCTAGACCTCTCTAAATATTCCAGCGCCACAGGTAGCTGAGAACCGCTATATGGTGGAGGGTGCTGGGTGTTGGAACTGCCTCCAATCTGATCATCAGTTTCTTTAAAGTAGAAAACCTGTAATCCTCAACTTTAATATAGGTTGCATAATGTGGCAGCGGTACTACTATTACTGTTTTGACAAGTATTGACATTATTTAAGAAACTTTAATTATGGCAGCATCTATTACATTTTCATACAACATTTCATTTCTAAGTGCAGCAAATAACTGTAAGGAAGCCCTACTAGAAGCCCTAGCCTTTCACTTAAGCCATTAAAACAGCAATCTTTATTGACACATGTTAAACTATGTGGTTAGTGAATTTATTAAATAGTGGCTTTAAAACCATGCATGTGTCCTTTGTTTTGATTGTATTTATGTCACATCTATTTGGGTGCTAACTAGAATATCACTTCCAGGTACGGCACTGGAGAATTGGCTATGCCTAAATTACCAATCCCTTCTTACATGAACCTACAATAGGCAAAATAAGTTCCATAGTCATGTACAGTAGTTTGTGGAGCTTACTTCTCTCACCCACCCTTTCATTTATTATTGATCTATTATGTATTTATGTTCACCCTTCACAGCACCCATGGGAAAGCAGACCATGTATCTAGGCACAGGAATTGTGGAATATAAAAAGTGACCACACCTCAACCCTCCTCAGTTTGGCGGCCTGTCCTTTGAATAGGAGGCTCCTGGAAGCCTGGAAGATCCAGGGTTTTTTCTCTGGGTTTGAGCTTTATTATTTTGACCACCATAGGACTGGCGAAGGTACTTATCAGAGTCTTTCCTGATCACTTGGGTGCATAAGTCAGTTCCCAACAGTCTTGTTTCCTTGTTACTGGATCTTTCCTAGGTGATCTGTTGGGTCGTGCCATGTTGCCTCCACTTTTATCCTCTGGTACCTCTCTTTTGCTTCTTTTCCATACTGAGCAAAATAAAGTGCTGTGGAGTGGATCTTGAGTGTAGGCAATAGTGCGTTCCACTGGAGCACTTTTCTCACTTCCTTTAGTGAAGCTAAACATGAATTGACTTTAGGGAATGCCTTGGCTGATACGGTAAGATTGTCAGCCAGAGTAGCAGCTGAGGCATCTGCTAAAAAGTCAGTAGCTTCACTAAATGAACATTCTCCCTTGCTCACCGGTGGGTCTTACCAATAACAGTGATAACTATTTTCTTGTGGACTGGTGACCAAAACTGTGCATAATATTCCCATGTGCATAACCTTTTACTGCCCTCAGTGCATCCCTCTTTTAGTAGATAGCAGTACATGCTTTCTTTTAGTTAGTTATTGCAACCTTACATTATATTGTTGACATTGATTTTCATTGAATACATTTTATTGATTCTTACTGGTTTAATTCTGTTTTTTTTTCTCTTATTTTCCAAGTCTTTGTCATTGTCAATGATGCTTATAATAATAATAACAACTTTATTTAGATAGCACCAACATATTCCACAGCACTTACAAATCAGAGCACATGCGTAGACAGTATTTGGCATTACAATGTGAAAAATAAATGAATATATCAAATAATACTAATGAGACACAAGAGGTAAGTATTACAGAGCACCTTGTATTCCAGAGCACCTTGTATTCCAGAGTGACTTGTGTAATACTCCAATCTGTTGAACAACTATGAACAGGAAACGTTTTTGAATGATCCTGAAATGTTTACACTATAATGATTTTGCACAATGTCCACCCTGGATGTCCCAAACTTTGATCACCTATTCAAAGTCAAGCCAGTTGACTACTTTAATGCCAAATTTGCATTAAAGCCCTGAAAATCCTGGCCTGTGCATGAAGGAGTGTTTCAGACTGTACCACAAATCCATGGATTATTAATTTTATAATTTATTTGACATGGTATATCACCTCCTTATACCGTCATGTACTCTGTAAAATTTTACCTTTCCTCCTCTGTCATGCAGTGATTTCTGGAAAATAAAATTATGTAATACCAGTGAGGGCCATATGCTGACTATACACTTTGATCATTTTTTTTAAGGAGTGTCATTTCCAAACTGAGATCATTTGTTGGGGGTTTCCACAGCTCTGGCACTTCAGGGGCTCAGCATATGTGACTCTGTAACTGAAAACTACTACTGCAAAATCTGTCCTCCAAATATATTTGGAGAAATTGCTTATAAATTCTGGGCTAAAGTGACATTTTATTAGAAAAAAATACTAATGCTTCATTTTAGAGTTGATATAATGTTGACAGTGAATTTTTTTGTATGTCCCTCAAACCATTCCTGAACAATTTTTACATTACTCCCATTACAGGATATCATTGCCAAGAAGGAGTGTGACTGCTCTACACTCCTAAGGGTATGTTCACACTGAGATTTTGTAGCCAGATTGAGATGAAATCCACCTCAGAAAATGCCCCCCCCCAACTCTCCCATTCATTTAAATGGGAGTCAGTAGCAGATTTTTCAGCTAGAAGGCAAAATGGCCCATCTTCAGGTAGATTTTGATTTGCAAATCCCATTTAAGTAAATGGCAGGTAAAAAAAAATGCTAGCATTTTTTGCAGCCTTTTTTCCTCTTTTTTTCATCTGCAGTTGAATCCAAAATGTTTTAGGCTAAGGCACCACAATGCAGAAATGCAAATTTTGCTGCATTTTTTCTGGCTACAAAGGGAATGTGAAATATAAAGGAAGCATTTATACTCCCTTCTGCTTTTCCGTAATGTATGGCCTTACGCCTGGTTCACATTTGCGTTTGGTAATCCGTTTGGGGAGTCCGCATGAGAACCCCTCGAACGGAATACCAAACATATTGGCAAGTGGTGTGCAGTGAAAGCACACGGACCCCATAGACTATAATGGAGTCTGTGTGCTCTCCGCACGGTCTCTGCATGGAATATGTGGACAGAAAAGTACTTCTTGATTTACTTTCATGTCCGCCTGATTTGGACAGGCAGCACACGGAAAGCACATTATAGTCGATGGGGTCCATATACTTTCACTGCACACCGCTTGCCAGAGCAAAAAGACGCGTGTTATACGAACATGCCATTGAACTCAATGACTAACTACATTTTTCATATGTATTTTTAGACGTGTAAAATGTACAGAATGCATGGAGCGTAAACTCCGTGTGAAGGGGCCCAAGAGATTATTCTGTTCCTGAGCACGTATGGGGTTAACTGCTTGTATTTATATTGAAATGAAGGAAGGTGTTTTTCTAGGAGAATTACTAACCATTGTCCTCAGCTTTTTATCATTCTTTGACAAAAGACAATTACTGAGACATTTATTATGTTTATCATTTTCTTTTTCCCCTTCCTTTAAATTTCAGTAACAAAAGATGGTTTATTTTCTCTTCAATACATTCCTTTATTTATTCAGAAATGGTATCTTGGAAGGCTGTAAATTAAATCATTGATGGCTCTCACAATAGCTGCTCTATGGGGTATATGAAACAGATGAAAACATAGGTGCAGGTCAGGGCACGAATGAACGTACTCCCATTGTACCAACATAGCCACTTTTGAATAATATTGTTTATTACTGTTCTTTCAAACATGATTTACATGGATTGTAATATTCCATCATTACAAGGAATTGTATTAGTATGTGCATAACAGATCTAACATTAAGGCACTGGAATATATGTAAGCATAGTATATAATTCACAAAAAGTAGCCATTTAGAAGTACACCCTGAGACTAAGGCCCCACATAGTGTCCCGCAACAAAAAAACGCTGCGGTTAAAAATGCCGGGACAACGCATTGGTTATCTCTGCAGCACTTTTCACAGAAAGCTTCCATAGGTTTAAGCTGCGATTTCCAAAATTGCAATTCGATAGAATCCTATCCACTACACAGGGACTGTAAAACGCAGCAATGTTTTCCGTTTTTGGGGTCCTGTCCTTAATTTCTATTTAGAAATTATATGGGAAAATTTCTTTTTGATGAATTATGTGTCAATGATGTACAGTAGTGCAAACTGTAGCATATTCATATCTAGTACTATCCACTGAATAATATAGTGCTGAGGTATATAATGGTGCTATATAAGTAGACAAAATAAAGAAATAAAAATAAATTGCTTTCATTCATCTTCTGTATGGCTGGGGCTCCATGTGGTGTAAACGCAGCAGTTTGGTCACAGTGGAAATACCGCGGAAAAAAATGCAGCACTTTACAGTCTCTGCAAATTAGATAAGATTCTAGTGAACCCAATCAGTGCAGTGACTGTAAGGGTAAGTTCACACTGAGTTTTTTGGTCAGGATTTTGAGGCCATATCCGCCTCAAAATCCTGACCAAAAAGACGGCTCCCATTGAAATCAAAATGCAAGATGCTCATTCTTCAGGCCGATTCGCATCACGATTCGACCTGAAGACACTCTCTACTCCCGACTAGGTCCATTCATTGAGCCTAATACAGAGTGGAATACTCGACTGAATGCTGGTGCAGTGCAGTGGTATTCAGCTGAGGCTACTCGTTTTTTGGTCCGGAATCTGAGGTGGCCTCCAATAAACTCCATTTGAACTTACCCTAAAACGGCACGTTTTTTTTTTTCACTGCATTTCCACTGCAGCCAATTGTGGCATTTATGTAACCCATCAAAACTGGAAAAACTGAGCAGAATCAGAACTGATGCACAACGGCTGTCAAAGAGCCATAAAAGTCCATTTTGCATCAACATTAGGCTCAGCAAAAATGAAACCATCATGTGAATGAGGCGTAGGCTACGGCTCCACATTGCAGTAACACAACAGAAATAAATACTGAATTTTACAGTACTATCAAAGTGATTAAGAGTCTGGCTAATCCCAGCCGCACAATCTCTGCCTCCCATTGACAACTATAGGAGGCAGAATCTGGACAGATTTGGGGACGGAATCCATTTCAAGTTTATCCGAGTGAACTTACACATAGAGTACTTTTACAAGTGCTATTTTTTTCTATACAAATCAAAATGACTAATGCTGCTAAAAAATGGACGTATGGTTTAAAAAAAATTCATTTGTTAATGTAAGTAAAAACGCAAATTTGTAACAGCATATGCATTAATGTAAGGAACTTGACTTGCACTATGATCCTAAGGGCAGAAACAGGGTAAAAGTCAACTACCTCTTATTAGGTAAGCATCTCGTTTTAGTCATTTACTATTCGACTCAACTTAGCGCTAAACACTCACTTTCTATTGACTGATAACAGGTCCTTAATTATTGATACCGTCCATTATACTACAAAAAGCATTCAAAATGATAGAACCTAATTAGAAAGCATGAAGTGAAAGGTGCATTATGAAATATTGTATGTCTGACATTTATCGATCAACTACTACTTAATAATGTAAACCTTTTGGAAGTGGTCTTCAGTAATGGCCTTGTTACCAGCTCCTTACTAAATAAATTAAACTGCGTAAGGTAAATAACCGCATCTAAGAGAGCTTTTACACTCCTCAGGTAACCAAAACCAGGAGTGGATTGAAAAAAAGAGAAGGGATAGAAACTGATCTTATTACTTTCTCCCCCTTTATGATCCAGACCATGTTCTAGCGTCAAAAATGCATCAGAAAACCTTAAGCAGTACCTGATATGTGTAATATCACCCTATGCTATTACATGTTTTCACTTGCATTATGCATATGCTGGTTTTTTATACCAATGAAAATGACTAACACTGATCAAAAACACTAAATATGTGTGTGGGTTAAAAAAATGTATAAGCCCTAAAATAAAATTAATATGTTGTTTATTCTACATGATAAACACCATAAACCTTACAATTCAGAGGCAGGATTATTTCACCTCTCAAAAACAAAAAGTAATACAAACGGTACAAAATTAAATTATTACAAGGTGTCGTAAAGATTCATTGAAATACATTTTAAAAAGTTATGAAAGCTGGAATTCACAGAGGAATAAAATGTTACTGGCTTAAGGCTAAAATGCATTAGTTTGCTAAAGGGTTAAAATGTACATAAGGCACCAGAGTTATGTGACAGCCATATTTATTTGAACAATAAATTCAAAATCTGCAATAAAAAGTGATATTATTGGGGGTATTTTTGCAATTTTAATATGACTGTTAGGGGGATGAACGGAAACTGTCAGGTGTTTTTTTTCCACCATAAACTGGCCTCACCATGTGCAGGATCAAGTAGTTCTATACCTCTCAACCCAAGTTGGTCGCGTTTTTGGAAATCGCAGCATGCTTTATAATTTGCAGTCTTTGTATATGGCACTAACACACAGCCCCAAAAATTATGGCTTTGTGTATGGGCTTATAGGCTGTGAGGAAGGTAGCTCAGTAGCAGCAGTGGTACAAAATACGCAGGAAAAGGGTTTATTTAGAAAAAAAAAAACCAGGAACATAAATAATCCTTGACTTCAGGTACAAAATGAGCAAAATAAAATACACCATTAACTTCAGGCAAAACAAGACACATAATCCTGCTCATCTGAGCTAATAACTAAACAGTAAGCCACACGTATAGTTAGTTCATTATTACTAACAGCCACACAAACAAACCAAAAAGCACAATACAGTCTCACCGGACTCAAAGTAACAGCCAGACACCTCCTCTCACTCCCTGGATCTGCCCTGAAATGCAGGTACTGTAGGCTTTTATGGTCCAGTAATGAACCCAGGACCAACACCTGAGGATGAGGCCTGTTCCAGACCTGCCCTGGACCACACATAAGTCAGAATCCTGGAGTTGATATAATGGGACTCCAGCACTCTGCCTGTGACCTTTTCACGAGGCCCATAGAAATAAATGGATCTGTATTTTTATTTGCATTTGCAGATAAAAACTACAGTCATCAGTCATGTACATGAGGCCTAAGAGTAAGAAACAATATTCTTTTACAGAAAGCAGCAAAGCAAAGGAAGAACATGCTTGTTATATATTGCCAATGTTGCGCTGCAATCTCTGGGACCTCTATTGATGAGGACAATAACAGGCAAGTGTTTACAAAGGAGCAATAGCTCATCCATATAGGCAGCGCTCTTGGTACAGCAGCTTATCCATTTTAACTAAAGCACATTGTGAATGAATGGCACAGAGATCAGTACCTGTGAAAACTAAGATACAATATTACAGGTCACATGGTATGCATCAAGAGAACCAATATTTGTTTCATATTCAACATTTAATATAAGGTAATTACTGAATCAAACATACACTACATCTTCAGAGATTTAGGCAAAATAGACTATTTGAAGATATTTCCCTAGCCTATTATTTTACAACCCTATAGTTTTTTGCATTTTACTCATAGTAGTCCTAGGTATAGTGAAATAGTTAATCAGTAAATATTACTGGTCACTGATCTGCTTACTTGCATTGCAAAGTGTAGTGGCGGCTTTAGGTATTGCAGCATTGCTCCATTAAAGTCTATGAAGGGCCACTGTAGTACCTAAAGCTGGTGCTACACACTATATGGTGAGTTAGCAGCACAGCTCCTGACATGAAAAAATCAATGAAAGCCGAGCTGTTACTGAACAGCTGATCTGCGGAGGTCCTGGATGTAAGCCTCTTGTATTTCCAATATTGATGACCTATCCTAAGGATAGTCCATCAGTATTAGAAAGTGAATAACCCCTTTAAAGGGAGTCTGTCATCAGGGTGAAGCATTTTAAACCAGAAGCATTGTTAGAGAGGTCAGGTTCTCCTGAATGTAACACCTTTTTCCCCATGAAAATGATCGCCTCCACTGCTAGGATATTCATTTATTCTACAATATGCAAATGAGTAATATGGAGCACCCAGGGTGGCTCCGTTGCTCCAACTGTGGTTTAAGGATCCCAGGGTAACACATCACAGTTTTGCTTTGCACATTGCTTTGCACAGAAAGTTCACTGAGTTTTCCTCTGCGGACTTTCTGTTACAATTATACCTATGGGGAAACCGCCAGCGTTTCTGTAGGTATAACTGACATGCTGCGATTTTCAAAATCATGCAGCAGGTTTTTACTGCAAAGTGGGCACGGGATTTGCTAGAATTCCTTATACTTTGCCCTTACTTTAAAACACAGCAATAATTTCCCTGCTGCCTTTACACTGCGGGCAAATCGCGGCATTTTCATCCTATGGGCCTAATCTTTATTAGGTCTATACACATGTAAAACAATATACAAAATGGAGCAGCTTTGCAAGTATTTGTCATTAAAAAAGCCTACCACTTGGCATACACCTCTACTTAGCAGATCTATGTATGCCAGATTAAATTGCTTGCTATACAGTACCATGGTTTCTGACTACATATAAACCCCAATGTCCCCCTGAAAAGGCATCTGTATTCAGTCCAGGCTAGAATCTTTCACTCTGTGCTGTGGTTTCTCATTGAAATTGCTGTTTGCATAGCTTTGTCATTGTGAACGAAGTATTGTTGGAAGGCACAATGACACAGATGGAAGTATTAAGAGAAAAGGTAGCCTAGAAAGTTTATTTTGCAAAATATATGTCCAATGAGTTTAGAAATTGGCGGTCCACAAGCAGGTATAACATACAGTAGTAATAAGCAAGCAACACAAAATAAACATAAAAAAAATACTTGAATTAACTTAATGTTCTGCAGGTACAAAGACACATATATACAATTAAATTACATGGCAGACTAAGGACTCGTTCACATCTGCGCCCAGTCTCCGTTCTGCAGGTTTCCGTTTCCTGCACAAAACAGAGCAGGAGACGGAAAGCTGCAGGACTGTTTCAAACCCATTCATTTGAATGGGTTTGAAAGGTGTCCGGCCGTGGGGGCCGGTAAGCGTTTTATGCTCTCCGCCGCTAAACCGTTTTTTTTAAACCGGACACAGAGTCGGACATGCAATACTCTGTGTTCGGTTTATAAAAAAAAAAACGGTTTCGCAGTGGAGAGCATAAAACGCTCACTGGCGCTAACGGACGGACCCGGTCTGACAGCTTTCCGTCTTCTGCATGCAAAAGACAGAAAGCTCAGAATGGACTCCAGGTACTAGTGTGAACCTAGCATAAATAAAACATGTTATGCTTTATAGAGTTCCTTTATTTATCCTTAAATAACCCAATAATCAGAATTCTCAAAAATACATTGTTCAATATTAATCAAGAGCATCTTTCAGATAATCTACAAATAGTATAAGTGTAGTCTGCAAGTAGTCATGGCTTAGGAGTGTAAAGCCACAGTACTTTTACACATACAATATGTATGGGTAGTTTTTCAATTTGAGAAACAGAAATAAATATTTGTTGCTTAATATTTACAAGGTTTGCATTACACTATAACATAAAGTGTTGCTTTACATCACCATCCAGTTACACCTTTTGAAACTTGTCATTGTTGAGAAAGTATAAAGCTATAGAAATAAATTCTCTACAAATTAAAAGTGTATTATTTTTTCAAAGAAGCAAGCCAATCTGTTTGAATTAATTATGCCAACTGCAGATGGTGCGTAGGAATCCAAAAATTGCATTTTGCATGATAATAAGGTATACTCTTCAGATAAAGCAGGTAGAAAGCAAACATGTACATTTAAAGGGAGTCTGTCAGTAGGGAAATAGTTATCAAAGTAAAGGGGTTGTCCCATCTCAAGGATCCTATCTATACTGGTAGGTTATGTAAATTGAAGCCTTTTTCTAAATATATTGCTTTAGAAATTCTGCTTTCTTTGCCTGCGATGTGATGTTATTCCTTCCATTGTTTACACTGCATTGCTATAACCACAGACCTGGTTACTCAGTGCCGGCAGGACAATCCATTCTGATAATTGCACCTTGCTGATAAACAAACAGATAACGCTGATTCTGTTCTGTACAAGAATCTGCAGATTATCTGACCTGCAGAAGTGCTCTGTGTCCTGTTCAGCAGGAGGGAGGGGGAGGGAGAGAAATACAGGAAGTGAGAAGCAGACACTGCATACAGCCTGGCTGAAAGGCTGAAATGGGAGAACCCCTTTAATTAGCTTTTTTTGTATGGATGCTTCCACACTTTTCAAAGAAAGCTTTCTTATTCTGCATTGCAGCTCCATTTTAATGAAAGTCATTGTGTTATTCTTATGAATTTTCATTGAAAAGTGCTTTAGGGACCATTGTGTGAATTGACTATTTTTCTATAATGTAACTTTTCATCTGTACTTAAACCCTGCAATTTGTAAAGTGCTGTGGAATATGTTGGCACTATATAAATAATTTTTTTTTACTATTATTATTAGAGATGAGCGAACAGTAAAATGTTCAAGGTTCGATATTCGTTTCGAGTAGCCCCTCAATACTCAACTACTTGAATTGAATATTGAATCCTAATATAGTTTATGGGGGGAAAATGCTCGTTTCAGGGGTAGGCAACATTCGATCAAATTACACTTACCAAGTCCACGAGTGAGGGTCGGGCTGGATCCTCCAAGAAGACTTCTCCGTGCAGCGTCCCCGCGGAATCTTCCGGCTCTGAATTCACTCTTCCAGGCATTGGACCTGGGCAGAGCCGACTGCGCATGCCCGCACTACAAGAAAATGGCCGCTTACAGTCAAAGCGGCCATTTTCTTGTAGCACAGGCATGCACAGTCGGCTCTGCCCAGGCCTGATGCCTGGCAGAGTGAATTCAGAGCCGGAAGATGCCGCGGGGAAGCTGCACGGAGAAGACTTCTAAAGGTAGGAGAAGAACCTGTGTTGATTGGCCGACTGTATAGCATTCAGCCAATCAATGCTGGTTCTGCATCAAACTTTTCCATTCGAGTAGCGAGTGGTACTTGATCGAGTACGAGTATTTCGAATACCGTAGTATTCGATCAAATACCTACTCAATCGAATACTACTCGCTCATTTCTAATTATTATTATTATTGTTATTATTACTAACATTTCTTCTCCTGCCAGAATTCGCTGTCTGCTCTAGATTACCACTCCTAGCTTCACCCCTCGTTGCTTGAGTGACATCCCCCATTCCCCCAAGTAAAACCACTAAATCTGAGAACACGTGGATGAAATGAAGGCATATGAGTAGAGTTAAGAACTTTATTTCCCCCTCTAAAAGTGTAAAAAACCAAATTAATCCATGAGACAATCTGCCCTGAAAGTAAAAAAAAAAAAAAATCCATCCTAATTTTGAGAGTTGTTCGGGTTGGATCAACATTTAAACAAGAATTCTATATGGTTACAAAAGAGGTCATCTATGAAATAAGTAAGGACTTGCCCCTGACGTACACTCACAAATTCATAGCTCTTATCAGAAGTCTGATCCCCTTGGGTGTTTGGAATTTTTTTCTCTGGACACAAGGAGAACTCCTTTGTCTTCAGATTGGATTTAAAATGAAAAAGCATTTTGCCACATTTTTGTATGGTTACTTATACTAAACCATAGGCAAAGTTAGTATTTCATGTCAATGACAACTTTCAAGGGTGAAATACATAAGGCAACTAGTGAACAGTCAATTATTAAAGTTGATGAATTGGAGTATAAATAAAATTATTACCTGGTCATCCAACACATTTCTGGCGTTGTGTTAATACTGTTCACTACCCAAATATTTACCATAAAGCCCTAAAAATATTGAAAAGGGGTGAAGATATTGCCATGCAGTACCTACTTAATATTGTAAATATGAGTACATTTTCCTCTGGAAAGAACAATATACTGAAATTTTCCTTTTTTCCAGGATTAATGAGTCCTGCAATTCCAAATGGATTTAACCTGCTACATTAGTATGCAAGATTAATAATTCAGATATTACCCTGTAAAATCAAAGCAAAATAATACTGGGTTAGGAATATTAAACCTTTTACTAACAATTTTGATTAAAATAACCACATAAAAATATAGAACTTAAACATATATTCATGCTTCTTTTTGATAGGATAATCACATTTTGGTCAGACTCATTTCCCAATATAAAAAGCAATTTATGAGTAATTTCCCCCTTAATTGCTATTAGTAGATATAGTAAAGACATAACAATATGGGCGTACAGTGTGTTTCTCTTGGACACCTTATCATTATCTCTTGCCAGTTACGTATTTCTTCGACAGCTGCATTCTGAAGTGTTTTGGAGATGCAGTTAGGCTTCAAGCTTCTAGGATGAGTCAGAACACAGCCTTGAAGTAGGAAGCCTCAATGCAGCCCCAATGATGACCCACGAGTAGCTAACATTTTCTTAGAAAGATATACACTGAAACAGAACAAGGAGAAATATAGTATTAAATAAAACCTTTAAGGTACATTGTGAATTTCAATGACACAATAACTACAAGGTAAATCTACTACTGTGGAATCACTATACTATTATCAAAACTGTAGTCATTGAATAGACTTGAAGCTATTGAATAGGCTCCTGCAGAATTTAGTAATGGCAGAAATTGTGGTGAGCTTTATATGAAAGGCATCTTCCTTGCAAACCACAATGTACAGTATTACTGGTATTAATGTAGAATGCTGTTCCAGAGATCTATTTAGTTGTCAGCAGGGGTCAAAAAGGGATTTTCTCAACTTTATGGCACATTGGATTTCTGCCATGAACAAAGTAATTCTTGTCTTTCTCTCTCTAGAACTACTTGAGTTTATAAGTACAATATGGTTGAATTTGATGGTCTGTTTTCAAATCACTATATATTGTCTGTAGCTATGGTTGGAACTCAACCTTGGTGTGAAATACAACAAAATCTGGCATTTTTTTTATGCCAATAGTATTAGTCTTTTTTTAAACATGTTTGAGAACAATGCATGGTTTAAAGGGATTAAGAGATGGCTTCACTTAGAAAAAGGGCAAGACTTAGGCCTGGTTCATATCTGCATTCAGATTCCATTAGGAAAGTCTGCTTGGGGACCCCCTGAATAGAAACCTATACGCATTAAAAAGCGGTTCGCTAAGAAAGAACACGGACCCCCATTATCTATAATGGGGTCCATGTGGTTTCCACTCAGTTTCCGCATGAAACGAGAGAAAAGGGCCTCAAATAAACCCAAATACACCAAACTTCACTAATAGGTGACATAAACTTATTCTATATAGTGTATTAGCATGAGTCATAGTGATGAATAAGGCATATTTTAAATCTCCTACGTAAATATGAGCTACTGAAAACTACTCTAAAAATACTCTATTTTGATGGGAAAATATCACTGCATGAAAAACAACAACTATAAGGCTTATTAAAATAGGTTTCGAGTACACTGTTTTTCCCATTAAATAAATGTTAAAAAATTATAGCCATACAAACTTTACGGTATACAGAAACACCTCCTAGACATTAGCCCCACTATTTCAATAGGCATATGCATACAATGTTTTGTTTGTTTGTTTGTTTTTCAATATACCACTATTTTGCCTAAATTACTGCTTTTATTGTTATGTTTGTAAAATAAAATGTCAGTATAGAAACCCAACAACTGTGTACCAAGAAAACAAACATTTTATTTCTTCATTTGCCTTTTGTGATTTCAACAGTTAGATAAAGGCTGAGATGATTTATTAATCCAATCAAGATTTTGCTATCAAATCAAAAACCAAATTTACAGAAAGGAATCTGTGACACATGAAAGGTATTAGCTTGATTGTTAAATCCAGCTGAAAGTACTCCAATTAAGCTCTTCACATTATCTTTTCTATTTTAGTTAATACTTCACATTTATAAACTGTTTTTATGTTTTTGCTACTACTTCAGTTACATAACTATTAAAAGTTAGCTAAATTCTGCATATTCTGAAAGACTAATATGGTCTAGTCTAAGTTTACACAGTCTAAATATTACACAGTGAAAGTGCCCCATAGTGTCTGGAGTTTCTGGCAGGTCACACAAGGTGAAAGTATATTGTTAATTAGTTTTAATAGGAATCCTATGGAATTCTAATTGTCTTAGCAAAAGTGATATATATACAGTCCTATGAAAAAGTTTGGGCATCCCTATTAATCTTAATCATTTTTTGTTCTAAATATTTTGGTGTTTGCAGCAGCCATTTCAGTTTGATATATCTAATAACTGATGGACACAGTAATATTTCAGGATTGAAATGAGGTTTATTGTACTAACAGAAAATGTGCAATATGCATTAAACCAAAATTTGACCGGTGCAAAAGTATGGGCACCCTTATCATTTTATTGATTTGAATTCCCCTAACTACTTTTTACTGACTTACTGAAGCACAAAATTGGTTTTGTAACCTCAGTGAGCTTTGAACTTCATAGCCAGATGTATCCAATCATAAGAAAAGGTATTTAAGGTGGCCAATTGCAAGTTGATCTCCTATTTGAATCTCCTCTGAAGAGTGGCATCATGGGCTACTCAAAACAACTCTCAAATGATCTGAAAACAAAGATTGTTCAACATAGTTGTTCAGGGGAAGGATACAAAACGTTGTCTCAGAGATTTAACCTGTCAGTTTCCACTGTGAGGAACATAGTAAGGAAATGGAAGACCACAGGGACAGTTCTTGTTAAGCCCAGAAGTGGCAGGCCAAGAAAAATATCAGAAAGGCAGAGAAGAAGAATGGTGAGAACAGTCAAGGACAATCCACAGACCACCTCCAAAGAGCTGCAGCATCATCTTGCTGCAGATGGTGTCACTGTGCATCGGTCAACTATACAGCGCACTTTGCACAAATAGAAGCTGTATGGGAGAGTGATGAGAAAGAAGCCGTTTCTGCACGTACATCACAAATAGAGTTGCCTGAGGTATGAAAAAGCACATTTGGACAAGGCAGCTTCATTTTGGAAACAAAAATTGAGTTGTTTGGTTATAAAAAAAAAGGCGTTATGCATGGCGTCCAAAAAGAAACAGCATTCCAAGAAAAACACATGCTACCCACTGTAAAATTTGGTGGAGGTTCCATCATGCTTTGGGGCTGTGTGGCCAATGCCGGCATCGGGAATCTTGTTAAAGTTGAGAGTCGCATGGATTCCACTCAGTATCAGCAGATTCTTGAGAATAATGTTCAAGAATCAGTGACGAAGTTGAAGTTACGCCGGGGATGGATATTTCAGCAAGACAATGATCCAAAACACCGCTCCAAATCAACTCAGGCATTCATGCAGAGGAACAATTACAATGTTCTGGAATGGCCATCCCAGTCCCCAGACCTGAATATCATTGAACATCTGTGGGATGATTTGAAGCGGGCTGTCCATGCTCGGCGACCATCTAACTTAACTGAACTTGAATTGTTTGTCCAAAATACCTTTATCCAGGATCCAGAAACTGATTAAAAGCTACAGGAAGCGACTAGAGGCTGTTATCTTTGCAAAAGGAGGATGTACTAAATATTAATGTCACTTTTCTGTTGAGGTGCCCATACTTTTGCACCGGTCAAATTTTGGTTTAATGCATATTGCACATTTTCTGTTAGTACAATAAACCTCATTTCAATCCTGAAATATTACTGTGTCCATCAGTTATTAGATATATCAAACTGAAATGGCTGTTATAAACACCAAAATATTTAGAACTAAAAATGATTAAGATTAATAGGGGTGCCCAAACTTTTTCATAGGACTGTATATACACACACACGTGGACAAAATTGTTGGTTCCCTTCGTTTAATGGAAGAAAAACCCACAATGGCCTTAAAAATAACTTAAATCTGACAAAAGTAAAAATGAATAAAAATTCTATGAAAATGAACAAATGAAAGTCAGACATTGCTTTTCAACCATGCTTCAACAATATAAAAAAGTAAAACTCATGAAACAAGCCTGGACAGAAATGATGGTTCCCCTGAAAATAATGTGACTAAAGGGACATGTTAAATCTCGGAGTGTCCACTAATTCGCATCACAGGTATCTACAATCTTGTAATCAGTCAGTGGCCTTTATATAGAACTACAGATACTCACTGTGCTGTTTGGTGACATGGTGAGTATCACATTCAACATGGACCAGAGGAAGCGAAGGAAAGGAGTTGGAAGGAAGGAGTTGTCTCAGGAGCTTAGAAAGAAAATTATAGACAAGTAAGTTCGAAGTAAATGTTATAAGACCATTTCCAAGCAGCTTGATGTTCCTGTAATTACAGTTGCACATATTATTCAGAAATTTTAGATCCATGGGACTGTAGCCAAGCTCCATGGGCGTGGCTGCAGAAGGAAAATTGATGACAAATCAAAGAGACAAATAATACAAATGTTAACAAAAGAGCCCAGAAAAACTTCTAAAGAGATTAAAGGTGAACTTCAAGCTCAAGGAACATCAGTGTCAGATTGCACTTTCCGTTGTTGTTTGAGCCAAAGTGGACTTCATGGTAGACGGCCAAGGAGGACACCATTGTTGAAAACAAATCATGAGAAAGCCAGACTGGAATTTGCCAAGCTACATGTTGACAAGCCACAAAACTTCTGGGAGAACACCCTACAGACAGATGAGACAAAAATCAAACTTTTTGGCAAGGCACATCAGCTCTATGTTCACAGATGGAAAAATGAACCATATCTTGAGAAGAACACTGTCCCTACTGTGAAACATGGAGGAGGCTCTGTTATGTTCTGGGGCTGCATCTGGCACAAGGTGTCTTGAATCTGTGCAGGGTACAGTGAAATCTCAAGACTATCAAGGCATTCTAGAGAGAAATGTGCTGCCCAGTGTCAGAAAGCTTGGTCTTAGCTGCAGATCATGAGTTTTGTAACAGAATAATGACCAAAAACACACAGCTAAAAACACCCAAGAATGGCTAAGAGGAAAACATTGGACTATTCTGAAGTGGCCTTCTATGAGCCCTGACCTAAATCCTATTGAGCATCTTTGGAAGGAGATGGAACATGCCATCTAGAAAAGGCAGCCTTCAAACTCGAGACAACTGGAGGAGTTTGCTCATGAGGATTGGCCAAAATACCTGTTGAGAGGGGCAGAAGTCTCATTGACAGTTACACGAATCATGTAATTTCAGTGATTGCCTCAAAAGGTTGTGTAACAAAATATTAAGTTAAGGGAACCATCATTTCATCAATCAACCATTTCTGTCCAGGCCTGTTTCGTGAGGTTTATTTACTTTTTTAATTCTGTTGAAGCGAAAAGCAATGTCTGACTTTCATTTGTTCATTTTCATAGAACTTTTATTTATTATCACTTTTGTCAGATGCAAGTTATTTCTGTGGCCATTGTGGGTTTTTCTTTGATTAAACAAGGGCCATAAAACAATTTTGTCCACATCCACGTGTGTGATATATATATAAATCTATGCTTTTCCTCCCAATTTTGAGATCATTTGTAGGTTATGTGTACAAGGCTACAACTTGTCAGTATCCTAGGTATACATCTGCTATTTGGGCTTTGTATACTTCATTTCTGACGTATTGGCAGCTTAATTTGTTTATTTTTACATATGCATGTACAGTATGTTTGCAATGATTAACTGCTTTCTTATAAAGATCCCTGACTAGGCCTCAGTGCACTTTCAGTTCACTAACCCATACAATGCAGTGAATGGAGTGAGCTGCAAATACAGACAGGTATAGGATCTACTTCAAATTTTCTGCCTCTTCACGACAGCCTGGACACACAAAGCAGCAAAAACTATACTGGAAGCTACTGGAAACATATAGTCAAAAGCCAAAATTGGGGACTAGCTGCCAAAGATGGTAAATATTCCCACTACAGCAGGTTTACCCCCTCAGATGCTGTAATCAATAACAATCATGGCATTTGGATAATTCAGGGGCACTTAGACTTCTCACACAGCTAGCCAGTATCCTGATGAGAGGAAATAACCTTGACATAGCTGTCTTCTGATGGATTCCCTCTTCCTTTTGGAATAGTTATTCTGGCTTGGCTATTATTCTCAGATTATTCTCTTATTTATTTTTTTAAACCATGCATGATCTATGGTAAACTACTTTCTAAAAGATGGTACTAGAGCTCTTTCCCACTAACAAGAATACAATTATGCAAATTAATTTTAATCCTAGAAACGCATCCTATAACTGAAGTATACCTTTGTCTTTACGTTGTCTGATCCTAATTAACTACAGTACTTCTAATTTCTACCTTTTCATAATAGCAAAATGGTTAATAAAACATCTTTATAATTAATTTAGAACATTATCCCATGGATACCTAACAGACTAGATATTCTCTTAATGCGGCATACTTTTCACAGACTCAAAGCGAAAATATTGTCTCTTTCTAATTTAATTATAATCCGTATTTTAAGATGCTTTAATAAGGATAACACAATACACAGCTATCTGTAAACATTAATGGCCTTACAGTTATTTCCACCAAGGAAACAACAGCTTTTAATGCATTAAACATTTATTGAATTATACAAAGGGGTTTTAAAAATATAACATAATGTGCTGCAGTACTTTACAATATTCCTTACGCTTTACATATATTAAAGAACCATTAAGCCAAAAATCTTGCAAATCATCTTACACTAAGCAATTATTAATAACAAAGAATTACTTCTGTAATTGTTCTCGTACCTTGACAGCACTCCAGCTATTTCATCTGCCAGAAGTAGCATTTAGACCGTACAAAGTTTGTTGTATCCCATTTTCAATCATCATAAACTGGCCAGAGAAAATAGAAGCATTTACTAGTAAAAAAAAAAAAAAAAAAAAAAGACTCTGCTGTCCGTATGTCATAGAGTTAAGATTTGTTTCCAAGAATAGATTTAAGTGACAAAAGAGTGTATTTTACTGACTCTACATTAGGAAATATATACCTATATATAAAGGCACTTAGTGAGAGAAAGATAAAAGGTATGATATAATGTTAAAAGGATCCTCTTCTCTCCAGAACTAACACTACTCAAGGATTGCATATGATATTATTGTCAATAGAGCCGAAGTGCAATACCAAACACATCCCACAGACAAAAGTAATGTGTCTGTAACAAGTAAAAAACAGCTCTTATAAAAAATGTGAGCACCTGAATGTGGATCTTAAGGTAATTATTTAGAGTGTCTAGAATTATTCTGGTGTTGCTATGGTTGATGCATCAGAGCACTTCTCTAAGCGTTACCGAACTAAGAACAAGTTATCACGAACAGCTCCTGTTCTTCGAGTAGTCTCCAGACTAAGGTCAGGATCAGAGAAACCTCCAATCTTGTTTAACCTGTGATAGCCATGATCTGGGTTACCAGGTTTCCCGCTGGCCTGTTCAGAGACTGGGGAACCCCTTTGTATTCAGCCCTGGGACACAGTATAGCCTTAAAGCAGCCTGTGTCATAGATAATTTGATTGTAATGTACTAGCATACAGTATTGTTCTAATAAAAACATAAGAATAAAATATGAAAGCTGTAAGATAATGTAATAAACATGATTTAAAAGTCTGCTATACAACCATTATTTAACATAAAATATATTTTATTGTGCATACATTACTTGTCTATGTCTATATAATAATGTAAAAATGTTATGGCTGCTGAAATGCAGAGAGACAAAAATAAAAGTATTTAACTGGTCAAGCATGGAAACCTGCCTCTATGAAGATAAGATGAGAATATTCATACATAGTTTTGTGGGATAATATTATTTATTTATATAACACCATTAATGTCATGGGGTTTGCACACATAGAACTGGTATGACAACAATGATAAAACTAGATGCCTAACCTGATGCAAATAGAAAAGAAGGCCCTGCCTGTGAAGGCTTATAATATATGTTAAAGGGATTCTATTATTAGAATTCCCTTTTTAACTAAGCCCACATCAGAATAGCCTTAAGAAAGGCTATTCTTCCCCTACCTTTAGAATTCTCCTCTGTGCCACCGTTCGTTAGATATCCCGGTTTTCGTTGTTATGCTACTGTCACTGGGGACATCCCCTGTGCTGCTTGGAAATTCTCCAGTGACGCCCTCCATCTTCTTCTCCACCTCTTCTCCCACATCACCATCACATCTTCATCCAAAAGCGTCAACTGCACATTTCAGTTGGCCATTTTCCTGTGGCCTCTCCCATTCAGCCCCTGGAAAATGGCCAATGGACATGTGCAGTTGGCGCTTTTGCATGAAGATGCGACAGTGACACGGTAAAAGAGGCGGAGGTGGAGAAGAAGATGGAGACAGCACTGGAGAGTTTTCAGGCAGCACAGGGGACACCCCAGTGCTGTCTGGAAACTCATTAGCATAACAATGAAAACTGAGATATCTACCGAACGGCGACACAGAGAAGAATTCTAAAGGTAGGGGAAGAATAGCCTTTCTTAAGGCTATTCCGACGTGGGCTTAGTTAAAAACAGCATTCTAATGATACAATCCCTTTAAAGTAGGTGGAGACAATAGGTGAGGATAACAGTTGTTCTTATGATGTCATAGTGGCAGCAGGGTTATTGTGTGTTGTATGTTATTCTAAAGAGGTGGTTCTTCTGGTTTCATTTAAGGTTGTGAGGTAGGGACAGTCTTGTGAATCATGGTAGTGAATCCATAGTATGGGGGGTGAACATGAGCAATCTTGGGGGTGGTTGTGTGATGAACATATTCAGAATAACTTGTAATTCCTGTTATTCTGGTTTTAGCAGTCCAGTGGGCAGTCTCACACAATATTTGATAGTCTTACCTGAATGAGCATGCATATAGAGATAGTTTTCAGTCTCAGAGTCCTTCCACTGGCTAGCTATCTGTACATGTGGAATCATACAGAAAAGGCTAAATAGGACCACCAAGTGAACTCACAATGGGCTCAAGAAGAACAAAGATTTCAATATTATTACAGAAAACTATATATAAATCTGCTCAGCGCTTCTTGCCCTGGCAGACTAGACACCATGTTCAACCATAAGCATGGGCAGCACGGTGGCTCAGTGGTTATCACTGCAGCCTTGCAGCACTGGAGTTCCGGGTTTGAATCCTGCCAAGGACAACATCTGCAAGGAGTTTGTATGTTCTCCTCGTGTTTGCGTGGGTTTCCTCCAGGTACTCTGGTTTCCTCCCACACAACAAAGACATACTGATATGGAATTTAGATTGTGAGCCCTGTATGGGACAGTGACTGACAATATCTGTAAAGCACTGTGGAATATGATGGCGCTATATAAGTAAGCATAATAAATAAATAAATAAATAAACAAACCATAAAGACTAGCTTTAAAACCCTTCCTTGCCTGTTCATTAAGAGGTTAAGAATTATGTTGCTTCTAAAATCAAAGGAAAAAATCCTCTTAGATATACAGTTTAGGGATTATTGCAGATTCTTTTTTTTTACTATATTTGGCTATTATTTCCCTCCTAGAATTGTTTTCTCTTACTAGTTAATACTTCACACATTACTGGGGATGTGTACATACTGTAAATGGCTCATTTGTGATAACGCAATGCACGCCATTTTACAGAAGATAATAAATATAAACTAATAGTCCATTTTACCAGACATTAATTAGTAAAGGATAGAAGAGCCAGTGTCTGCATACTCCAGAATATGGATCTGGTGAAGTGATAGCAGAGTGCTTGTTTTTAAGCAGAATGGTATCATGTAACTGGGATATAGTCTGCCTATGTGTATCTATGCAAGTATTGATTGGTGTAATGGAAAATTAAGTACAGTAAATAGAAACAGATACATGAGCTTCCTGTATAATAAAGTTATGTCTTGAGCAATATTGTCTATGTCTGGCATTATGATATTAGCATCTAAGATCCAAATAAAAAGCACTTAGGGAATAGAGAGTCTGGATCAAAATAATTGAAAATTAATTTTCACTAGAAATGCATAAGGAAGCAATAAAGACTCATTACTTGTGAAAAAAAATAATGAGGGACATAACTACTGCATGCCCGAAAGGCAGAATTTAGGATGTGATGAAGATGACTAAGGATATTTTGAGATCTGCATAACTGCGTGTATTAATCTATTGTTACTGAGTGCCGAATTTCTAAAAAGAATTACCAGACTGTACATTGTACAGTTTAAGAAATTGCAACATGTCAATTATACCTATGGAAACGCCAGTGGTTTTCCCGTAGGGATAATTGAGACAGAAATTTCATAGAGGAAACCTCTACCAACTCTATCTAAAGTGCTACAGGAAGAATCGCAATGCATCGCTGCAGCGGTTTTTCCTGCAGCGCTTTTACGTTGCGGTTGGCCATGTTCGGCCTTAGCCTTTATTAGAAATGTGTTCTCCCATTACTTTGGAGCTCTGGCATCCACACCAGTACAACCAGCTACCAGAAAGAAAAAACCTCCCTGAAATCACACATTATAACATACATACCTTACTTTTATCCCTGCATGAATGGCTAAACAGGATGTATAGTGCTGCTTTCCTGTAACAGACTTTATCTGAAAAGAGAAATGTTCAAAATATGTGAAAAAAAACTGCATAAAATGTAAATTTTAAGTGATAGCTTTAGTTGTCCTTTGCAATTAAGATTTAGTGGTGTTGGTAGCCTACTAGATTTTACTGCTGCATCTTTATTTCATATGTAATGTGAAATTGGGTTGCATTTGTTTCACCAGATTCTGAAATCCTGTGACCTATCTACAAAGAACTGAGTGAATGAAATATAAATACAAAATATTGATATATTAACTAGTGATGAACGAGTAGTATTCGAACGAATACCTCGCTGGCATAGGAATGCGTGTAATCGGCCAAACACCAAGGGGTTAAAAGCATGGCATATTTGAAGTGTTTAACCCCTTGGTATTCGGCCGATTACAAACATTTCTATGCCGGCGGGGTATTCAGTCAAATACTACTTGCTCATCAGTAATATTAACCCCTTCCTGCACCATGACTTAATAGTATGTCATGGTGATTGTTTCCACTGAGAAGCTGAGCAGGTGCCATTGAGAATAGTTGTCAATATGATACGATCGCAGAAAGAAAAACGGTCAGTGGCACTACTATATTCTCTTTTTTTTATATAGAAGCCATTTCTTCTATCATCCAGTCTTAGCGGACAGCAATAGATCGTGTAAGATTGAAATACTGCTCAATCCATCAATTATGGCAACAAAAATGGTGGTGCTCACTGCATTAATAACAGCGTAAATGTCCAGAATATAGAAGAAAGCAGGGCACTCACCAGAGCAGTTCATTTAAAAATGACAATCCTTTATTTGCATACTTCTTAAAATCTTCAATACATCAGGGGAGAGATGGTAGCATGTCAAGCAATGACCGTTTCATGCACTCAGCATTTCATCAGGCTTGCTAGGCTGGTGGCTAGCCTGATGAAATGCTGAGCGCATGAAACGGTCATTGCTTGACATGCTACCATCTCTCCCCTGATGTATTGAAGATTTTAAGAAGTATGCAAATAAAGGATTGTCATTTTTAAATGAACTGCTCTGGTGAGTGCCCTGCTTTCTTCTATATTCTGATTTGTATGATACAGCTGACCCCGCCTGTAACACCTGTGAATGGAGTCAAACTCTGTTTGTAGGTTTTATCTCCTTTGATTCCATTGCCCCTCATGGCACGATTGGGGGTTGCTGATATGTTGCCATTGCAACCCACAGTAAGGCTGGGTTCACACAGGGGTTTTTTGGACTGGATTTTGATACAGAATCCACGTCAAAATCTGGCTCATAAAACCGCCTCCCATTTAATTCAATGGGTTCCTTTTTCCTGTTTGTTGCTGCTCCCAGAAAAAAGAAGCGGTGTGACACCCACTCCCGACTAGGCCCATTCATTTGGGCCTAATCTGGAGTGGAATGCCGTGACTGGATGCTGGTGCGCTATATGCCATTGCCATGTTCAGGAGCTGTGTGCTTCTTCTCCATTAACTCTTTGTTAAAATAATACATTTGGGGTTAAAATGATGTTTAATTGAAAGTAAGTAATTTTTCATTTTCATCTCCCAGTGTTAATAAATTCTGTCAAACAGCTGTATGGTTAAAATGTTCCTTGACGGATTTAGTTTCCAAAATTAGGTCACTTTTGGGGGGTGCTTATTGTACTGGTATTTTAGGGGCTCTGACTAATCCCATACAGTATTTGTACAGTATTCTTAGATAGTTTTTTTTATATTTTTAGTATTTAAGATTTAGAAATATAATTGTACTATATATTACTTCTCCAGAAGAAAGCAAATCCAAATTAGCATGCGTAAATGTAACATGGCATAAACATGTAAATGTTCATTTAGTTACAGTATATAGTGTGACTTGCCTTTCGCATTCTATATATATTTATTTATTACTTCAATGAAGATACGATAGGCTGAATTGGTTCGCAAAGAAACAGATTCAACCCGAATATTCCAGTTGTTCGGTTTTTAATGACACTGAACATATGATTAGAGATGGGCAAATTGGTTCTGAAATAATTCAATTCGACTCAAATATTCCAGTTGCTCAATTTTCAATGACAAATTTGGGATTTGTCTCGTATGAATTGCAATAACTATACATACACACATCCATGTGTTTAGCACTAGCAGTTGAACAGATCAGCCACAGAATACCTGGACCGCTGATCATTATATAATACAATGGTGATCTGAGTGTAATTCAATAGAAGTGTGGGAGGTACTACAGTCTTCATATAGAAGCTGAAATGCGGCCACGCTCCAGTTCTCTTGTTTGTCGTTGCGGGAAAGTTAAATCTGTCATTTAGATCTCTTAGGACATTTGTGAGATCATATTTTTCACAGATACAGTAAATCTACTGAGATAATTTCCCAAAATGAGATTTTTTTTAGTGCACCAGGAAATAGTTAATGATAAATTCATCCCTTTTGAATGTATAAGAGAGTCTTTTTTAAATTAATTTAGGTTATAACTGCACATAGCGGGCGACAGCAAAAAAGCGCTGCGGGAAAAGTCACCGCATTTACGCCACATAGGGTCACAGCCTTAAATAGTGTTTTGTGTCTTGAGGGTACCCAGCTATTTATCTGACTGAGACTGACAAGTCTGCTTCATTTTAATGAACAGGTTGGGGTTCAAAAGAGGCCATATGGGTTTTTGCTGAACAGAACACATAGATCAATACCCTATTTACAAGTTATTTGTCATTTTGACTCTCTTTTCAATTCTCCAATAATACTACAAATTGGAGGAGTTTCAAAGAATAAACAAACAAATCAAATCCTCGGATTAAGAGTAAAGGTCTAGAAACTGTTCAGCATAAATCACGTCGTGACCAAAGCCCATACATTTTTCAAATTGAATTATGCAACCAGACATAGGCTATGACTGCATTTTTCTTCTTGACATAATAAGATCATCTTATGTATATTATGTCATGTGTCATGATTAAAACCTTTACATATGTGGAATATGTTATCTCCTTGTTTGATTTACGATCATTACTTATGGCTGATAAATGTGTAAATAGGAAATATAAACCCCAACCTCACCAATATTAGATGTGGAAATAAGAGAGAAATTCATGGGATTGAGTGACCACTTATATAATTTTGAGAGATCAGGTTAATGATAGAGCTCACTGTTAGCTGTCATTGCACCTCACAAATTCACCAGAACCTGGTTCTACTGGGTTGACTTTATGACCATGGATGCATACACATCCATTTTCTCCTTGTAATTAGTTTATGTAGACTTATTCTGGGTATTGAGGGTCATTGTGTTCAGCACAGTGCACTTTTACTTTTATATCTTTTTTTCTTCCTCTTTTTTATTTTTCTCCATTACCTTTTGACATATCCTTGACTTTGCATATATATGAAAGTAAAAATGTGACAGTATGTTTTATGTTATATTTTTGGACAGGATGGTTGTTCAGTGGTTAACATTGGTGCCTTGTAGCACTGGGGTCCTGGGTTTGAATCAAGGGCACTATCTGCACATATTTTGTATGTTCTCCCCATGTTGGTGTAACATCTCTGCCTGTTCGGGCCTCTGCGCCACCCTCTGCTCGCATGCTGCGGCGCCGGAGGCGTGTGCAGTTTGACAATTTGCTTAAGGTTTTTAGTTGCACTGTGTGAACACGGCTCTAGTCCTTAATTGGATTTGCACCACACCCGTCTTCTGCCTAGGTTGCCTCTGTTCATTAAGTGGTTAATCTGTCTTGCCTGTGATTGACAGCCTTTCTTCCTGTCAGGTTCTAGGCGGGTTCTTCCTTCCCTATTTAGTCTTGGCTCACAGTCACACTGGTGCCGGTTATTGCCCTTGCTTTCTGGTATCGCTTGCTGTTATTTACTTGTATGCTAATCCTTGACCTCTGGCTTTCCTACTGACTATTCTCTTGACTCCGATTTGGCACTGCATCGCTCTCTTGTTACCGAACCCTGGCTACCTGACCTCCCTTTGTTGTTGTACGTCTTGTCTGCGTTTTGTGTTTCACGTATTCAGGGAGGGATTGTCCTCGTGGTTGTCGCCTATCACCTAGGATAGGCTCTGGCAATAGGAAGGGAAAGCGGGGGGCTTCAGTTTAGGGCTCACTGTCCCTTGTGCCCCTCCATCCAGGGTTCACCAGCAGCTTCTGGGGAATTATCATCTGGCTATTCCCTAACAGTTGGTTTGGGTTTCCTCCATAAAATTGGAATCTTGTAAAAACAACTAAAATTTGAGGATGCCCATGTGGTTTGTTGTATATAGGTCTGAAATCAAGAGAAGCCAAAAGAAAGATGTCAGTAAGTTTAAATCAATACCAAATATTTAAAGATGTACCATGATTGTGAAAGCACAGGATTGAAGTCTTGGGCATTGACCGATTTTACTAAACTCACATGGTCAGAACTAATTAAAACTCTTAGCACAGCATTAAGCCAAGTAAGTTTTCATTAAGTTGTACTGTTACACCAAAAAGGCTTAACCCCGTAAGGACACAGACAAAAACACCTTAAAATCATGTCCCCAGTTTTCAAAACAGACATAACTTTGAGACTCTTTAACTGAATGAGTGATTTTTAGACTTTTTTTTTTCATGACACATTGTGCTTCATGTTAGTGGGATCCACCTAATGTCTCTCAGTCCTCTAACTGGGGCAATATGGTAAGATGAACTTTTTGAGATCTGTTCACATGGTGTGGTACTGCATGTTGTCTGCCTCTCCTGTGATGCTGTCCTTGTGGGTTGTGTGTTCTAGAGCAACATGGGTGTTGTTGGGCTGCTCAATTAGATCAATGTACAAGATTGAAATATGCAGTCCATGTCTGTTTTTTTTCTCCAATATGTGGCATGTAAGTGGAAAAACATTGATCAAAAGTTCTGGCGTTTGTTTATAAAATTCCAAGCATTTTACAGATATTAAAACAATATGGAGTTGAAATTTAAAAATTTCATTTTTTTAAATAATTCATTTAGCCCTAAAATGTATACAAGGGGTTAAAAGAGAAAATTCATCTCTCAATTTGTTATGCAGCTTCTCTTGAGCATGTAAACTGCTGTTTGAGCACACAGCAACATGTCAAAGGGAAGAACTGCCACTGGGTATATGAAAAGCAGATTTTGCTGGGATAGTTTTCAGGTGACATGTCTCAACTGCAGAGTCTGTTAAGTAGAAACACAATGGAAACCCCCCAAAGTGACATTTTTGGAAACTGCACCCCTCATAGAATTTAGTGATATAGTGAGCATTTTGACCCCACAACTGTTCCACAGATTTTATTAAAATTGAGACGTAAAATATACTTATCATGCCTATACTGAAAACATCAGTGTTTCCATAGGAATAACTGACATGCTGTGATTTACAAAAAGGCTATGGTTTTTGAAATTGGAGCATTTGTGCTGTAGATTTTTTTATGAAATGTGTGGATCGGATAAGCCCAAATCTACTTTGCATGTACTGTAATAAACGGCATTTTTTACCAAAGTGCTGTGTATTCGCAACGCGGGTCCTCGAACTAAATTGGGATTAGACAGTCTAAAGATGCAGAAGCTTTTCCGCTGCTGATTTTTTTTTTCTGCATGGAGTAGATGGGATTAGCTAGAAACCCATCCACTTTCCAGTTACTGTAAAATGCTACATGGGGCCCCAGCCTACAGGGGTTTTCCCACAAAGCAAGTTATCTTCTATCCATATGAGAACACATTTGAAGAACAAGAAACCAAGATATAATTGGACATGCAAATAAGCATAATTAGTATTATTTTCTACTTCCTAATTTACTAGTTTTCAGCTTTTCACAAATTCACGCACATTGCACAGTATATCTTCCTTCAAATTTTTATGTTTTCTATTTCCTACATTATATTTTATCATATAAAACTATTCCACCCCTTCTCGTCCTTCTGTTCCTTAGATTGAATTGCATGTAATTGTATTCTGATATGATAATTAAAACATTGTTTTTTCCAAATTACTCACTATTGTAGTAAGTAGGTTGATTCTGTTTCTTCTGCCAGCTTCTTTGAAGCTAAAGAACTGTCAGATAATGGGAGCCTCAAGTATCATCAAGAGACCTGTGGACGATGTAAAAAAAAAAACCCTCAAAGGAACTTACTGATGCATAAGATAAATGACCACATATAGGACCTTGTTTAAATCATTACTTTTAAAAGAACCCTTCTCCAGAGCTAAGTTTTCTTCAAGTAAAACATCTTAGAAACATTCAAGGTGAAACCTGTCAACTGTCTATTATTGGAGCTTGTCAGTGCATGACATGGTAAGGCTACTTTTACATTTGCCTCCGAGTCTCTAGTGTCTCCTGCACAAATGGCTTTTTCATCTGTGGCTTTCAGTTTAAAAAAACAATGGACTGTCTGTTGCTCTGGTCCTCAGATGGACAAAAATATTGGACAACTAATTCTAGTGTTAAACTAGCGTAAGGCTGGATCACTTTACCAACAAGCTGACACCCTCATGCACATTCATGTGTCAGCTCATATGAAGTTCCATATGTTCTACATGGGAATAAGGGAGTAGACTGCCACCAGACACCTCTGTTGGTAACTTATCTACTAGGGAACAAAAAGATCAGACATGTTGAAATTCAACAACCCAATCCTCAGCTCCCTGCAACAGCAGTTGGGAGATATAGGGAATTGGTGGGTTTCGCTAACATTAATCTATAGTGTATGGTTCACTAAAGTCAGAATCTCTAGAGTCACGAACAGGACCCTCAGACCTAACAGAGGTTAGTTGGGCGAGCTTATCTAAAAATATTATATCTTGAAAAATTTATTAAATTAAACGCAGTCACTGTAGAACTAATATGCAGTTGTCATGAAGATAAAAACTCCATAAGCTAAAAAATAAAAGGGTATAACAGTAAACTACAATATAGACAGTAAATTTAGATCTTGGTTTACACTTAAGAATAAAATTTGCTACTTGGACTTATTACCAACCTGAATGTCTTCATATAGTGTATGAACAATTAAATAGAAAAACAGCATGTATAAACTCAACACCTAGGCAGCATTGTAAACAGGCCTGGTTCAGTTAGGAATAATCCGGCCATACACATGAGATATTTATCTGCAGATCATTGGCAGATCCCGCTTATCTTAGTAGAAAGTGCTGTTAAAAAAACACTAGGTTCACATTGGTGCTAGAGTTTCCGTTTTTCGGGTTTGCTTAGGGACCCCAAAAAACAGAATCTGCTTAACAAGCGCTTACCCGCGTAAACCCGCAGACCCCATAGACTATAATGGGGTCTGCCAGGTTTCCCCCTGAAAAAGGCCCCAGCACTACATTTTTATTGGTTGGGAAGGCATTTTGAACTTGACAGACCTTATTGTAATGTTATATGTATGATCCGCAAAGATATCAGATTATTGGCAAATATACCTGGATCTGCCAAAGGTCTTCAGATAAATATTTTATGTGCATCTTTAGAAGACAGGGTTAGGCCTTATTCACACTTGCATATTTTGGTAATTTGTATAATTATTTAAAAGGCAAACCCAGAAGTGAGCCTAAGACACAGAGGTGATTCTCCGCTTTTGTTCCACTCCTGGACTTGGCTTATAGACACTGATACTAAATCCTGGATAATATGCTGCTTGCTAGTCAGTAAATGATGCTACTAGGAATAGAAAGCAATCAGTTCTTTACCTTTAATTATGCTGCGGTCGGCAACTTTGACTTGGAATCAGATGGTTGATACACGGAAGGAAGTGTTTTAGTTCTCTAATGGATGACCATTACTGGCATCAGTTTACAGAGCTCAAAGTAGACATCTTGATAGAGTATCTGTCTGCATGTCTGCAGGCCTCAAGAGAAATTTCACAAGATGATTTATTATTTACACAACAAATGGTTTAATACTGATAATTTTATTGACTTTTCATCATACAAAGAATAATCTGGTGCAAAGTGGTGGGTTCAAGAGTGTAAGTAGAGGGGAGGGCACTGACAGAACACAAGCAATTTTGGTGGTTGAAGGTTGAGGATAGATTGAATTTATAAAAAGCTTTTTAGGTAAATGTAATTTAACTTTAGTAGTAAGAGAGCTGCAGTAGGAGATGCAGTAGTAGTGTAGACGTAGGGTCCCAACCCAGTCAGATCATCAATAATGGAACGTCACACAATGGAATGTGCTTCAAAATCATGCAGTGTTTTATTAAGTGCTTCAAGTAGAGTTTAAGGTGAAACGTTTTTCAGTGCATACAAGCACCTTCATCAGACTCTACATATAAGGAAAGGAAATATATACAGTGAGACAAAATTGCACATGATATACAATATATACAAAATATGTACAATACAAGGCCCAGATGTAAAAGGGCAGGGAATACAATGGTAGATTTCCAAATGCTGATATGGTGGATCAGGACATATCCAAATATTGGGAGATAGACACATGACTAGTGACGGGTAGTGAGGTATACTGAACTAAAGCTAAAAAAAGCAATAATAGACTGTGTAGACAGAAGTGATGTCGAATTCCTTAAGAACTGATAGTCCGGTTAAGGTAAACATAAAACAATCTGTGGTAATAAACAAGCATATAAGCAGTACCTTTCACTGAGGGGTAAAGTAATATACACGGTTTTTCAACAGATGACCCCTGGGACAACTTGGATTCTGTCAATAAACAAGGTGGCATGTCAAAATTGTAGAGTCATTGGTGGCAGAGGAGAAAGAAGGGGGCTATTAGCCGTACTAGTGGTATTCGAACAAGGTAGTGCATACATGATGGTAAATGGCATAATGCTCATTGCCTAGGTAACTTACCTCCGCTTGTTAGCCTGCAGGGTCCGCTTTTAATGATATAATTGGTGGTCAGTAGCAATACTATTGATAGGACGCGGCACAGAAATAACAGCTGTAGCGCTGTAGAGAAAGGCGCGTACAGTCTGTGCCGGAGGTCCGGTATAAAACGGCCAGACGGCCGTCTGGCCGTTTTATACCGGACCTCCGGCACAGACTGTACGCGCCTTTCTCTACAGCGCTACAGCTGTTATTTCTGTGCCGCGTCCTATCAATAGTATTGCTACTGACCACCAATTATATCATTAAAAGCGGACCCTGCAGGCTAACAAGCGGAGGTAAGTTACCTAGGCAACGAGCATTATGCCATTTACCATCATGTATGCACTACCTTGTTCGAATACCACTAGTACGGCTAATAGCCCCCTTCTTTCTCCTCTGCCACCAATGACTCTACAATTTTGACATGCCACCTTGTTTATTGACAGAATCCAAGTTGTCCCAGGGGTCATCTGTTGAAAAACCGTGTATATTACTTTACCCCTCAGTGAAAGGTACTGCTTATATGCTTGTTTATTACCACAGATTGTTTTATGTTTACCTTAACCGGACTATCAGTTCTTAAGGAATTCGACATCACTTCTGTCTACACAGTCTATTATTGCTTTTTTTAGCTTTAGTTCAGTATACCTCACTACCCGTCACTAGTCATGTGTCTATCTCCCAATATTTGGATATGTCCTGATCCACCATATCAGCATTTGGAAATCTACCATTGTATTCCCTGCCCTTTTACATCTGGGCCTTGTATTGTACATATTTTGTATATATTGTATATCATGTGCAATTTTGTCTCACTGTATATATTTCCTTTCCTTATATGTAGAGTCTGATGAAGGTGCTTGTATGCACCGAAAAACGTTTCACCTTAAACTCTACTTGAAGCACTTAATAAAACACTGCATGATTTTGAAGCACATTCCATTGTGTGACGTTCCATTATTGATGTAATTTAACTTTGTCTCTTCTTGTTACCCGACCTAATGTTGGTCATTGTGACGAGTCTTCATTTCCTATATGTCTAGTCAGTGATCTGGTTGGATGAAGCATTCCAGTTGGCTGATTGTATTCTATGAAGGAAGGCTATGGTGATTATTATTATTATTATTATTGTTTATTTATATAGCACCATTAATTCCATGGTGCTTTACATTTGGGGGTTATATACAATACTAACAGTGACCGATTGGCACAGTGGGGTAGAGGGCCCTGCTCGCGAGGGCTTAAAATCTATGAGGGAAGGGAGCATAGAGACAGAAGGAGAGGGGGAGACACTTCAGATGGCAGTGAGGTTATAGTGTTATTGGAGGTTGTAGGCCTTCCTGAATAGGTGAGTCTTCAGGGCCTTCTTGAATCCTGTGATTGTGGGGATGAGTCTTATGTGTCTTGGTAGGGAGTTCCAGAGTATGGGAGATGCACGAGAGAAATCTTGGAGGCGGTTGTTGTAGGAGCGGATGAGAGCAGAGCGGTGTAGGAGGTCATTGGAGGATCTGAGGTTACGTGTGGGCAGGTAGCGGGAGATTAGTTCAGAGATATATGGAGGGGCCAGGTTGTGGATCGCTTTGATTGTTAACGTTAATAGCTTGAACTCAATTCGCTGGGCTATAGGTAGCCAGTGGAGGGACTGGCAGAGGGGAGCAGCCGATGAAGATTGGGGGGTGAGGTGAATTAAGCGGGCAGCGCAGTTTAAGGTGGACTGGAGGGGGGTGAGGGTGTTTGCTGGGAGTCCATGGAGAAGGGTGTTGCAGTAGTCTAAGCAGGAGATTATGAGGGCATGGGGTGTTAGTTTCAGGGGTGAGGAAGGAGCTCATTCGATGGATGTTCTTGAGCTAGAGGTGGCAGGAGGTGTTGAGGGTTTGAATGTGTGACTTGAAGGATAGGTCGGAGTCCAGGGTAACCCCAAGACATTGTGCCTGTGGGTCAGGGGAAAGTGGGGTTCCGTTAACTTTGATAGATGGGTCAGGTGGAGGGGCCAAATGTAGTGGGGTGAAAATGATGAACTCCATTTTCTCCATGTTCAGTTTGAGAAAGCTGGAGGAGAGGAAGGAAGCTACGGCCACTAAGCAATCTGGGACTCTGACCAGCAGGTAGGTAATGTCTGGTCCAGAGATGTATATTTGGGCGTCATCGGCATAGCAATAGTATTGAAAACCGTGAGATTCTATGATGAAAGGGAGTCTGTCACCAGTACTCATTTCAATCAAGCCCAATAGATAGGTTAGGGTCACCTGAATCAAACAGTGTTTTCCCTTTGTTAATCATGTGTTGCCGAGACAGCACAGTTTTGTCGATATGCAAATGAGCTCTCTGGAGCAAGTAATGCTATGCCATTGCTCCAAAGTGATAGGTGGCAACACAACATTGCTTCAAAGAGCTCAATTCTATATTTGATTCAAGTAACACCATCTATCTTTGGGTATGGCTTGTTTTCTTGGGCTCTGGTGACAGGTTTCCTTGAAATGTCAATAGAAAGAGTTACCTGAACCCCTCCAGGATGAGCAACCCTGACATCAAGTAACTAGAAGAGGTGAATGATAGCTAATGAAACCCTACACTAGCAGTTAGAGAGGGTTCTTCTAAAAATGCTTCACCCACCTTATACACTATGACACTATAACACTATAAGGAAAGCCTGACTGGGTGTTAGATAATACTACGTTCCTGAATTTATGGTTGTACTCATTGGCAACCAAGCACAGCAAAAGATTGTCATCACTAAGATGATTAGAGGAAATTTTTAAAACTGTGCCAAATGTTTATTTATGTTTGCAAATATATTTAAATTTATATTTATCTCCAAATTTAGATACAACTATATTAGTGGAAAAAGCCCTTTTAGGCTAGGATCCCATCTGTGTTCAGGTTTCTGTTCAGGGGAATTCACTTGGGAAACCCATGAACCCCATAGACTATAATGAAGCCTGTGTGGTTTCCTCCCAAAAAGAGAGAAAAGTATGGAGAGGAGAACAGAATCCCCGAACACAGTGCTGACATGAACCCAGCATAACAGCCAACCCTAGAGTATAATAATATCACTTTCACCTGACATAACTTTGGCTGTTCTTGCCTTAGAGAGCTATACATTAGATGGATTGTTCTACACTATTTTTTTAAGCAATTTTAAGGTGTGGTTTGCACCGAACTTGTTGACCTGTAACAAATCTTAGAGCCGAGACCACCACCAATTCCAAGAACAGAGAATGTTTTCCCCCCATTGAAAATTCAGCCTAAATGTTGATGTGCCGTTTGGAGTAAAAATAAGAAGTTGCAATGGCACTCTGCTAGTATCAAGAATATTACTGCTAATTTCTACTTAATATAAAATAATTAGAAAATTAGGTTTTTGCTCTACATTATGATCAAACCATACATGATTATTTGCCAGCGGCCTACTTTAGATTGGTCTCTACACTAAAATGACTCACTTTTCTTTGGACTTTGAATTAAGGACATTTGTATTTCAGCCATATTATGCTTAACATACAGTATTTTCTGTCTGGATCTGAGCCTCTGAATGAATAAAAGGGGAGTGTAGGTCAACCATATTATTTTCTAATTAAAATCGGCCTTAAGTAAATGAGTGACGTGTATGACCTAAATGTACAATGCAACAAGCACACAGAGTTCTGTACTCAGCTATGGATACAGGATAAATACTTTTCATGGCATAACACCTTTAACATAATGTTATTAAAAGGACTATGTCAGCACATTTAAAGAGGACTTTTCATGACTTGGGGCAGATGCGGTTTTATATACTGCTAGAAAGCCGACAGTGCGCTAAATTCAGCACACTGTCGGCTTTCATGATCTGTGCCCCCAGTGAAGAGCTATCGGTGACAGTACTGTAGCTCTTCACTGTCAGAAGGGCATTCCTGACAGTCAGTTAAAAATGCCCTTCCTCACAGCAGCGCCTATAGCGCTGTACTGTGAGAGTGGGGAGGAACGCCCCCTCCCTCTCCTCACAGTACTTGTTCATAGACGAGTAGTGGGGGGGGGGGGGCGTTCCTCACCGCTCTCACAGTATAGCACTATAGGCACTGCTGTGAGGAAGATAGTTCTTGACTGATTGTCAGGAACGCCTTTCTGACGTTGAAGAGCTACGGTACTGGCACCGATAGCTCTTCACCTGGGGCACAGATCATGAAAGCCGACAGTACACTTAATTCAGCGCACTGTCGGCTTTCTAGCGTTATATGAAACCGCATGTGCCCCAACTGACGAAAGGTCCTCTTTAATGCAACTTGCATACAGGGTTAGGTATGGGCAGAAGATACTTATTCTTGGTCATACTTTTATTAAAATGACAGTTATAAATTTGGACTTTGATTCTCTTTGCACCGACCTCTAAATGACAGGTGTAGCATCCAAACAAGAGACCACTGTGCCCGACCCACTTCAGAGTAGGAGTCTGCCTCAATTGCATTAGAGAGGGTAACACCCTAGTTACCCCATCCAGCTCTAACGCACAAATGGGCTAATAACCAACAACTATGAAAAAAATAGTGGATCAGGTCAGGATATCAAAAGCAAAACAATCATGACTACTAAATAAAATAATTTCATTTTATTAATGAAATTTTTTTGATAATACATATAGACAAGGGGAGAAGTAATGGAAAATACCACATGATAAATGACAAGGTCAGAAACAGGGGCAAATATATACACTCACCGGCCACTTTATTAGGTACACCATGCTAGTAACGGGTTGGACCCCCTTTTGCCTTCAGAACTGCCTCAATTCTTCGTGGCATAGATTCAACAAGGTGCTGGAAGCATTCCTCAGAGATTTTGGTCCATATTGACATGATGCATATGTAGTATATAGACCACAGAGCTTTCATTCACCTGGTGGGAGATGTTGATTGCTACCTGATCAACTGGGTCTCTGGTCTCTGCATTTGTTAGTACCCAGATATCAAGGGGTAAACTGTGTGGTTCTCAACAAACTATCTGAGAGCTACATATGGGAAAAAGTTATTTTGTAGATGACTGTATAGGGAAGGCAATAAAAATACTAATTGTTGCCTGATAATAGTGAAGTCATACTGCAATTGTGTTATCATTTTATTTAGGCCAA